>NC_142653.1:74610937-74932500 GCF_055504915.1 Nelumbo nucifera
TATTTATTCCAGTCGTTTTACTCTATAATATATTTTATACCATATGCGTAGAATATTATGTTTGGGACATATCAATTTACACATGCGAGAATCCATTAAAAAAAACTAATTAATGACAAAATGTTTTAGATGTTTGTGTAGGATGCATTAATTATGAAGCATATAGAAAATAAGCTCATATAACTATAGGGTGGGCTCATGGTCAGGTCAGGGATAGGGTCATGTTAGGGTTTTCATCCTTCAAAGTTCAAACCCCAATCGAGTTGGTGTGTTGCTGCCCCGGCCGGCATGATCATGATACCTACATATAGAAAATAAGCTCATATAACTATAGGGTGGGCTCATGGTCAGGTCAGGGATAGGGTCATGTTAGGGTTTTCATCCTTCAAAGTTCAAACCCCAATCGAGTTGGTGTGTTGCTGCCCCGGCCGGCATGGTCATGATACCCCTACATAAATATAAGGGTATTTTTTAAGTTTGGTAATGATTTCTAAGCCCATAACTTTTAAAGTAATGGGTTTGTTCTCATGTTTATTTTGGTTTTCTTTTTCATTCAATATGAAGTGACACCTTGGAACCCATAAACCACATTTCAACTTAAATTAATTGTTGTTGGGTTTTCAAAATGTACTATAAAAATACAATTGGAAAGGAGGGGGTGAAGCAAACCTATATCGAACTAGATGGTTGACATCCCTAACCTAAACAGAAAAATTATTTCATGTTCATAATCTTTGAATTTTATATTTCATTTACATTATCAATAAAACTAATTTTTATTTATCAAACCTACTTTTATCTAATATGATTAATATATATATATATATATATATATATATATATATATATATAATATTAGAGATGTATTTAAATTTTTATATATTTGAATTTTCTACAATTCTATGTATTCTTTCTATTTAAAAAAACAAATCATTTAACTATTAGAGGTGTGTTTAATTTGAGTGGCTGAACCTTGACCCGCAAACTGAGTAGTAAAATTGTTTCATTTCTAGATCAGTTTTGCTTTTGTATTCCATGAATTTCCCTCATTAATAAAAATACTTCCTATTTGTCAAATTTATTTCTGTTAAATATGACAAATATATAATAGTATATATATGCCCAAAATTTTCTAGAACATTTCTATATTCCTTTGTATTTTTATCTACTTTTAAATTTTTAGGATCTAATTATGGCATCATGGGATGACCAATTTAATTATAAAATTTAATGACGAGAAACAAAAATACCTCAAACATAGAATTCAATGAGAGATAGCATGAGTTAATACCTTAAATATGGGACTCAGTTAATGAAAGGAAATAAAATAAAATGAAAATTACAATTTCTGCTCTCACAAATCACAATAGGACAAAATAAAAAAGAGGGGCAATTTAGCCAAGAAGATGTGCATAAGACTTGAAGAGCTATTTTTTTATAGTAATATAATATGAATATAGATATAGATATAAATTATATCTAACATTTTTCTTTTATTCTTAGATGCCCATGATAAGTATAGGCCTTCTGCTAGTTTGGATTTTAAAATAATGGAATTAACTTCTAAGCCAAAGAATGATGACATTCGTATATGGCATGTGAATTGTTTTTAATTTAATTATGACTTCCAAAAATAAATCAAAACCATCAGGTTTGAAAACAAGTAGATTCTTAAAAGAAATACGCAGAAAACATGTTCTTGGTTGTATGTGTTATTTGTCTTTAAAACTAAAACAAAAAACATATTCTTGAATCCTGGTTGGAAAAACATGTTTTCATGTGATACCATGTTTCTTTAGTCACATAATAATGTACTTTAAATTTATTCTTTGCTCCGCTTTTTAAAATAAAAACACTTTTTAAGAACATGTTTCAATTATTTAGGGGATTTTTGACAACATGGTTGGTTTTGTTTTTGAAAAAGAAAACAAGTGTCACAACACCAAAACCAATATAATTTTGCTGATGCAGCAGTTCAACCATTTTGTCATACTCCCTATAGTGTTGAAAAATTAAACAGAAAATACCAAGGTTTTTAAAACCGACCTGGAGAGTGAACCGGTCAGGGGTCCAGTTCCCGGGTCCGATTTTGAAAAACATGAAAAATACTAAGGTTTTTAAAACCGACCTGACCGGTTCCTGATTTTTCCGGTACTACCATCCAGTCCAGTCCGATTTTGAAAACCATGGAAAATACACAATAATTCATAATTTGTGTACTCAAAAAGAGTGCAAACAATGATCACTAAATTCTATAATTAATGAATCTACTTTTTTTCCTTTTTCTGGCTAACATTTTATTGTCTCATGTTCAAAAGTCTATAAAAATATCGGAACACATAATCCTTCTGTGAATGTGGCAGGTTAAGGGTCATAAAACTACAAAGAGATTAATGGAAAATCAAGCTAGCCAAGGCTCTCAAGGTTTGACACCCTCAACAACATTTGTTCAAGCAGATGTTAAGGACGTCCAAGAGTTGGTTCAGTGCTTAACCAGAGCACGTGGCGATCAGCAAACACGAACTGTAGGTGCAGCAACTGATGCAGCTAATGAAGGGGTACCTTTGAAGGTCACAGGAGGAGCCAGGAGACCAACTTCAAGGCTCCATGAGAGATGGCAACACACAAGGCCCAAGCTGCAGATGGTAATTAATAAACCGGGTTCTCAATCCAACTCTGGTACATTTTTTCTTCAACCAGCTGGATTCGGCTTTCCTTCACCTACTGAGCAAGCCTTTTCCCCTTCCAACAAGTCTGCTAACTCTAGTTCCGCAAGTCCTTTGTCCACCCCAACTAAGATTTTGTCCAGCAACATTTCCATCTTGAATGATAAAAAGGAAGGTACAACACTCGTTAAAGTAAACAACAAAGATGTGGAACAGAAAGCAATTAAAGAGAAACACTTCTATTTGATTTCACCCCGGTCTAAACCAGGAAATTCTGAACCGGAGTTGCTCACCTTGTTTCCACTAACTTCTCCCAAAACAGCTCATGAATCTTCTTAGTATGGTTATTGGTTTACTTTCTTTTGATATCAAATGTTTTTGAATTATATACTTTAAAAGAAATAACTGCAGCAATGATCATATAGACCCCCCCCCCCCCCCAACTCTAATATAGAGGGAGGTCAAAAGAGTCCTCTCACCTCAAATGTTCATATAGACCTCCCTCTCTTATTTGTCACAAATGTGTTTATTTATATTTAAAATAAATTATTTACAGTATAAGAAGTCATATATAATTAATAAAATCCCTCTTACATCTTTTATTCTTTCTTAATTTTTGAAATAGCCCTCAGGCTTGTTTTCATTCAACCACCAATAAAACAAGGTAATTACATAGTTATGTTCTCCTGGAAAGAATAGCAGCAATATATACATTGAGGACTCTGTAGCCAACTAAAACAACCATTCAAAGAAAGAACAGATGATCAAAGGCTGTGAGCCACTTGATTAGCTACCATGTTAACATGATTTGTGGAGAAGAAACTGAAATTCCAAAGGAAATCCCTGTAATTGGCTACAATAGACTAAGGTTGTGTTTTGTATCAACGTTTTCGAACCGCCTTTGACCTGGATGATTGGACCGTTCGGCCTGGGAACTGTTCAGGCAGCCGGTTCTGTTTTACCCCACCCGGAATCTAAGCAAAAAACGTTGACTCGGGCAGTCGAACCGTCAACCTGTTCAACGGTTTTTTGCCGTTTTTTTATTTTTTATTTATTTTTTAATTTTATTGTCAGAACGGGCCGCCCATTCGAACCGGACAGTTGGACCGTTGACCCACAAACCGGTCGCCAAAACGGTTTCATTTCCGGGTTGTTTTTTAAAATGTTGTTTTGTACCATAGCAACTTGTAAAGTTATATGTAATTGGTCAATACAAATTTTTTTAAAATTGTCTTGTCATATCACATCAAATAACTATTCCCACTAAAAAAATATAGGCATTAGATTGGGTGTTTGGCATTTATAGTAGAAACACCAAATTTGAGTTTCCTCAAGAAACAACAATGATACCAAATGTTGAAATGATAACTCAAAGCATTTGTGATAGAAAAAAAAATATTCTCATAAAATTTATATTGATTGACCTAAAATGTTGCAAGTAGAAATGGCAATGGTATTAAACACAACCTAAGTATGCCAATGTAAAGAACACGGCATTTCCAACAAAGATGAACCATTTCCAAAGAGTCTCCCTAAAAAATTACTTGTGTCTAAATTTTAATTTGAAGAGCAAGAATAATCCTTTCTTGAAAATGCTAAGGCTTGCACATCAGAGTCCAGATTACCTGCCAACAAAGTACTTTCCAACATGATCTGAGACCACACATCTCATATATAGCAGGTCCCACTTTTATGGTAGGTCCCAGCTTTAAGGTGAGATATGCGATGACAGATCATGTTGGTATGGTGTTGAAATGTGTTCTGTTGGCAGTAGATCCCAACTCTCCACTTCAATGGGGTACAAACGTGGAGTGGTTTGGCACAATTGACCACATGATGACCTCTGGAGTATCTAATTACAACACCCAAACTCGAATTACCATGAAAAGAAGCTCCATCCACATTTACTTTTCAGAAAGCCATGCTTTGGGCTGGACCATCTCATTGCACCATAACTACTATCTGCAATATTGATAGAATTACCATGTCTTGAGTTACTTTTTCTGCCTTCAATCTTATTAAAAACAATTAGTGGGGACCATGCGATGCACGGGAAAATCTGAAAGATTTAATAATTTTATATACTATTAATTAATATTAAATTAATAATCAAAAGTTGTTGTTAATTAACTAAAAATATTCAAAGTTATTGTTAATATCTAACATTTTAATAATTGTATTTTTCATGTAATGGTAATTTATAGAAAATAATTATTGTTAATTTAATATGAACAAATATTCTTTAATAAGTTTAGTTTTATTAATAATTTGTAGTAATTTTAATAATTGTTATTATTTTTATTGTTTTTAAATGAAATTTTGATTAACTTTAAATAAATAAAAATAATTACAAAAGCTAACATTTTTATTAATTTCACTAATAATTAACAATTATATAGGAATGACAACATGGTGGGTTTAGGGGGAAGCACCCCATCCCTATCCCTGCCCCATAGTCAAGACACTCTACCCCATCCCCGCCCCATCCCTAGTGTCAAGCAGGTTCAAGGCAAGGCAAACACTCCTCAATGTCGGGCGAGTTCAGGGGCAAGACACCCCACTCCTCATCAAGGATGGGGAATCCTCGAATTTCCCCGTCCCGTCCCCAGTATTGGGAGGGTTCAAGTAGAGGTGTAAATCGGGTTGGGCTGGGCTGGCATGGCACGACCCGCATGTGGCCATAGGTAATTATATAGGAATGCCATGTTGACCCATAGGGCATCCTGAGTTGTGCCTCCTTCCCTTCGGATAATTTGGGGGGCATGGGCCTGTGTCGTGCCATGGGCCGGTCTAGTCCATGGGCCGAGCCATGGGCCAAGCCAAGGTGCGGATTGGGCCAAGCTATAAGAGGTCCATTTAAAAAAATATGAAAAATATGTTTAAATTTTTATTTCATATTATTTTTGATGTATACAATTGTTTATATATACAATTAGACCTATTCATGGATTGGGTAGCCCGACGGCCCGGCCCGTGGGCTCGGGCTCGGGCTTTCTCAAATAAGCCCGACCCGATACTATTACATATATAAAAAAGTACTTATGTTATATATAATAAATATATAACATTAGGAATATACTATTACATATATATATATGCTTCTTAAATTATTAATAAATATCAATTTACTATTAGGAAATACAAATTACTTTATTAATTTATTAAATTACTACTAAATTAATATAATATTAGTTTATAAAAGTATATTGAAAATAAGACATTTTGTATATAGATCAGGCTTCGTGCTTTAAATAAGGGCTTGGCTCGAGCTCAAGATCTAGGCTCGATGGTCGGGCCGGGCTCGGGCTCGGGCTTGCACATTTTATGCTGATAGAGGTTTGTGTTAATTATAAAACTATGGTTTTTTTTTACAAATTCAAGATTTTATTTAATTCTAGTCTAGTATAAAAAAAATATGTAACATTTCTATATATATTAATATAAAATGTGTTATTTAAATATTATATAATAATATTTACCATATATGCATATAACTTCAAAGTTGAGCTTATTAGGGGTTGTTTAGCTTGAACCCTATCTGCTAAAGCCACCATTGGACTCCAAAAGTTTGATACCCAATTAGACTTTGATTTTGATTATCCCTAATAATGTGTGGGCATGGTGCATATCTTAGCTAGACCTAAATCAAAAGAAAATAGTTGCTTAAGTCTATAAAGTTATAGATCTGATCGGGTTAGTAATTATTCAAATATTGTTATCTATTAAAATATTTTAATTATTTATTTAAAAAACAGTAATTTTTGGAAATTATCATAATTTTAGAAATATTGCTAATTTTTTGGTAATTAAATGCAATTTTATACTATTTATAGATTAAATTATAATTATTGTTAATTACAATTTAAAAATAACTGTTGTTAATTATATTACAATTAATAATCAAAATACATTATTTTTTTCATTATTATTCAGTATTTTTGCAATAAAATACAATTAATTTAATTTTTAATATTTTAATTAGGCTTTAGTTTTTCAGAAATTTGGGATTTTTAATTATATATTGGTGTTTTTTCATTATTATTCAATATTTTTTTCATATAAGCATTTTTCAATAATTTCCAGTATTTTCAGCATTTATTTTTGCATATTACTCACTACAAAATTAATTTCCATTTGATTTCATTAAAAATAAATTAAATAAATAAATAAATACCATATTTAATAAAAAATACAGCTAACTTTCGATATTTTTCAATAATTTCTGGCTTGGATATTTTTTTAATAATATTTATATTTTTAATAATAAAATACTATTAATTGTACTTTTTAATAATTTTCAGTAAATAGCTTTATTAATACAAAATATTGTTAATTTTCGATATTTTTTAATTATTTTTAGTATTTTAATTATGTTTAGGTTTTCCAGAATTTTTTGGATTTTTAATTAATTGTTGGTATTTTTTCATTATTATTCAGTAATTTTTTCATATGAGTAATCTTTGCAATAAAATATTGTTAATAAAATAGGTTCTATATTTTAAATTTCCGCTAATTTTTATCATTTTTAATGAGTTCATTATGCACAATAAAGGCCTCAACTCATAAAATTATTAATTAATTAAAAATTCATTAATACAAAGCTATCTAATAATATTATTAAAACTATCAATTAATATTTTTATATTTAAATTTTTTATTTTTATTTAACTGTTGGTAATTTTTCATTATTATTCAATAATTTTTGCAATAAAATACTGTTAATAAAATGGGTTTTGTATTTTAAATTTTCATTAATTTTTATCATTTTTAATGAGTTCATTATGCACAATAAAGGTCTCAACTCATACGTTATCTAATAATATTATTAAAACTATTGATTAATATTTTTATATTTAAATTTCTTATATTTATTAGCATTTATTAAGCTTGATTTTTAAGTGGAATTGATACACATTTTTAACATTTACTAAGTTTTGTTAATATTTATTTTTAGTGAAAGTTTAGTGGATTTTTAAATTATAAATTTTTTGATTGTTTAACCTCAACCTATTTATATTATTTCTATTCTCTCTCTCTTAAATGTAATAATAAATTGTATTAAAATAAGAGGCCTTAGAAAACCCAAAGGTCTCTCTCTAATAGTGTATAATTTTATTAATCTAAGTAATGATTACTATTTTATATTTTTAAAACAAAAGATAATAAGAAAAAAATGCAAAAAATGGAGGAAATAGATAAATAGACACCCTTTTAAAAAATCCAGCCCAATCACGTTTGGGATAGTAGGCCGGGCCTTGGTTGTTGGACTTCAACTAACAAAAAGTCCACTTTTTAACCAAGAAATCAACATCATTAAACTTGATTGTGAATCAAGAACTAAACCATGCCCTTTTTGCAAAATCACACAACATCAAGAACAAGTGGAATCGACCCATAGATCAAGAAAGAAGAATCAAATGCATTTGATCTCTTTGCAAACAAGCTTTGGAGAGGGAGCAGCACTCCTGTCATACATCTCCAACCAAGTATTTACAATATGTGAGGGTATAGCTCTGATCAGCACCCAAAACTTCCTCCACTCCATTAAAGCAGTTGAAGAAGATCTAGGTTACTCGACTTGGATCAATTTTGTATGCTGATTTAACAGAAAACATCCTCAAAGGAATTTTGATCCATACATGCCTATCTCCTTCATTATTCGAGAAACAATCCAAGTTGATTCTGAAGGGGCATTCGTTTTTGGGATTTTGAGAGGGGGGAAATTGGTTAATGGGATTGTAAATTCCACTGACCAAGAACATGGGTTCTTTTTTCAGATTTATGTGGGACAAGGGAATCATCTCCTAGGTGGGTAATTTAACTTTCTCATATAGGGGAAAGTTGCCAACACTTGGATGGGACAATAATGCCCCTTTTGATATGGAATTTTTTATGGCTAAAATGGCCATTATTTTATTTACCTGAAAAATAAAAGAATATGGATAAATGCACTTAGTCGGATAAATGTTTCCCAGGAAACACTTACCTGGGTAAGTGCATTTACCCAGATAAGAAACTTACCAAAAAGCGAACGGACCTAAGAATCACATTATGAGTATCAAAATTAAAAAAAGGCCTTGTATTTTTAATATATACCATTTGTGGTTTGAGGAGTCAATCAATTCAGCCATTGTTGAGAACTCATATCAATCACTAGCACCTACAGGTATAAAGCTCGGTAGATCTAGGGTCTACAAATCCCTTCAAATGTGAATATCTTGGTCATTACCAACTACTGATCAATAGACACCCTTTTCAAATATGATACGCCCTTAGGCTGGATTTAATTGTCAAAAAGTTACTATTCTTAAATTAATTACTTAACTTTGAGGATGGAGGTCCAAAGGTTTGAAGGAAGAGATTTAAGCTAAAAATTGTTTCATTGTGCATCTATAATTCCTAAGCCACCATCATCCTCAGTTTATTGAACTCAGGTCAAGCTTTGAAGTAAATGTGGTTCGAGCTGTCAATGAACCCTACCAAAAAAACCTCTAATCACAACATCAATCTCATCATACACGGCCATAGGAAGAATAAGAATGCTCATGTGATCGATACAAAGGAATTGTTGAGTGCGTGGATTTAATGGGAACAAGCTTGCCTGCATGTGAGATTAGATTTGGTTTCCAATCCACCAGTTTTATTTTAACCTTCTCAGCAAGGAACTTACATGCCTTCCTCTTTCTGTAGAAGATAAATAGTGGCCCCTCAAGATATTCATCATCCTTACTCATCAATATTGCTCCAAAGGGTTGTCATAATATTCAGCAATGTCTTCAATGAACGTTTTCACTTAAGAGAATTATATTAATTAATGATTTCTGTAGATTCATCGCCTAACCATTGAGAACATTGAGTAATGTTTTCTTAGATAACAATTATATGATTGGTCTTAGCATGACCAAAAATTAGTAAATCATTTGTAGGCATATGATGGTTCACAACAAGGGCCAATATTTGCACTTTGATCCCTTTTCCTTTGACTAATATGTTACAAGTTTTTTAACATCTTAGACAAAACTTCGACCATAAATAAGAAAGGGGCAAAGAGGAGCCTTGCCTAATCCCTTGAGATGGTGGCTTAAATGATTTGGTTAAACATTCAACAATGTTCAGAGAATCGGATCAGACATATATGGAACCAGAAAAGAGAGGTTCACGGGTCATGGGTTCAATCATGGCTAGTTTATTAATTTTTATAGAAAATGACCGAGCCTTTGAACTCATGTTTTGCTTAAAATATATGTGTACTAATGCAATATATACATTAAAGAGTTATAAATAAAATAAGTAAAGAAGTGGATTAATTATAATAAGACAATACACACAAATCAAATTTGAGCAGGAAGAGACCCTCTTTGTCTTTCTTTCTTCTTCATAGAATGTAGAAATTTCTATGTGATGAAATTATTGTTTATAATGTATCCATGGGGATACAAGCATCTTGATTTGAGATTATTAGTTTGGGCAATATAATTTTTTAATAAAGAAGGCAAAATCTTAGAAACCACCTCATATAAGACATTACAAGGGCCAATAATATAAGTTTGAAGTTTGTTGGAGATTCTAGACAAAGTCTTATTTGGGATGAGAGTCAATTGAGTATGGTTCATTGTTTGGTGGAAGCTATTGTCCAAAAATATTTTCTACACAAATAGGATCATATTTGGGCCTATGATGTCCCAACTTGATTACTAATAGAACATGTAACCCACCGGGATGGGCCTAAAGAATTTAGAGGATCCAAAGAGAAGAGAAAAATATATCTTTTATTTCATCAACAAAAGGAATATAGCAAAGGAGGTCATTATCAATATTTGTAAGCTTACCTTTACTAGGAAGTGCCCTTCCATTCGTTGGTGTAGGATGAACCATTTGAAAATACTATTGAACTATTGAAGCAATTTTGTTTCTATCTTCTTTGGTCTTGAGAGCCACTCCCCATTCTCTCATTTGAGGCTAGTGATTTTGTTTCTTTGTCTCTTGATATTGGCTATATACCACATGTTACTATATATTGCAACATGATTTCTTGTGTATTGTTTGGGTCTCAGTTATGTTACCTTGGTTGCCTAACCCAAGAGGAGGATGAATTGGGTCTTACTATTTTCTTCCCCAATTATTGCCTTCTTGAAATGAAATAATATGAAGTACAATAAATACAAGGATAACAAGATTAAGAATGAATATCACTAGTTGAACCAATCTGAGTAAGACTTAGATGGGAGAGAGAATGGATTACTAATAAACCAAATAATGATTTTTGATATAATTCCCGGAGGTCACATCACCTCCATTTCACTTAACTGATGGGTGGCGACTCCAAATCAACCCAAGTGAGTTGTTTCTCAATGCTTACAAATATCAACAAGAAATAACAAGAACAAATACAGAAAAAACAAAGATCACACATAAAATTTTGAAAGGTTTGGCCAAAATTAATCTATGTCCTCTCCCCAATCATACCACTTGAGAATTTCACTATACCATCTCGACTTCTAGGTGCCAACAAAACCTTTGCACAAGTTTGACTTTTAGGTGTCAAGAAGATCTTTACATTAGTTGGAATTATAGGTGTCAACAAGACCTTCCACCAAATATGCTTATGTGTGTTATCTAACCTCACAGTGTTCAATTTCATAACACTCAACTATAGAACCATTGGATCATCAAATACAACAAATATATCAATGATAAGCAATATAATGTCTATACAAGGTTGAAATGTGAATAGAAAGTAAACTATTTAGATGCAACAAAGTGTATAGTGAAATATGGGACATAACACTCGAAGAGACTCAAATTTCTTAGTGAGGATCAATTTAGCATAAACCATTGGATCACTCTCCTTTCCTCTCTTGCTTTTTGCTCTCTTTCTCGATTAAAACATTTTCTCAACACTTCCTTACAATATTTTGTTCAAACTCATGCATAAATAGAGTAGAAAATAAAAAACAATAATATGATTTGATAATAGTGATAAAGAAGAGATAAAGAGAGAGTCTTAGTGAGAAGAAAAGAAGAGATGGGGAGAAGCCAATAATGACCTAGCCACCCCACTCATTACCCTATATACTCCTAAAGATTGATTACAAAGACTAAAATGCCCTTAATGGGACAACTACTATTCATAACATAAAAACAACTCCCAAAAAATAACATAAACTAACGGGCCTTGGGGTCAATAATACTAACTAATGGTTATAAACAAGAAAATCATAAAAAACTGTTGAATCTCAACACTCCCCCTCAGGCGAATCGATACCCTTTTTTTTACTTTTTTATTTTTTTCAAAAATGGTTTAGGGGGGCAATTTAGGGATCCACCACCCCTTGAACCGGTCAGACCCCCAATACACCCACTATAGGGGCGTATCAGAGGGGTCTCAGAACGATACGTATCGACTGGTATGGGTCGCTACGTAATGATTTTTTGATCCTTGCTTTTGTGAGAACATTAGCTAACTATAAATCAAATGCAACATATGGTGCACACACTTCTCCAGATCTCACCATTTCTCTTATGAAATGTCTATCCACCTCTATATGCTTTGTTCTATCATGTTGAAATGAGTTATGTACAATGCTAATTATTATTTAATTATTACAGTACAACATCATAGGTTCTTCTGCATCAACTCAAATCTCTCCTAATGAGGACTTAACCTAGAGAAGCTCTTAAACAACTGTGTCATAGCTCTATATTCATCTTCCACACTTGACTTGGCTATAACCGGTTACTTCTTACTTTTCCATGAAATCATATTACCTCCAAAAAGAGTGCACACTCTTGATGTAGATTTCCTGTCATCTAGACACCCCCTACCTAATCAACATTTGTTTAAGCTTCCAACTTTAAAAGTCCATGGTCAACAAACAATATCCCACTGCCCCAGATTTCCTTTCAAATGGGCAACAATCATGTAAATGGCTTCTAATGTTGAACTCGTGGGTCATGCATATACTTACTCACCACACTAACTACATAAGATATATATGGTCTTGTCATGCATAAATATAACAACTGGCTCACCAATATTTGATACCACCTCCCAACATCCTTTACTAGCTTACCATCTAAAGCATTAATTTTGTGATTTTGATCAATAGGTGTATCAACTAGTTTAACTCTAAATTTTCTTGTCTCCTATAATAGGTCCAACACATACACCCTTTGGGAAATGAAGATCTCATGTTTGGACCTTGCCACCTCAATACGCAGAAAATGCTTTAGTTCACCAAGATTCTTAATGCATCAATCTTACTCTGGTCATTTCCTGTGACTACAATATTATCCACATACACTATCAATACTAACACCAATGATCCCCTTCTCTTTACAAATAAAGTATTATCAAACTGAGTTTAAGTATAACCAAACACAACCAAGCTCTGGGTGATTATTTTAAACCATATAAGGACTTCTTCAATCTGCATAACTTTCCCTTATACACATTACTGTAAAAACTAGTTGGAAGGTCCATGTACATCTCCTACAAATCTCCATTAAGAAAAACATTCTTCACATCAAGTTGGAAACGGGGCCAAGAGTAAGCAATTGCTAAAGATAAAAGGATCCAAACTGAACTCATCTTGACTACCAGTGCAAAAGTCTATCCTATAAGTTTGAGTGTACCCTTTTGTAATAAGCCTTGCCTTATACCTTTATATGATTCCATCAGCCCTGTACTTCATAGTATAAATCCATCTAAAACCAACTGTCTCCTTCCCATAAAGTAGATCCATAATTTTCTATCTCTGATTTTTAATCAAGGCTTCTATTTCCTCATGTATTGTTGTCTTCTACTAAGGTTTTGAAAGAACTTCACTAATAATCCTAGGTATAGACACAGAGTCAAGAGAAGAAAGAAGGGCTTGGTAGGAGGGAGATAACCCACTATAAGAAAGATGATGTGAGACAAGGGTGGAGATAATCCTAAATTGTGCACTTTCTCTTCCCCTTCCAAAGTGCAATAGGAAAGTTTAGGTCATCTGCAGTGGTGTTAGAGACAAGGGTGGTAATATCAATAGGAACTAAAACATTAGATGGAGCAAAAGGCATACTTGGGTCTATGTCAGTCGAACCTGAAATCTTAGATGAACTAATGGGAAGAGGCATGAGTTCCTCTGATGTGAAACAATATCCTTATGTTGCAGTAGGTATTGTCATGTAAAAAACTGAGAAGCAAGACCTAATGAAGCAAGCAAAGTGGGTGGAATAGGTGGGTTACACATTAAAGTAGGCAAAGGAGCTAGACAGGGAATAGTGTGGTTGCTCATTTCCTCCCCCAAAACACTTACCTAAGAATGACTCGTTAAGAAGAAAGGTGAGGATTCAAAGAAAATGACATCCATGGTGACATACCGACTCCCTAACATTGGATCATAACAACAATACCCCTGGCCCTTTTAATCTCCTGCATACCCGTGTAATACACACTTCTATGCTGAAGGTCCAATTTCGAGTAGTGTGGACCAAGGATATGGACAAATAATACACACCCAAACAACCTTAATGGAACATGAAACATTTTACCTTTAAGGAAAATAATGTTGAATGGAGCAATGTATCCAAGAATATGAGAGATAACTCGATTAATCAAGGAAACTGTTGTGAGAACTACATCACCCCAAAACTAAACTGAAACTATAGAGCTCACCATCATACTTCTTTCCACTTCTACAATGTGTTTGTTCTTCCTTTCTGCTACACCATTTTGCTATGCAATTGTTTTGATGGACTACTCCATGCTTTATTATATATGATGCCAAGTTTTTATTAAAGTATTCCCTAGCATTATCTGTACTAAAAAACGTACCTAATCATGAGATCTCATCAAATATATACAAGAATATCGTGAATAGTCATTCACAAACAGAAGAAAATAATGGTAACCACCTATAGAAGGAACATGATATGGTCCCTAAACATCAATATGAATAATGTTAAAAACTAAAGAGCATCTTTCATTACTTACCTTAAATGAATGTCTACAATATTTTTCAAGTTAACAACCCTCACTCCAAACTAGAAAAATTAATTGACTCAAACAATTTTGGAAAAAACAATGCAAAAACCCAAAAGACAAATTCCTGAACCGATTATGCCAAAGCATAACTTGACCCACTAATTCTAACTCATTACTCCTACTATTGACATAATGGCTCTGATGACTAGGAAGAACATCAAGAAGGTAGACTCCATTCACCTTATAACCACTCTCAATCGTCCTTTTTTATTCTAGGTAGACACCAAGCTTAGTTGTCACAGATAGTCAACTATTGCATTTTGGGTAATTGACTACTAAGTGTAACCCAACCATAGTTCATTCAAGTAACTAACTCCTATGGTTTGAGAGTTGATTCCTTGGGCTCTCAAACCAAGATTTTTCATGTTTTTGTTCGAAATAGAGTCTAAGAAAAGACTAAGAACCTTTTTTAACTTAGCTTTTGGTCTCTAATGTTGTAGTAGAATTGAGGTAGGTCTGAGTTTAACCTATAGTAGTGCATCTTGCAATCTGATTACATCAAATCCTAATAATTGTAAAGACTTTATAGACTATAGAACTTGACAACTTATTCTTTTCCATGAGAATAGGTCTACACTCTTCAATCCATCTGAGGGAATAATTAATATATATGTACACTTATATTTCAAACTATTAGCATTCACAGTGAATTTGTTATCATCAAAATACATAGGGTCAACAATTTATGGTGATAAACCATTAATGGAAATATAATATCAACTATAGGTGCATATGGAGAGTGCAAATTTAACCCTTGTCAATATGCTACTTTTCATGACATAGATATGAATATGAATGCAATAAATAGAGAAAAAAATCAATATAAAAGTATAGACATCTTGATACCACTTTGTTTCAGATCATCCCTTATTTCATGTAATTTATTCTCAAAGATTTCCCCGATGTATTCTAGATTTAAAGGATTTTTTCTCTCAAATCTCCCCCCTTCTATGTCTTCTACTTGAGGAGTGTTCAATCTCCAAGACCCTATTTCCTCCTTAGTCCAACATAAAAGAGAAAGGGCTCTTAAGTTTGAAAGAAGAGAGAAAAACAAATGTCTCCTACATTATATGTTTTCTTTTGTTTTCTGCTAAAAAGTCCCTCTAAGGTGGGACAATTACAAGGTAGCCCCCTAGACCCCAATTAAGTAAATAATCTTTTTTTTTTTGTATTTTACACTTTCATTTAAAAAATTCACTAAACTGAAGAGAATTTTACCTTAAATTGCTCTTAAGGTAATTCACTACTAGGTCTATTTGTTCTCTTGAATTGTAGGTCCACATGCTTGGCTTTCATAATATTGGTTGACTATGAAAGTAACTACTTTTTTAATTCAATTATAGTTCATTATCCATGGGTTGGCAAGTGGCCATGTTTGGTTGTACTTCTCTTGTCAGTTTAGTTCATTTTTTTTGTTTTCTTCAGATTGTCATGATCACCCCTACCCTTGCATTTGCTACCTCTATGGCAAAGTAGGTCATTTGTTTCATCATTACTTTACTCTCCAAGCTCACACTCATGGTTGTTCATATGACCAGTTCTTCAACCAAAGAGTTATGAACCTACCAGACACTTGGCTCCGACTGAAAAAGTGAAGGAACTGGTGTTGATCATAGTTGTTGGAGTTTGTTCATGTTCTTGTGAATCTTCCTCAACAAACTGCCCCAGTGCATACACTAGAACCTGTTGTAGACCAAAAATCTTCTTAAACATATGGCAGCTTTTGTTTTGTCTTCCCAATCAGTTCATCCTGATAACTCAACCAATACTACTAGTCTTCCTATTAGTGCGTCTCCTGAAACCTACCGCCTTTCATCCCAAGCACAATCTACTTTGAACCACCTTTTCTCTCCTGATACCCCTTGTTCTTCAACTTCAATTTGTGGGAAGAGGCCACATATTGATTTCATCTTGGCCTTGAAAATTGAAGATGGCAAACCTGACTTACCAGTTTTTGAAAGACCTAAAACTTCATCTATTGCTTTCCCAATTGATAGGCTTATCCATCTAGACCTCATTATTTTGATAGCTATAGATAACTAGACTCAGAATAATATTGTTACAATTGTGGGCAATGAACCAACTTAGGAACTTTCTCCTTAGGTTACTCCAATAAGTATCTCTTTTACTTTCTCTAACTATTTTTACTTTAGGCTGCGTTTGGAAACAATGAAAATAAGCTTGAATGCAAATATGAAGAGTGTAAAATGGTCCATATAAATTGCAAACTTGGGTTAGTTTTGCACTAACAAATTTACCTTCTTATCAAACAGACTTTTAGTTGTAATGGATGCAAACACGAATTCTAATAAAGCATATGCCTTTTTTTTATCAAAAGCACACTTGAATGCAAATTTACTTCTTTTTTATTAATGTACTTTTACATCTTATTTGTTAGACAGTGTATGCTCTTAGCTCCAATCAGCTTGATGCACATTATGGAATTTATTGTGAATGAATAAAGTACATATTTGATTCATGTTATATTGGTGTGTTTTTGTGTATTACCCTTAAACTGGACACTTATGAGACTGGTGTTAGTTCAGAATCTTCACAACTGTTGAATAGATCTGAAGAGATTTATGCAACCAAGGCTGATACTGATGTGCTGTCAAGTGGGTTGGGGTGGCTTGTCTCAGTTGCTAAGGTGAGACCTGAGGTATATGCAGTGTGAGTTTTCTTGAAACCCTGAACCGGACCAAATTCTAGTATTCCCTAGACCTTGGAGATAGATGGGCAAAACTGGAATGTTACACCTGACCCCTAGACTCGATTATGATACTGCACTAGGTGTCAGATTGGGCTATCTTTGATATGCCAATCAGTGAGATCCTTGACCGGGTCAAAACCTAGGTATGTTGGGGCAATCCGAGAACTCACCTGAGTGGGTGATCATAGTGATTAGATCAACCCTTTTGTCGGGCAAAGTGAATGATCGGGGAATGCACTCTCTCTGATGGAAACCTAAACTATTGGCAATTGCTTTCAAACTTGTTGAAATTTGTTTTGAAAAATATATTTACATGGAAACATACTTATATGTTAAGGTTTCACAAAATATTTGCAAAAGGTTTTAATTCCTGGGATCCATGTGAGTAGAGAGTGCAACACTGTACCTTGCAGCCGAGGGAGAGGTCCTCTCTTGTCGGGTAGTGTATAATCATTAAGGGCTGAGAAGTTAAGTGTAAGACCATTGAAGGTAATACCTGATGGGCTAATCTTGCATTTTCCCGCAGTCCTTGAGCCTTCACAAGATGGATCGACCCAATGACCATTTAGTGTAAATGTTGGGCCCATTAAGAACCCATTGTGATGGACTCAAGGGTTTACTGATGCCTATAGTGAATTCGGCCAGGCCTTGTAACAAAGGCTAGGCCGAACCCATGTGGTTGATGTGTAGGTCAATGCTAGGGTCCCACGCCATACAAAGAGAACCAAACTAGCCAGCATATAATGGGTTAAGTGAGCAATATGACTTAATGGGCCTAAAGCCCATTTCGAACTGGGCTTAAGTGATTTAATTAAAATGGATCATTTTGGGTTTATAATCTGACTGGGTTTAGCAGTTGGATAAGATAAGTCTTATCAACTTGAGAGTCCATATCTAAATACAAGATTTCGATTAGGAAATCTCATTCCTAATCAGATTAGGAAGCTGATCCTGAAAGGATTATAAATAGGGGTGAATTCCACAGAAAGAACACATTCATTTTTGCAATCTTTTCTCTCCCTCAGCTCTTGGCGCCATCCCAGTTCGATCTCCACCTACTGGAGTGATCAAGAAGTGTTCTTGATATTGTTTCTTGATGAAGAAACAATCAGAAGTCATGCTCACACCACCCTACTCAATTCTTGGTGAAGAATCCCAGGTTCTTGTTGAAGAACCATTCTTGCTAATCCTACCTCAACATACGCTATGTCATCTTCAGGGAGGTGGATTTGGTATCCTTTTTGGGCATGAACCAAATCAGACTTGATTGGAACCTACGCAAATAGGTAGAAATGTTTTACCCTATTTGTACAATTTACAGTTTCTCTGGGAATTGGTTCCTAGCTTTTGGGTGAATGATCTGAAAATTAAATCTTTCTTTATCTACAATATTTATAGAATTTTTCTATTTATATTTCTTGATTTTTGGGTTGTTCGTATGGTGGAGATCAAAATTTTATTGGCGCCAAGAAATTGCGCCCCTACTGTATTATTCTATTCATTCTTGGTCTGTAAATAATTTTTTTTAGACGGAATATATAGGATTTATTCTGATGTAATTAATAAAAGATTAGGTTTTTCTATTTTTTTCATTGGAAGAAATGCTGGAAGCGCTGGAGGAGAAGTTTTGCAGAATTGAGTTTAGCCATCTGCATTTTGCGGTTCTGGAACCCGCAATCTACGAACTAATCTTTGTTTTGTACGGTTGCAGCCTTACGAACATCCCTCTGATTGTTGTTTGCTAATTCTTGATTGTCTTTTTTTCAGCCTTTTAGTTTTCATATCATCTTCTTGAATTGATCTTGCAATAGACACCCAACCCTAGGCCCATCTAACATAGATTGGACCAAATATGTGGTTCAATAAGGACTGTTTTCAACACTAATTTTTTTATTATGGGCCAGGGGTTTGATGACCCATTGCAAGATGCAATTCGACCCTCCCTGTAAAACCACAGTTTAATTAAGTTAAATCTGCATCAACCCTAATTTAGCATAAATGCTATATGGGTCGAACTGCCTTTTGCAGTTCAGCCCATATACCTAGATAATGTTATATGATAATGTTATGGGGTTTAATGGGCTGACACTAATTTAACCTAATTAATTTAGGGTTTTATAGATGATTTAATTGATTGGATCAATTGTCTTATTATTTCATGCATGTGATGTATGATGTGTGATGTGCTACGTACATGGGTCAAAAGCACTTGGCCCATGATAATTCGATAGTGGTTCTTTCGTAGACCATCGTTGAATGCACATCATTTTCATGGTGTCCTTAAAATCATTGAATGATCTCCCTTCTTGATGGGCCCCACTTTAGCTTCTTCCTCGAGAGGAACCATGCGGAACCCTAGCTGATTAGGGCCCACCTGAATATGACTTTAAGAATGTCAGTGGGAGCCACTTTGGTTTGACCTAAATAAGAACTAGGGCATAATTATTCGTTCCTTCCAGCAAAATATAATTGCATGTGATAGAGAGATTCATATGATGAACTCTCTAAAGGCCTTCTATCATTAGCATGAAGATGGGTCCTTCAGTAATGAGGAAATGCACCATAAAATTGGGTTATCCATTTGTTGTTGGGTCTGTTGAATTGTTTGATAAGATAATAGGAGCATCATAGACTGATGTGGGAGGGGCATATACTAAAATTGAAGACTCTCTCACAGTACCTTGGCATTCACGAATATGATGGATAAGCACTTACTAGACAGAAAGGTTTAACATAAAATGGCAATGAACCTTGTTCGACAGAGGCCAAAGGGAAAGCTCATAAGATGAGTGGATATGCTCCTTCACAGAAGATGGTGGGGTTATGCAACTAAAACATTTGGCTCCATGCACTTTATGTGATTTCCTACATTTCCAGAGACATATTTCTCAGTCTCCGTCACTGAGATAGGAGGGAAATCTCAAAGATGAACAAATGGAACATGGAACATGGATTAAAAGCCATATCTATGTAATAAACATGAATCAATTTAGGTTGTGGACTAATAATCTACCTTGCATTTTATAAGAAACGGCAAACGGACAATTCACCATGTTGTTAGACAATAATAAGCTTAAGGGCCCAAACTATGTTGACTAGTTATGTAACTTTATGTTGGTATTAACGTTTGAGAAATTGGACAAGGTTGCTAAGAACCTGCTCCGAATCGTTTGGGTAATAGGGCTTCTGAGGCACGTAGGAATGAGTATCAAGAACGGGAAGAGAATAACTGTCTTGCCCAGTGCTACATCATAGTCTCCCTCGACAATCTGATACAGAGACAATTCGATCAGATCGAATTGTCCAAGGATATCCTGGATAGTCTGAAGATCATGTACGAGGAGCAGAATCGTTCTACTCAGCAAAAGGTCTTAAAGCAGTTTATGACCGCTAAAATGACCGAGATCTAGATGGTTCATAGACATTCTCTTAAGATGATGGGTTATATTAAAGAAATGGAGGCACTCGAGTTAGGGCTAGATCATGTCACCAAAGTTGATGCCATCCTAAACTCTTTGCCTCCCTCCTTCAATCAGTTTATCATAAACTACAACATGAATAAGTTAAATGTTAGCATTCAGGAACTCAGCAATATGTTGTAGAGGGCTGAAAAACTGATTAAGAATGACAAACCGATAGCCATGCTTGTTGAAGGTGGCAATTCAGGTAAGAAGAAGAGGAGGGCAAAGAAAAAGCCTCAGAAAAAGGTTAGCAAGCCTAAAAGGCAAAAGAAGGACAAGATATCAAATGCCTGTCACTTTTGCAAGCAGACCGGCCACTGGAAGAGGAACGGTCCTCGATATCTGGAGACTAAGAAGCAAGGTAATTTCAAATCTTTTATCATAGAGACCAAATTTGTTGGTCACTTCTGTTTCCTGGTGTATTGACTCTTGGACTTTAACTCATGCATGTAACACATTGTAGGGGTTCAAGACAAGTAGATGACTGAGTGACGGAGAAGTAACGCTCTACTTGGGGACTTCTGCAACAGTTGCAGCTATAGCTATAGGAATTGTAAAACTAGTTTTCAGAGAAGAAATCGTTGTACTGAAAGATTGTCTTTATGTACCAACACTTAGAACAAACTCGATTTCTGTTTCAAAATTGTGTATGAATAGTTATTCTATTTTGTTTAGTAGTGTGATTACTATTAAATAGAAAAACAAATTCCTCGCATATAGAGAATTTGAGAACGGTCTTTATGTTCTCCATCCTTCTTTGGAAACAAACATAATTGAAACTATGTCATAAATGATCCCCAAGAAGAGAACTCGTGATACATTTAATCCCACGTGCTTGTGGCATTACTGACTTGGCCTCATTAATATAGATCGTATTACATGGTAAATGATGGTCCTTTGGATTTTCTAACTATAGAAGATCTTCTAACCTGTGAACCTTGCCTTTAGGGTAAGATGACGAAGAGGCCATTTACGAGAAAGCCTGAAAGATCTACAGGCACATTTAACCTTATACATACTAATGTATGTGGTCCCATGAATGTTAGGACACGTAACCAATACATTTATTTTATAACATTCACCAATGATTTTTCACGGTATGGTTGCATGTACCTAATGAGATATAAGTTTGAATCATTTGAAAAGTTTAAAGAGTTCTGACAAAAGGTCAAGAAACAGTTGGAGAGACACATCAAGGCCCTTCATTTAGATTGAGGAGGCAAATATCTTTCCGACGAATTCAGGGACTACCTAAAGGAAAACGAGATTGTATCATAATTGGCTCCTCCTGCTACACTACAATTAAATGGTGTATTAGAGAGGAGAAATCAGACTCTATTAGATATGATCCGTTCACTTCTCGTCCACTTAGAGTTACCTATATCCTTTTGGGTTTCGCATTAGAGACTGTGATTTACATGCTGAACTAGGTTTCAACTAAATCCGTTCCTAAGACTCCATATGAGCTATGGACTGGTAAGAAAACCAAGTGTGAGACACTTGAAGATTTGGGATTGTCCAGCACATGTTAAAAGAACTAGTGCTGACAAATTGGAATCCAAGACCAATCACTGCCTATTTGTAGATTACCCCAAAGGCTCTATAAGTTACTTATTCTATGATCCAAATGAGCAAAAAGTGTTTTGCAGTCAAAATGACTACTTCCTAGAAGAAAATTACATCCTAGATAATCTTCATCAAGAAGTTGTTCTTAATGAGGAGAGCCTAGGGGAAGTGGGAGATGTCCCACAAGTTCTAGAAAATAACCAACCTAGAAGGTCTACTCGGGTATCCAGGCCTCCAGTTCGTTATGGCTATGACCAAGTAAGTTACTTGGTGGAAGCTACGACTAGTGAGGAAGATCCCATGATTTATACGGAAGCTATGTTGGACATAGATTCCTTGAAGTGGGTAGACGCTAAGAAAGTCAAGATGGACTCGATGGAGACCAACAAGGTCTAGACTCTTGTAGACCCACCTGCCCCTTGGGGTGAAAGCAATTGGTTGCAAGTGGATTTACAACAAGAAGAAGGGCCCAGATGGTAACATTGAGACCTATAAAGCTCATCTTGTGGCGAAAGGGTACACTCAGAAGGAGGGAATCGACTATGAGGAAACCTTTTTGTTAGTGGCCATGCCTAAGTCTATTAGGATCCTGCTAGCTGTAGCAGCATACCATGACTACGAGATTTGGCAAATAGATGTCAAAACCGCGTTCCTGAATGGAGATCTTATTGAAAGTATCTATATGCAACAACCGTAAGGTTTTATAACTGCAGGTCAGGAACACATGGTATGTAAACTTAATCGATTCATATATGGACTTACGCAAGTTTCTAGGAGCTGAAACATCCGGTTTGACTCTACTGTCAAACAATTTGATTTTGAGCAGAATCATGAGCCCTGTATTTATAGAAAGATAATGGGAGATAAGGTTACGTTCTTGGTTTTGTATGTAAATGACATTTTACTCATTGGGAATGATGTAGGGATGTTAACTACGATGAAAGTGTAGGTTTCACAACAATTCTCCTTGAAAGATCTTAGAGAAGCCTCCTACATATTGGGTCTTCAACTCTATGGAGACAGATCAAAGAGGATAATAGGATTATCCCAGTCTACTTACATTGACAATATTGTAAAAAGATACAGTATGGAGAACTCCAAGAAATGAAATGTTCCTTTTAGGCACAGAGTCACTCTCTCCAAGGGCATGTCTTCCAACACACCCAAGGAGATTGAGGGCATAAGAGAGACTCCCTATGCTTCAGCCGTAGGGAGCATCATGTATGCCATGTTGTGCACTCAGCACGACATTGCTCAGGCAGTGAGTGTGGTAAGTAGGTTTCAATCTAACTCAGGTCAAGAGCATTGGACAGCTATGAAACACATATTAAAATACCTTCGAAGGAAAAACGAGTTTTGTCTGGAATTCGATGGCAGTTCACCACAAATCATCAGGTATACTGATATCGACTTGCAGTCAGACCCAAATGATAGAATGTCTACATTTGATTACATCTTCACGATGGGGTCCTGTATAATAAGAATAATAGTCCACAACCCAAGTTGAGCACATTGTCATAAGTGAGGTTGCCTAATGAATGAAGGTGTTCATTCTAGAATTTGGAATTCAGCACATCACCCATTCCACTATTGTGTGACAACACTAGATCTACGAGATATTGATGTTAAAAGGTAGCATCAGCGGAGAATGTGGTAGACCCATTGACTAAGCCACTGACACAGAAAGTGTTTAAGAAACACGTGGAAAGTATGAGACTTCAGCTTGTACCCGATTGGACCTTAGTGCAAGTGGAAGCTGTTAGACAGTGTATGCCCTTAGCTCTAATTAGCTTGATGTACATTATGACATTTATTGTAAATGAATAAAGTACATATTTGATTCATGTTATATTGGTGTGTTTTTGTGTAATACCTATAAAATTGACACTTATGAGACTGGTGTTAGTTCAGAATCTTCACAGCTGTTGGATAAATCTAGATTGGGGTGGTTTGTCTCAGCTACCAGGGTGAGACCTGAGGTATATGCAGTGTGGGTTTTCTTGAAACCTGAACCGGACCAAATTCTAGTATTGCCCTAGACCTTGGAGATAGATGGGAAAAACCGGAATGTTACACCTGACCCCTAGACTCGACTATGATACTGCACTAGGTGTTGGACTGGGTTATCTTTGATATGCCAATCAGTGAAATCCTTGACCGGGTCAAAACTTAGGTATGTTGGGGCAATCCGAGAACTCACCTGAGTGGGTGATCATAGTGATACGATCAGTCCATTTGTCGGGCAAAGTGAATGATCGGGGAATGCACTCTCTTTGATGGAAACCTAAACTGCTAGGAGTTGATTTCAAACTTATTGAAATTTGTTTTGCAAAATATATTTATATAAAGACATACTCATATGTTATGGTTTCACAAAATGTTTGCAAAATGTTTTAATTCTCGGGATCCATGTGAGTAGAGAGAGCAGCACTGTACCTTGCAGCCGAGGGAGCGGTCCTCTCTTGTCAAGTAGTGTATGATCATTAAGGGTTGAGATGTTAAGTGTAAGACCATTGAGGGTAATACCTGATGGGTTAATCTTGCATCTACCCACATTCCTTGGGCCTTCACAAGTTGGCTCGACGCAAGGACCATTTAGTGTAAATGTTGCGCCCATTAAGAGCCCTTGGTGATAGACTCAGGGGTTTGCTGTGACCTACAGTGAATTTAGTCAAGCCTTGTAACAAAGGCTAGGATGAAGCCATATGGCTGATGTGTAGATCAATGTTAGGGTCCCACACCATACAAAGAGAACCAAACTAGCCAGCATATAATGGGTTAAATGAGCAATATGACTTAATGGGCCTAAGGCCCATTTTGAATTGGGCTTAAGTGATTTAATTAAAATGGGCCATTTTGGGTTTATAGTCTGACTGAGTTAGCAGTTGGATAAGATAAGTCTTATCAACTTGAGAGTCCATATCTAAATACAAGATTTAGATTAGAAAATCTCATTCCTAATCAGATTAGGAAGCTGATCTTGAAAGGATTATAAATAGGGGGCGAATTCCACAGAAAGAACACATTCTTGTTTGCAATCTTTTCTCTCCCTCAACTATTGGCACCATCCCAGAAGTCGTGCTCACACCACCCTACTCAATTCTTGGTGAAGAATCCCAGGTTCTTGTCGAAGAACCATTCTTGTTCATCCTGCCTCAACATACGTTGTGTCATCTTCAGTGGAAGCGGATTTGGTATCCTCTTTGGGTGTGAACACTTGCGTTGTGAGTTTCTTTTAATTCTGTATCAGTTATTTCCCTCTCCCTCGTTTGGTTTCAGATATGGTCCGATTTTGTTTTAAGAACGAACCTTGAAAATGTAGTTTTCTAAATTAGGGAATATGATTCCCGGATGGGAGAGAAAGAAAATTTTTGAAATTTCGTCCAACCTTCCTGCAAGGTTCGGCCATCCATATGATGGATCTCTCATCCATTCATTATTATCAATGTAAATATGCATTGGAAAATGTGTTTTCTGTCGTTTCTCAATGCATAAATGTAATGTTGCCAAACACAAGCAAAAGTGAACCAAAGTGCAAATTTACCCTGAATTGAGATTTACACTCCATTTGCATCGTTTCCAAACATAGCCTTAAGGGCAGTGGTCGTTGGAACTTAACAGCCACACCACTACCAATGATCATTATGGGTTGGAAGCCTAGAACTGATGAGAAACAGCCCACCCCAAGGCAATTCAAGGTTTAAGGGATTTGGTTCATAAGTATAACCGGGATTTTATTTTCCTTTGTGAAATCAAAATTCCCTAAAAAAAAATGGACCAATTAGAAAATAAACTAAAATATTCTAATAGTTATTTAATTCCCCCTAAAGGTCTAACTAAAGGATTAATAGTTTTTTGGAAAGCAGGAATTCATGTTTCTATGTTTTTTGTTAGGACGAGCTATCTTTCTCAAAATCTCTTCTTCTCCTAAATTTTGGCCTTGGTTAGTGGGCTTCATTTATGGGCCTTCTATGAAAGAACATAGAAATATGTTTTGGGCAAATCTAAAAGCCTGGCTATCCCATGTTGATCCTCCCTTTGTTCTAATCAGAGATTTTAATGAAGCAGCTATTATAGAAGTCCAACACCCTAGTTCTTCCAACTCCTCTTCCCAATCCACCTCAAGGCAATATAAGGACTTAATTTTGACCTTAATCTTTTGGAAATCGGAAATAGAGGAGGAGGTTTAACGTAGTTAAACAAAAGAAGAATTGTCCCTTGTCCTGTTAGAACTCTTGGTAGAGATTTAGCCTCTCCTAATTGGATCAGCCATTATCCGAATCCTTGCTTTCTCATCTAGTTCTTCCATCTCTTCCCGTTGGGGTTCTAATCATCATCCCATTTCTTTGGAAATAAACCCAAATTAGAAACATCAGTATCATAAACCATTCAGTCTTTTTTGTTTTTGTTTTTGTTTTTGTTTTGAAATGTGGGTCAAACATCATTCTATTCTTGCAAGGATGTAATTCAAGATGGGTGGCAACTCCAATTGGATGGTTATGCAGTCTATAGAATTACTCTTAAGAGGGATAGGATCAAGAATTATCTTATCCAATGGAACAAAACTGTTTTTAGAGATCCACAAAAAAAGTTAAAATTGGTCAAATTCAAACTAAGAAAGCTACCCTTTGGGATGCAATGCAACTACAATATCTTTATAGACAACATGAGGAGATTTCTTCCCAATTGGAAAGTTTCTAGAGACAAAAATTGCGCCAACTTTGATTGCAATTGGGAGATAAAAACACTCATTATTTTCATAATAGTGCCCTTTTTATGCAAAAGAAAAATTTTATTGATTGGGTGAAAAATGATCAAGGTACTTAGATGTCAGATCATAAATACATAATCCAAGTGTTTATCTCTTGTTTCTCTGAACTTTTCACATCTCATTTTGATACTGATTTGACTAAAGTAGCCAAAATTTTTACTTCAATTATTTATAAGGAAATTTGATGTTATTGGATATTCCTTCTCATGGGCCGAGCTGGGCCATGCTTCCCTCCCCTAGGATACTTCAGGGGATCAACCCAGACAGCCCATGGTCTGAGCCCACGCGGGCCTGTGTTATGCTATGCCGAGCCGCATTCCTAGGCCAGCCGGTTTGTAAGCCATGCCATGGGCTTGCATCGTGTCGACCTGGGCTACAATTAGGGCCTTGGGCCTAGGCCAATTCGGGCCAAATTGTTTTCTTTTTGACATTTTTATTTTTTTATTATTTTTTTGTTAAGTAAAACTAAAATACTAACCTTCCTTTGGGAACAAATTGGAAAAAAAATCTAACAAAAAAATGAAAAAAAAATACTTAACAAAAGACAAAATGGACAACAAACTAGAAAAAATAGGAATTTTATTTCATATAAATTTGAACAATACAATGGTCGATGGATGAATGAAATATGAAAAATGGAATAAAATATAAAAAAATATAAGTAATTACAAACTGAAAATAAAAAATTACATTATTTAAAAAATAACAAACAATTTAAATAAAATTAAAAAATATATATAATAATTTAAAAAAAAATGCTATACAATTATTGAGTATACAAAAAAATATGGAAAAGTATGGATAGACCCAATGCAGATTTCTGAATTCCATTGCAGACCTATAAACATTCAGAATGTCAAAACCCCCCACTCTATAAACCAATGCTCTCCCGTGAATTGGCATCAATTCTGAGTTGGCACCCACCCCAACTGTACTTTGGTTGGGGACCGGGTTTGAGGTAAAATAGAACCGATTGCTTGGACAGTTCCCAGTCTGAACGGTCCAATCGTCGGGGTCAACAACAGTTCGAAAACATTGCTTAAACTAGAAAAATTTGCTTGTAAATAAAAATCAAGTTTAGTAAATGAACTTGTTGATGAAATAGCAATAGATTTCTACCTAACTTTAACTTTTCCACAACCAGAACTAGTTATTTTTGAAGTGGAAGTTGCACCTATATAAGTTGCAGATTTTTTATGCCCTATCATTTGAGATGCATATAAGCTATACATTTTAAATAATAAACTATTAATTTTTTTTTCCTTTGTGATTTCCAATTTCAATATTCAAATTTTCACAATATGATTCAAATAAAACATCTAAACCATATTTCCTAATCCTAGGATCTAATATTGTAGCTAAGAAATAAAGAAGAGAAATGTTCTTCCAATATTTAAATTTATTTTTTCATTATTTCAACATTACTTTTAAATTGTAAATTTCTTCTATATTTTGAAAAACATTCACTAATAATAAATAATTGATTAACTAAAATACAAGTTGGGTAATAAACACCCAAAAATTCATTAGTTTCATCCTAAAAAATTTGTAAAAAATCTTTTATACAAATTAACATTTCTCAGTCTTCCTCAAGCATGTGGCATTTTTGCAATATAAAAATCAGTAAGAAGTTTTGTACGAAATACAACTTTCTGACATAAAATAGGTAGAATTCCATCTATGTTGAACATATAATATAAAATGTTTATATTTTAAACTATAATTTTGATATAAATATTCAAATTCTTGTTTTCTTGCTCCAAAACTTTTAATATGTATAATACAATTTCTAATTTTAGAAATATGATGATAATAATACTTAAAACATCCTGAATACATAAATTTAAAATGTGACATTCACATCTAATATGAAATAATTTACCATTTAAGCATGGTTTTAATTGAGATTTTAAAATATTTATTATTGAATAATTATTAATAGCATTATCAAAACTAATAGAAAAAATTATTTACAATTCCATAAGCAATTAAAGTATTTAAAATACTTGCAACAATAGTTGGGCCAATATGTGGCCATTTAAGCCTAATAAAACTTAAAATTCTCTTTTGTAAAAGCCAATTTTCATCAATAAAATCACCATTAACACAAATATAACTTATATTAAATTTAGAGCTGCAAATATCATAAGTAATTGCAACTCCAGAAACTTTTTTGAATTACGGATTTATAGAATTACATAAAAAAATTTCAAGTTTAGTATATTCAGCTAACAAAAATGGTTGTTCAGCATGTATAATATATTTTACTAACTCTTGCCTCATTTTTTTCTTGAGAATATTTAAAAGTATCAAAAACCCTAGACCCAATTTGTGTTTGTGATTTTTCTTTTCCATCTTATTATTTCTCATGGAAGAGCAAATGTGTGCCCAAGTGAACAGTACCACCATTGCTACAGTAGCTAAAATCACTCCTACATTTTTGGCAAAAACTCTTTTCCCCTTCCCCTCAACCTCCTCAATTTTAAATATTTTCCAAATTGGACTAGTCAACTTAGTGCCCATCTTTTTCTTTCCCTTACTAGCAATACTAGGGGTGGGAACTCCAAAAATATTAGTAGCATCCATATCGGTGCTAACACTATCATGTTGTGACTGAACATCGTTGATATTGAACATGTTGATGTTAGAGAATTGGTTTTGGAAGGAGCTGGCCATTTTTTTTAATTCTAAAAAATAAAAATTAATTTGATTGCACTTACCCAGATTATCAATTCAGAATCTCAAGTTGATTTCAACGGTTGAAGTCTCCAATTAAGCCTCTCAAATTACTAACTTGAAATACTTGAGCAAGCCTTCTTCTTGTTGAAACTTGAATAGAGTTGAAATTTGAGAGTAGAGAGAGTATGGAACTGTGTGAAAGACTGAGAGAGTATGAGAAGATAATAGTTGAATTGGTGTGATGAGAATGGTGAAGGATAGGGCTATTTATAGGGATTGAAAATAATTCAATTAACCTAAATACCCTAAAAACTAGTTGTTTTTTAGTTGTTGGGAGGGGTATTTTGGTCATTACCGAAATGCCCTACAAACTAGATGTTATATAATTTGTTAGAGGGTCATTGTTGTCATTTTTCTCCCCCAAAGACAAAATACATTAGTACCCCCTTATATAACTGGTTATAGTTGTTAGGAGGTATTTCTATAAAACCCCCCAAAAAAGCTGAAACTAGCCATTGGGGGGTGGGTGGACCATGCTTGATCCATTGCAGGCAGCACAACACACACAATCATGTCGTGTCATGCCGGCCCATGGACCTAAAACTCCAAGCCCAACATGACCCATACGATCGTATTGTGCCCGACATGGCTATGCTGACCCAAAATCATGCTGACCCATACGATCCCATCAAATTTGGCATGCCCTAATATCCTATTTCATTGCGCAAAGCCAATGGAATGAAGTCTTATGCAAGATCATTTTAACCCTATGAGATAGATATCAAATAGTCATCAAACTCCTATCTTTTTGGAAGAAAACGTTGATTGGTGGATTTGGCTAAAGCATTCTACTGGCAAATTTTTGTCTAAATATGCTAATTTGGATCTCCAACATCATACTTTATAGGATCTTTCCCCTACCCAAAAATAATTGTTTTAAATGGATTTGGAAGTTACCTCTTCCTCTACGTTATCAATTGTTCATGTGGAGATAAATGAATGAGTTTATACCTATTAAAGAAAAAAGTTTTGATACGCATTTTGACACCCAGTGTGTGTTCTGTCATCGGGAAACTGAATCTATTAACCACCTATTCTTTCATTGCCCCTTTTATCACTCAGTATTATTTGTAGTTTCCTAGAATATTAGGGTCCATTCGGTTCAAGGAAATAGGAGCCTAGAATCGGAACTGAAATGGCCCATTCGGATTTCAACCATTTGGTTGATCAAGATGGGAATCTCATTCCCATCATAGGCAGAATGGGATTCTCTCATATGGGGAATGGCCATTCTTGACTCCCAAGAGAATGCCACATTCATTTTGGTTTATTTTTTAGGGAAAATTTCCGATTAGTACCCTGTACTTTGGGCCTATTAGTGCCACTTTGGTACTCGAACTTTGAAATGCAACAATTCAGTACTCAAACTTTCAAAACGTGTCAATATAGTACCTGTTGTTAATCAGTCGTTGGTTATGTGTATCACATGACATCATGTGTGACTTAAAACTTTTGAAAATGTCAAAATTACATTGCAAATAAATCACGGTTTATCATCTTCTTCTTCAAGGAGATGAAATAGAGGTGCAAAACTAAAAACTCATGGCGTTTCTGAATGAACGGTAACCACATCCATGGTGTCTACGGATCAATGCAAAACTAAAATCTCATGTCGACAGTGTTGTCACCGCTGAGACAACCTGGATCAACGTTAAATGCTAATTTATAGATATGATTGAATGCAAAACGCTCCATGATATCTTTTGTTCCAGGCTGCATAGTCTGTACTATCAACAGTTTTGGACTCTCTCTGCCACTGTTCTTTCCTTTTTGTAGGCATTCTGGTGACCCCAACCTTCTTGAATAGAGGAGGCAAGGATTTGGGACTGTTTATCTTTTGTCAACATTTGGATGGTTGATAAAGAAATTTAGATGAAATTTGAAGGGCAATTGTGTCTTTCCAAATGTCACTTAACGACTGGTTAACAACCTGGATTGGCATGTTTTGAAAGTTCGAGTACTGAATTGTCGTGTTTTAAAGTTCAGAGACCAAAGTGGCACTAGACCCAAAAATACATGGTACTAATTGGGGATTTTGGAACCATTGCCAAATTTACAGAAATCAGTGTCATGTTAAAGCCACATTAAATCAAATGAATTTGTTGTTTGATGGCCGATTTTTGAGAAATTGACAAATTACTAAAAAAAATCCGGGCCCAATTTTTTTGGTTGACATGGTATCATAATCAATGGTACCAAACAAACAATTTCTATGTTTTTTAAAAAGTCAATGATTTATAAGAAATCTCATTTAGAGGAATTGGATGGTACCAAACATCACCTTAATTAAATTTAAACTTCTTTAGAATTCTGCTCATTAAATGTGCCATTAATGTTAAAAGTTGAATGACTTTTTTTAAGTGATGTGTTTACTTTTCATTGAAGGTCGCTGGGTAAAAGGGCGAGTAGTCTTACCAATAAAAAACATGAAAATTGAGAATGGGAATCTTCATTTACCCCCTCACAATTTTTTACTTCATCCTACAAGTAGGAACAATGATAGTGATGGGCGAATTGATGCTAATGCGGGTGGGAGAGGGGTGTGGTGTCATAAGTGGGGATATTGAAAGTTTTAAATTAGATAAATACTCTCTACTTTGGGGGTAGTACAGTTTAAGGGCAACTTTCAAGTGTGACAATTTTACCTGAACTTTTAGAAACACTTGAGTCCAACTTCGTTAAAATTAATGAGGGTAAAATTACGAAAAACACTCTTATTCAGATTTTCTCTTTTTTTTTTCATTGTTTTTGTTGTTCTATTCAAATGCTTTTATTCTTTGTTGAAAAGAAGTACAGAGATGGTTCCATACAATGTTTTTAAACTGTCGTTGACTTGGACAGTTAGACCGTTCGGCCAGGAAACCATCCAAGCATCCGGTTCCGTTTCACCCCAACCCGTTCTTAGGTCAAAAACCATTAACTTTGTCAGAAAACTGCTGACCTGGGCAGTTGAATCGTCGACTCGTTTAACTCGAACAGTGGTTCGTGGATTAAGAAAGTTGGAGAGAAGGGAGAAACCGATAGTCTGAAACATGAACTCAGATCTAAAATTCAGCACAAAGAGAGAGAGAAGAAGAAGAAGAAGAAGAAGAAAACTACAGATCTAAACATTGCAGAGAAATCGATCTCAGATCTGAGATCCGAGAACTCATATCTCATATTTCCATCTATTACCGCAGCCTCGTCATCGCCGTCACCATTATCATCGCCGGTGAACGTCGAATCATCCTCCTCTTCCTTCTTCCCTCCTTCCCTCCTTATTTCCTGCTTCCCTCCTTCCTTCTTTTCCTTTCTCTCCTTTTCTTTTTTTCCTTTCTTCTTCCTTTCTTTCTTTCCTTTTTTTCTTTCTAACAATCCCTTCTCCAGTTCTTTCTCATATAAATATTTTCCCTAATGCAAATTGTCTGAACCGTTCGACTCAGACGATTGAACTGCTAACCCGAAAACCGGTAGGTAGAACAGTTCCATTTCCAGGTCAGTTTTTAAAGCCTTAGTTTCATATAGAAAAAAAAAGGAGTAAAATAAAATATTAGTGAGCAAAGGAAAATATTAACATGGATAATTTTGTAATTTGGCCCTCATTTGTTATGGTTTTATAGAGTTGGCCTTAAATGTATATTTCTAAAAGTTCAAGGCAAGGTTCAAAATATTGATACAACCCGATACGATATGTAGGTAGGGTGTTAAAGCTAGGTGGGGATGGTTTGTCTCCGAAGATCCAGAGATGGCAACGGGAATGAGAGAGGACGTGTGGAAGAGAGGAGAAGAGAGGAAGGGGGGGGGGGGGGGGGGGAAGTTGCCTCCTTATGAGAAACCCTAGGTCAGAGTTATATTGTATTGTCCCCCATGGAGAAGAATCGATCTCCCCTTTTATAGAGAGAAAGCCAAGGGTATAATGAAAGTTCTTTCCTATTAGGAAAGAAAATATTTTCTATTAGGAAAGGAGATATTTCCTTATGTTTGACTATTAGGGAAACATTATTAGATAATCCTTTCCCTTCAGGATTCTCTCCATATGTAACCCTTTTATACTAAGTCTGACGTGACGCGGGTGACATCACCGTTCGGCAAGTGCGCTTTCATTAAGCCAACGTGACGTTTTATCACACATGTAACTTAAAGAAGCACATGTAACTGACATTTATTCTCGATCTTTTGTGATTCCATGGTCCTATAATGGTCTCGGGTTCATCGCAACTCCTCGTGCGCCCAAAGTTCATCAGGAATCCGCACACGTCTTATAAGTCATCGCAAATTTGCATGTCTAAGCTTTATCACAGGTTCACACAAGCAAAAGTTCATCGTGACCTGTTTCAGGTATGAGCTCATCGTCGATTTGCGATGAACTATGAAGTCATCGCAATTGTGTGATGGGTTATGGGTTCATCGCAGGCGATTGATGCGCTATAAACTAATCATGGGTATCCACATGGTATCAATTTAGTATCTTCTGTACTCTAAAGGATTGAACAAGCACCATGTACCTACATGATCCGTATCAGCCGATATGACCCGATACAAATCAAAATTTTAAACCTTGGTTAAAGGTACTAAAATGGCCCACTTGAAAATTGAGGCCCTTAAGTGTCCCTACCCCAAAGTATAAGGTACCTATTCGCTACTACTTTCAAGATTCCAATTTATTGATCAGTTATTTTTCAGATATCATAACTTTTCCATATCATAGTTAAACCCATTTGTAATTTACTATTATTTACTCTTTAAATTATTGTAAGTGTAAGGTGAAGTAAAAGTTTGTTGGGTGGTTTTAGTGAGATTTCCCCAATTGAAAACTGTATTTAATAGGAGATAATAAATGGCATGATTTGAAAATCCCCAAATAATGACATAAAGTTAGGTAATTAATAGATTTGATTAATTAAATGATGGCATTTAAAATTTGAAACTTGAAATTTAAAAAAACCACAATTAATGAGGCATAAAGGATGGGTAAAAGCAAAGTTGTTGATGTTCGAAATGGCCGAGGACAACAAAGTAATTTTGCCCCTAGACTCCGAAGGGTCGGCCAAAGGCTTTGAGGGTGCGAGGAGCTTTCTACCAAAGCCAAGGTATGCAGGCTGAGGCAGAGAGGGCTCTAAAGTCTTAAAGAAGCCGAAGGCAGGTATCCGAGGTACTGCAAGACAGAACGTGTTAGAAGCCTCAGGTGAGAACCCGAGGCAGAGTCTTCAACGATCAAGTTAGTACGGGATACGAAGAGGGGAACCAAGATCTGGTCTGTGAACCCAGTTCCAAGTTCAGACTGTAAGGTTGTAAAATGAATCCATCCTCTTACCTAGAGGGGGCACCCCTATTTATACTTGAGTTATCTGGATGTAGGTGGAGATGAACACCTGAGATGGGTGCCATACGAGGGCAGCCAGAGAGCTCTACGAGATGCATGGGCTCCCCACGATTGGCTCCGTACGAGTGGCGCAAGGTAACCCCTGCTGTAGGGGATCTTGCTCCCAAATCTGGCGCTCGTGGGCTGGGCCTCCCAGCTTCAAATGGGCTGGATTGGGTCACCCCACATCAATAGTCATTTATAATTTGAAATTCAAAAGAAAAATAGTCTATATCAACCAATACAGACTTATGCATGGTGTCAGTTTAGGCCATTCCACCCGACCCACAATATGCCCTGTATCGGGCATATCTCATCCACACTTTAAACATTACCCTTCTCAAAATTGGGTTAATTAAGAACTGGCTACGTAACTTTAACCGTTGAACATGCATGTGCATGCTGAAATCTCTATGAGCAAATTAATTTCTTCTAAACCATTGAACAAAAACATAATATGAAATAAAAACACCAACTATTCCCGACTTGGTATAGAGATTTCAATAGAACCATCGCCCCAGGAACAGAGTTGCAATCTATTATACAGCATTGATCTCAGTATAAAGTTTATGTACAATTGTTAGAACACAATGACCCATTCCATCTTTGGGTTGTAGAAAGATGAAAGTTAAGGAGATGTTAGACATCTCTTACCTTAAGCCGGACATCTGTATGGGAAATCAGTGGCTTGTTAGGGCTTGAAGGGAGGGTACTGAACTTTGGAACCAGGTACTTGAAAATTGGAAGAAATATCACATACAGTATGGTCAAAATGAAAGGTGCTGCAACAAGCCACCCTAACAACTGCAGAGATGTAAAGATACCAAATTATGATTTTCTTCAAATAAGATATTCATGATTAAAAACTACATATTGACGCAGAAAGATTAGTAACATTTTCAAGTTTTTTGCCCACCATTTGATTAAGGGTTGGTACAATACAATTTGCTTGTTTTTCATGATTTTAAAAAATGAAAGTGTGGAATTTCAAGGATATTATTCTGAATATAATAAAACAAAAGATGGATAAGAAGCTGCTAAAGATAAGACTCTGGGAAGTCAATGAGTTTGAATTTTCTTTTTATTTTACAGTTGTTAATGAGTTTGAATTACATCTCTGTTCGAATTGGTTCTTTTAGTTTTAAAGTTTGAAATCTTTGTTTCTGTTAGTACTTTGACTTTGTATTGGACTTGTTACTCCAACCGTGTTTCAATACAACTAAAATTCAAATGTTTGTTGAATGCCCATATAAGAAGCCAAACCTTCCAACACAACAATAACAATAACAATAATTAAGCATCTGGCCAATCAAGAATCTGGCCAAAAAAAAATCTGGCCAATCAAGAAAGGCAAAGTGCTCCAGTCTTGGTTGATTGCCTAGCAGCCAAAATAAAATCCAAATATACTCTGGCTATACATACTAGATTTAACTTTCAACAGTTGCAAAAATTTAATAGTAACTTCTTATATTTTTCTAAAATTCTATTATATAAAAAATCCATTTGTCCTGGTTTAACATCTGGGCGAGATCCAAGAGAATGTAGCCCACTGAGTTAAAGTCAGTTTGGCTAAAAACAAATGTTTGCGTCCAGATGCATTTTTTGCAATATTGACCTGCCTATAGGAAAAGCCTTAACAGCAGTAAGACCCTTGCTTCCCCCTACCCAAATGAGTGTTCATGAATTAGGGACAGCAAATTGATGCTTAAAAATATAAATTAAGAGCAACTTGACTTAACACAAGAACAGGAAAAGCTTTATTCTAACCCATTAGAGATTGATAACACAAAATCTTCTTTTCCATTCTACCTGATCAAAGGCCATTTCGCACATAGATAACGGCAATCATTGATAACATAAGAATAGATTTTTATTTTGATTTTGAGCCATGTAAAACAAATAAACATGAAAACGATAAGGAAGGGCAGTTTAGATAATGCTTAACAGTTTAAATGAATGAGATAAATAATGTAGGAGCAGAATATTTTAACTGGAAAAATAAGTTGAAGTTTTCAGTTCCAACTGTTTAGGATAAGACTAGGTTGTCCAGGACAATGCAACCATGAACGATAACTCATATTACTCTTACCAACTTCAGTCTTCCAGTGGTTAGCGCCAGTTAGAATACCAAAGAGGATGGCTAGTACAAAACTCTTGAGAAAATATTTTCAAATAAAAGTTGATACGATGACGTTAGTGATGAAAATAACAACTGAGTTGTTTTTTACAACTGTTTCCGAACAAAACAATAATTGTAATGTTCCTGGCATATAATGTTATGTGCCCATGTATCATGGAAGAAAGATGTTAGGGGTGTTGGGTTTTGAATGGAAATAGGTACCGCATAGGATTGTTAGTCGAGTGTTTTATGTAAATAAACCCAACTTTCCATGACCCACTACTTTCATAAGCACACACACACACATACTTAACATGGCCCACTGCAACTCTACTAAGCCCATAACAAGATAATTGACTCAAACAACCCACTGACATGATCTATTTACATAAAACATTCAACTAACCATCCTACGTGAAACCTATTCCATGCATAGCCCAACACCCCTAATAATCTCTCTTATATGACACATGGGCCCACTAATGGGCATGTATATAACAAGTAGTGGCTGTTTGGTTGATATATATATTATTTTGACATGGTGCCTGGAGGCTAATCCATTCAACAAATCACTCAGCTACATGAGATTCCAAATAAAGGAATCAGGAAATCAGGTGGGCATGACCAAGTTACAATAAATGGACAAATAAGAGAAAATTTGGCAAGACAATGAGCAACTTGATTACAAAATCATGGAGTAAAAGTAATTGAATAAATCTGTTTGGTAGAATCTTTTTTTTGATAATCAACGAAAATTTATTCAAGAAAACATGTTTGGTAGAATTGATATTTCAAAATCATTTCCTCAAGAATCAGTGTTCTGAAGGGTTTGGGGAATCACTGATTTATTCTAGAAAACATGTTTGGTAGAAATAATGCCAAGCATTATTTTCAAAACCGGACCGGATCAGATGGTCGGATCGGAAAAACCGGTAACCGGTCAGCCCCCCGGGTCCGGTTATACTAGAAACCAGAAATTTGGAAAAAACATTGAAAAGTCAAAAAAACCGCTGACCCGGGCGGTCGGACCGCTAAACCGATCGACCCGGGCAGTGGTTCGTGGGTTATCCTTTTTTAATTTCACAATTTTAATTAGAAAAAACAAAAAATAAAATGACTTGAATCCCCAAATCAAAATCGAATGCCTTTAGGGTTAGAACCCATTTTCGTTCTAACCCTTCCCTTCTTCTCTCAACCCTCACACCCAACTGACCACCTGCGGCGGCCAGTAGCTCCGACGTCCGATGACGACACACACCAATCAACGGTGAATGACGGCTACCGGCAACGGCGAGTTTGCAGCACTTACAGAGTTCCAAGCTCCAACAGTAAGAGTTGTGGTAGGCGAGTTTGCAGTGGCGGATGGCGAGTTTGCAGCGGACAAACATCTCTCACAAGTCACAACCCAAACTTACGAGTTTGTAGCGAGTTTGTCTCTTTTTTTTTTCTTTTGGAAAACACCAGACCAAGCTGGGTGAGTTCCGGTTTAAGTGCCTTGCTAAGAAAAAAGACGATGAGGAATTGTGAGTTTGTCTTCTTTCACTTGTCTTCTTTAGCTTGCTCCAGCTTGTCTCTTCAGGCTACTTGTCTTGCTGCTCAATCTTTGTTTTCAATAAATTAATTTCCTCCTCAAAGGGGTCTTTCATTTCACGAATGAAGAATCTTCAGCCAAACATCTCTCACAACCCAAAATCATGGTTTTTTTGCACTGATTTTTACATATAGGTTTAAGGGTTTATTTCAAGCTATTTTTTCTGTATTTTTTTATTTTTTTTGTGTTTTTTCTGTATTTTTTAGAATTTTTCTGTATTTTATGTTTATATTTTTTATGTATTTTATAGTGTATTATTTTTTATTTAGATAGTTTTATTTTCTGTATTTTTTTCTGTAGTTTTATTTTCTGTATTTTTTTCTGTTTTCTATTTAATTTTATGTTATTTTTATTATTTATAAATATATTTTTTATTTTTAATTTATTTATGACGTCATGGGTCGAACCGTTCAACCCGGACGGTTGAACCGCTTAACCGGAAACCGGTCCTCTGACCGGTTCTGTTTCCGGTTCGTTTTAAAAAACCATGATGCCAAGGTGGTGATTTCTCTAAAAAAACATGCAACTATCACAAAATTATTGGTTTGCACATTATTGGAATTGACATGCCACTGCCATGCAAAAATCAATTAAGAAATCTTAAATCTATCTTTCAAAGCTTTGTGCATCACTCTAAATCATAAAAAAAAGGACTAATAAATTACCCTACTGATTTTCTGATTCTTAACAAATGGGATTTTTCACATGATTTAGGGGAACCATATGCTGTGGCAATTTTATAAATTGGAATTGGCAAATTTGTTTTTCCAACAAAATATCCCCATAATTGCGAACTACAATGTTTACTTGTTCATGGCATAACCAAGGTTCAGTTTGGATAAGCTTCATTTGAGCTTTGGGTTGTGAGAAACAGAAATGATCCAGAATGTGTTTTGAGACTTTGGTAAGAGTTGTTTTTAAAAAACATAATAATTTATCAAGGATTATGTGGTATTCATATTTAACTTATAACTACTAGAAGTTATTAAAATTAATATAGAATCCAACATGAAATATCCCCCTCAACATAATCTCTCCAAGATTCAATTAATCCCACCTATTTGCTATTAAGTGTATGTTCAATGTGAAAAGAGAAGGTAAGAGAAGGTAAGAGAGAAAGAGAGAAAAATGCAAGAGAATTCAATAGAATGGTAGAGTTGGTATGGTTGGTGTTCAGTCCAACTCATTCTTATTATATAAATGGGAGTTGTAGAGAACACTGATGTGGGCCCCACTGCAGTGGTTCCCACTGTGTTCGTAGGACAGCATGTGTAGTTATTTGTTTCAGTTATAGTAGTGTCAGTTTGAGTCAGTTTGCTAATTCAGTTGTTATTTATTTCAGTTTTTATTTACTTTATTTATCATGTAAGTACTAAGGGCATATGTGTCCTTTCCATTATGTACTAAACATAACCTATAAATAATAAGAGAGTGGCGGCGGCAGATCTGTTAGTATCTGTCCCTCCTTTCAACCCCTTGTGTTCTCCTATTTCTCTTCTATTCCTTCTCCTTTCTCTCACTTTTCTTCTGTTTTGTAAACCTAAAACCTATTAGGATTCAAGACTGATTACAGTCTTGATCTTCTACTTGGTATCAAAGCCTACCTAGGGCTTCTCATGTGTGTCTAGTCCAGCCGACCACATGAGGACTAGCTAGGGCTGGAAGCTTATGAAGAAGTATTCAGTGGCTGAATCTTGGAGATTACCAGAAGAGGTTCGCAGCAGTTGAAAGACTTGCCGCGGCTTGCAGAGAGCTGGTAATCAGGAAGCAGCAGCGAAGGTTAGGGTTCAGGTAACCCTGGAAGGCAATAAACCGAAATCCATAAGTAAGTTTTTCTATTGAGTTTCAGAGACTGCAATCAGTCGAGATAGGTTGGACCTATCTAGAAGGAGAGGCCGAACTGTTTTTAAGTTTGTTTCTAGGGTTTGACTGTTGGGCCGAACCCCCCCCCCCTCTCAGAGGTGATCAGTTTTTAGGGTTTCATATTGCCCTACGACAAGTCCCACTTGTGCGGACTGCTTGGAGAGTGCAGCTGAGCACTTATTTCAGACCTACAGTTGAAACCCTAATTTTGCTCTCGCAGCAATGGGCCCCATAGTAGTGATGTCAGAAAATAGCATCTCAGATTGACAGGTTGCCTGGTACTGTGCATGCCGATTGATTTCAGATCAGATTTGAGTTGATTTCTTGCATACTGTGATAGGCAATTGATTTCAGATCAGATTTGGGTTGGTTTTAGATCAGATTTCGGATCAGATCAGATTTCAGATCAGATTTCGGATCAGATCCGATTTGTGTTGGTTTCAGATCAGATTTCAGACCTGCTTGTTTTACTTTGTTTTCTGGTTTAGTGGCTCTACCAGTTTGTAGCCACTGATTCTTGATCAAAGATGGAGTTTAAGGGTCAGGGAGAAAGTAGTTTTGTAAACAACAGTTATGGTAGTGTATCTGAAACCGGGTTTCAGATTACAACTATGAGATTTGATGGGTCAAATTACTTGGAGTGGGCTCAATCAGCCATGATGGCTATTGGAGGAAAGGGAAAACCGGGTTACCTCTTGGGAGATGTGAAAGAACCTTCCAAGGAGGACCCAACATACACCAAGTGGGTTCAAGAGAACTATTTGGTTATGGCATGGCTGTGTAATTCTATGCAGCCACATATCAGCCGAAATTACTTGTGGGCAAAGACAGCCAAAGAGATATGGAATGTTGTGAAAGAAACCTATTCTCAACCCCTTAATGTTGCCAGAGCCTATGAACTAAAGTGTGAGGTGAACAGCCTTAAACAAGGAGAGAAGCCAATTTTTGTCTACTTCTCTACCTTGAAATCCTTGTGGCATGAGATTGACCATCTAGAGACCCTTGAGTGGGAGAGTCCCAAAGATGCACAGCAAGTCGAGACGAATAGGGTATTTGAGTTTCTGGCTGGTTTGAATCCAGAAATATGACATTGTGCAACAACAGATATTGACAAGAGATAGTGTGACCCTTTCTCAAGCATACTCCCTGGTGCATAGTGAAGAGACCAGGAGAAAAGTCATGATGCAGCCTCAGCCCCCTTTCCCAGCCTTGACAGCTATTAAACCTAAGCCAGGGGGTGATCCAGAAAGAGACCGGAAGAAGGAAGATAAACGGGATCTGGTATGTGAACATTGCAAGAAACCCAAGCACACAAAAGATACTTGTTGGAAGCTACATCCTCACTTGGTCCCAGCAAAACTAAGAAATAAGAAGTGTAATGCTCATGTGGCCGTGAACACTGATTCAGCATCCTCATCAGGCACATCCCTAGAGACTTTAGCTGTTGTTCGGGCTGCCCTCATCCAGTTGGAAAAGGAAGTTGGGAGTTCAGCTCAGCCATCTCAGTCACCATCAGCTCCTACCACATCTGCATTTGCACATTCAGATACTCGAGCCTCAGCTTATCATGCTTCAGCTCCAGGTAATACTGACCACTATTGGGTAATAGATTTAGGTGCATCCGACCATATGACTAGCTTGCCATCATTGTTCACTTCTTATCACTTGTCCTCGGGCCGAGATAGAGTATCCATTGCTGATGGCTCTCTTGTTCCCATTTCGGGCAAGGGGACATCAAGCTCTCGAATACTATCTCTTTATCTTCTGTCTTGCATGTTCCTAGGCTTGATACTAACCTGCTTTCAGTTAGTAGTATTACCAAACACATGAACTGTTCAGTAACCTTTTTCCCTGACCGATGTGTTTTTCAGGATTTGGAGACGAGGAAGGTGATTGGGACTGGCCGTGAGACAAACGGGATCTATCTGCTTGGAGAGAGTTCTCGTCGGGAGGAATCAGTGGATAAGAAGTCTTTTGTTTCCTACTCTGTGAGTTCGGTTATGCCAAGCATAACCGATTAGGTCATTTGTCTTTTAAGTCTTTGAAGAGTCAGTTTCCTGCTTTATTTCAGTCTGTTGAGTTATCAAAGTTGAGGTGTGAGAGTTGTGAGTTTGCCAAATATTGTAGAACCTCTTATTCTTTAAGTAATAAAAGGAGTAATTCCTCTTTTGATATTGTGCATACTGATGTTTGGGGGCCATATCATATCTCTTCTATGGGTGGGTACAGATATTTTCTACTGTTTGTTGATGACCATACCCGCTTTTCTTGGGTCTATCTTATGCGTTCTCGGGATGAGGTTCCTGCTCTGACCCAAAACTTCCATCAGATGATTCTCACTCAGTTTGGGGCCAAAATCAAAGTCCTTAGATCTGATAATGCAAAGGAATAATTTGCTCAGCCATTAACCTCCTACCTTCTTAGCCATGGAGTTATTCACCAGAGCGCTTGCCCTTATACACCACAGCAGAACGGCATTGCCAAAAGGAAGAATAGGCATATCTTGGAGGTGGCTAGAAGCATTATGTTTACCTCCAATGTACCTATTCGCTTCTGGGGTGATGCTATCCTCATGGCAGTTTATCTCATTAATCGAGTTCCTTCCCGAGTTCTTGATATGAAAACCCCTTTTCCCTTCTATGCCCAGACGAGGAGTTGTTCATTGTTCCCCTTAAAACCTTTGGTTGTACCTGTTTCGTTCAGCTTCTCGGGCCTCATCATTCCAAGTTTGAACCTAAGGCCTCCAAATGCATTTTCCTCGGTTATGCACAAACTCAAAAGGGTTATTGCTGCTATGATCCGGTTTCAGGGAAAAGGTTTGTCTCCATGGATGTCACCTTCTTTGAGGAGACACCCTATTATCCTAGGGTTTCTCCTCAGGGGGAGAGCAATGAGAGTGGGGCTGTTTTGAGTTTCTTTCCTCAGGGGGAAAGCAGTGAGAGTGGAAGTGGGGCTGTTTTGAGCGGGGCTGTTCCTTTACCTATTCCACTGGGTAATGAAGGCTGTAGTGGTGAGGGTGGTCAGAGGGAGCCGGAGTTGAGAGTCTACCACTGGCGATGCAGGCAGGTTGATCCTAGTCATCGGCAGTCCCGGCCAGCTCCAGTTCCTTCTGCGGCTCCAGATCCAGAGCCTACTGAGACACCTCTCACTGTTGCCACTTCCCCTCTTGTGGATGACCTTGATCTCCCTATTGCCATTCACAAAGGGAAACGACATTGCACCACTTCTACAGCTCACAGCATGTCACAGTTCTTATCCTATGATCGTCTATCTCCATCTTACCGGTCCTATCTCACTTCCATTGCCGATGTCCCTATCCCAACCCCTTGTGTTCTCCTGTTTCTCTTCTATTCCTTCTCCTTTCTCTCACTTTTCTTCTGTTTTGTAAACCTAAAACCTATTAGGATTCAAAACTGATTACAGTCTTGATCTTCTACTGGAGTTAAAAACCAAAATGAAAAGACAAAAGTAAACTCCCACTACAGATGCCTTATATTGCTATACTCCCCCACAAGTAGAGCATTAATATCCATGATGCTCAACTTGCCAAGAATATTTACAAGTTTAGCTTTTAGAACTCCCTTAATGAGGAAACAGATAGTTGATTATCTGTCAATAATATCCATGATGCTCAACCAGGGTGTTATTATAATTGGACATTTGGGCTTCTTTTAAACATAGTGGTACAAGTAATAATGAATGAGTTGTGCTATCCTGACCTTTTCCAATCTCTCTCTCTCTCTCAACAAAAACCCATCTCACTACCATATCTTTCCCAACTGTCAAAAAATGCAAAACTAGACAAGGGTAAAAGACTTAAACATACCCTGAGTTTTTATAAATTGACTTAACATACCCTGTGTTTTGCATATTGACTTAAATATACCTTGTAGATTGTCCCCACTGGACTTACCCTCATTTCTTGTCCCTTCTCATTAACCTGTTTTAATATTATAAAAATCCTATTTTACCCTTTGAAAATAATTGACTCTTTTAAAACAATATTCTTCTTTCTTTAATGGAAACAGTCTTTACAATACCCATAATCTTCAGTTACAGCAATCTTTGAAAATAATGGACTTTGTTTTTGCTGGTGGAGAGGTGTTTCAAGCAGCTTTAACTTCACTTGATTTTACCACCCATAAGGCCATAATGTTCAGTTACAAACAATCAACAATAAGCTAAGATGGTGTGGAAAGAATAACCCATTCTCATCCTGTGATTTATCCCCTTTTATTCAAGGCTTCTTTGTTATTTCAAAAAGATGATTACAGTTGTTTCAACAAGCAAAGTGAACAACACAAACGATCAAACAAGTGAGCAGCTAGAAAATATGATGGGGAACAACAACCACTCAAAGGTTCTCATCCTCAACCAGGTAATTTGGGTCCAGAAATCTTTGGATACTTCAAGTTGGCAAAGCGCGGACACAAACAACAAAACTCAAAAGTCAAAATCTGGAGGAATGATAGATTAAGAGGAGGAGCTTACTTCAAAATTGGGAGGCATCAACTAGCAACAGATCTAGTTCAAGAAAGCAGCAAAGGTTGGACGGCATCAAGAATGCAAGAGGTGAATGCCTGAATGGTGGAAACTTCCAACTTGGGTAACAAGAAAACAACAAGAAAGTGGACAACGACCAGTAGGATGGGTGGAGGCAAGCCAGCAACCAGAAAGATATATTTAAGTCAATTTGAAAATTTAAAGAATGATGAAGGATAATAAATAATGATCAAAATTTAAAGAACAATGAAGGGATGAAAGATAATAAATAATGATCAAAATTTAAAGAACAATGAAGGGTAAAAAAGTCTTTTTATGATCACAGTGTATATTTAAGTCTATTTGAAAAACTCAGGGTATGTTTAAGTCAATTTATGAAAACTCAGGGTATATTTAAGTCCATTACCCATTAGACAACTATGATATATTTGACCATTTTAATTTTGATATGGAAATTCTCTACGGTGGAAGACATTAATGGTTGGTTACAGTCACCTGCATGTGTTTGCCTAGCCTGTCAATCCCAACAAACTGCCGGCATCTCATCTGAATACAGGGTTCAACTGATACATTACTTTTATGAAGTTGTTGGCTTCTGTTTTCTGGTTGTGGTTCAGAATTTGACTTTTAGTTAGGTTGGCTTCTATCAGACTAACAAAACACTTCAGTTCTCAGAGGTAAATTGTCCAAAAAACAGGGCTCCGGGATGTTTTTCATATATAGATTTTGCTGATATTCATGTTCTGCACCATTATTTTAATGAAATTTTTGTAAGTATCATCTCTCTTACTGGATAAGATTTATGTCATAACATTAAATAAATCCTGCTTTGATGTTTCAAGCTCATCCTAGAAAATCAGGCATGGTACTAGATAGAATGGACCTATGAAATAAGATTCATCTACACAGCCACAAATGGTGGAAACTCAGTTTTGATAGTAATTGATTAATTTTGCTTGCGACACTGAAAATATAGATTCCAAAATACAGCTTGGGAATCAAAATTAGATCTTGTGAAAACGATGTTCAATTTCTTAAGCAAAGAGCACAGGCACTTACTGCATGGACAATGCTGAGTAGGACATCCTGTGAAGCATGACCAGTCAATACTTTCTTCAATGCATCAGAGGTTAATGGAAAATGAGGGCCACCAGAAATGACTTCACCAAATCGCAGAAAGGGAACCACCAGACTAGAAAAAAAAAACACAGTAACCACAATCAGAATATGAAATGATTGTGCTATGAACTGTATGCCCATCAATCTGCCAAGTATGAAAGAAAAGCAAATTCCTCCTGCTCAGTTTTGCAGGTTTCCATGCTTTGCAAAAGTAATATTAACCTTAGCATTACAGATTCCATTAAATTAAAAAAGTTTAGCATGCATGTAAACTATAAAACTCAAAAGAGGTTAAACTTGAAAGGTTTCTAAAGATTTGGGGTAGGGATGAAAAAGGGAAATAGCATTATTTTATATGGTACTTTATTTTCTTTCAGTACAATCTGCAAAGTAGTACAAGATTGATCCGCAAGATGATGTGACTCACAACCTAAGACACCAAGCACTACCAAGTTTTTTGACATGCAGCCTGTGTCAAAAAGGACCAAGATACAACCAAAACTCCACTATGATTGGGATTCAATTTCTATATTATCCAAAGAAATAAATAAAACACATACCATCCCCAAAATGTCTCTAACTGGAGCACTATAACCCATACTCAATCCTGTCTGAGTGAACTTGCATAATGTACTTGATTAAATATTCTGAGAATGTCCTAAAAAAGTGTGAAAATTATCTTAATGGTAATCTTGTGAAATCATTCAAAATTAATATATTATTATAATATTTTATTATATCAACATATGTATATATGTTATAAAATATATTGTGGGTGAGGCCTGGCCCAGGCTCGGCTGGAGCCTAGACACAAAACCTAGGCCCAAGTCCAAAAGTTTCCAGGTGGGGTGGGAAAAGATCACCCTTTACTAGGTATAAAATTGAATGAGCTGTTCAAACTGGTACCCATGTTTGTACAGGTCTAACCAGATGCCTAAATCTCCATGGAACTTCCTCCAGTTCCACCTCCCCTAAACCATTCATTTTCATAAGTTATAGACTCTAAAGAAGGACCAACAATTCTGCCCATAAAAATTCCTTGTCCTGTTGGGCCTGAGAAACTTCCTAGAAAATTGCTGTTGTGGTCTCTTATCACTCCCCCATTCCCAAAGCATCCAGATTCCCAAGACTGCAGCCATCAAGGTTGAACTTTGTCTTACCCAAAACTGGATCTATCCACCCTTCTCTTTGATGTTGAGCTTTGGATTGGAATCCAGCCACTATTTCCCATCCTCTCAACAGGTCATTTAGAGACACACCTTTAAATTCACTGCTCACCATAGCCCAATGACCCACCCTAATTGTAGTCAAGTCAATTACTGATTCTAATGCTGAATATTTTTCTTCAAATATTCTTGCATTTATTTCACTCCACAAACCCCAAAGCACCACTGCACGCACACATTGCCAAAAGTATTTTTTGTCTTTGAGTATTGCATGTGATATTTGTATTGAACAACTCCATAGCTTGAAAAAATGATTCCATACCAGTGAAGCAAAGAGGCAATGCAACAGAATATGGTTACTGTTATCCCCATTCGTCAAGCAAAGGACACACACATGAGGGGACATGCACCAGCTTTTCAGCTTTTGTTGGAGTCTTTCACAGGTACTGACAACTTAATTATCAGCCTCCCAAAGAAACAACTTCACTTTTGGAGGAATTAGGCCACTCCAAAGCTTTGATAGGGAACTGGTTTATTTCAAGGGAGCAATTAAAGGATTGGAAGAAAGCAGCACATGAAAAAGTACTCCCCATACCAGGACTCCAAACCGCCTCATCCCCCCCGCCAACCAGGTGCGCCTCTTGAAGAGATTCTAATAAAGATGTCACCTCACAAAATTCCGATCTCTTAAATCCCTTCTAAGCCCCAAATCCCAAGCAATACACCTCTTACTAAAAGAAACCATTTCAGCAATTGGCTTATTTTTAAACATTGAGAGGTTAATCTCCACACCATAAATCCTCCCAAATTTCACCTTAGTTCCTGAAATAGTTTCATATCTTCTGTGTTACAAAAAAGTAGGAAGCAAGGTCAAAAACACCTTCCAAGGACTCTAAAGTACAATGAATAGAAAGTTATGCCTGTGGACTCAAGATCTATCAAAAACAAAGCGTGTACAATGGGTTATGAAACCCAATCAATAGTAAACATGTTAAGAATCTAAGCATCTGTAAACTGTACAGACCACTGGCATTCCACTCATGATTGGGTTGCGTAGCCCATTGTACATGTCTTATGTCTTATTTGCTGCAGATCCTGACCCATCTCTATGGACAATCCACCACATCTATGACCTCTGCTTCAAGTGATCAAGGTAATCCTCTTGTTTCCATTAGTCCCACCAAGACCAGATCTTTCTGAAAATCCTTATCCTTATTTGCCTATTGCCTTTTGCAAAGGTAAAAGATGGCTTACCACTACTTCATATCTCAATTTCTTACAGGTCCTTATCTCCATCTTATAGCGCCTTTATGTTTGCCATTTCAATTATCCCTAATCCTAAAAATGTTGCAAAGGTTGTATCTCACCCTCAATGGAAGGATATAAATGCAAGTTCTTATAAAGAATCACGCCTGGCAGTTGGCTGACCTTCTTCAAGGGAAAGAACCAGTAGGTTGTAAATGGGTACATGGATCAATTAAGAAATATAAGACTTGGCTGATTTCTAAGGTATTCCTTTCAACTGGGATGTTATTTATCTCATTTTATTGATAATAAAATAAATTATCGTTAAACATAAAAAAGAAGGTTCAAGAAAGGTGGTAAGAAATCACCCGAAAGAATGGGTTCTTAGTGGATGTCAAGTTGAATTCAACTTGTTGTGTGTTATTTTTGTCTCTTTGTTAGTTGGATGTCAAGAATGGGTTTCTTAATGGAGATCCTCAAGAAGTATATATGTAGCCATGACCTAGAATACCTATTCCTAGAAATCAAGGGAAAGACTATAGGTTAAAGAAGTCAAATGTATTACCTGAAGCAATCTCCATGAGCCTACTTTGACAAGTTTACAGGAATTGTACAACGAATGGAATTCAGCTAATGACATGCAGATCATACCTTATTTTTCAAGAGTTGAAACTCCTTGACTATCTTATGTGTACGTTGATGACATTGTGGTCATAACTCATAAGGAATGATTCACCAATCATCAGAGACCACCAAGCTAAAATAATTCTTGGCCGATAATTTTGAAATAAAACATATGGGGAATTGTAACCATTTGATAGGAATTCAAGTGGGTGAGTCCAAGAAGGGTATCTTTGTATTACAAAGGAAATATATGTTGGATCTATTGAAGGAACAAGAAATTGAGAATCAAGTGTGATAATACTCCTATTAATCCAAATCATAAATTTTGTGTGATGATATAGGTGAATTAATACAAATCATGATATGCATCAAAAACCTAGTGGTAAACTCTTGCATTTGTGCTTAACCAGACGGTCCAGAACTATCATCTCATATTGTGGTAAGCAAATTTATGCATCAGCCACAAAGATAACCTATTTGTAGCTGAGAGAATTTTGTTTTATGTGAAAGGAGAAAATTGTTAGGTTGAGGGGTTTTATGTATTGATGGTTCGGCTGATAAGTGTTCTTATTAGTCTGTATTTGTGTTTAAGTTGTTATGTACTGGGCCTGTGTTAATGGGCCTAAGTTTATTTGCTGTTTTAAGTAGTCTGGGTGTCCCACCACTAATCAGGGGCATTCCAGACATTTCCTGTAACATGCACCTTTGTGGGGTGAAAATTTAGTCACGTGGAGAAGCAAGAAACAAGTTGTTGTGGCAAAATCAAGTGCTGAAGCTGAATACAGCGCTATGGCTCATGGGGTTGCTGAACTACTTCGGCTTCGGATTCTCCTAAAAGAATTAGGGATAGATATAACTAGACCACTCAAGCTCTATTGTGAATCAGGCTGCAACCAACATTGCAAATAACCCAATCCAGCATGATAGGAAAAAGCACATCGAGATTGATTAACACTTAGTACATGAAAGGATTGTTTCTTGAGAACTTTGTATTCCTTACATGCCATCAACAAAACAGCTAGCTGTTGTTTTCACTAAAGGACTAACAAAATCATGAGGGATAGTGAGGAAAATTGAAAAAAAAAATCATAAGGGATTTTCTTTGGGAGCCAGGGAAAAAAAAAAGAAGGATTATCTGGTTAGATGAGAAAAGGTGAGGAAGTTGAAGGCGGAAGGGGGTTTGAAAATTGGTAATGTTAGGCTGAAGAAGCAGGCTCTACTTTGCAAATGGCTTTGGAGGTTTCCAAATGAAAATGAAAAATTAAGGCACAAAGTTGTTGCAAGCTGTTTCGACTGGTGCTACAGTAGTCCGAACCAGAAAGAGAAGAAGAAGAAGAAGAAGAAGAGAAGAAGAAGAAGAAGGGTCTGTCGAAATATGATGGATTACACATACAGTCGACCCCCTTAATCTATATTAGACTCTAATAATCTTTACAAAGACAAAAATGCCCTTACTTAAGTGTGGGGTAGAGTAACTTTAATAACACTACCACATAAGCAAGCTACTTAACAAACATAAGAAGACTAAACTACCCCTATTCGGCACACTTTAACACTCCCCCCAAGCTGGAGAATATATGTCATATAATCCCAACTTGTTACATAGATAGTTCACTTTCCCTGAGCTTAGAGCTTTTGTAAATAAATCTGCCCACTGGTCATTCAAGCCCACATGTTCTATATTTATCTCTCCAACAAGAACCTTCTCTCTCACAAAGTGGCAATCAACCTCTATGTGCTTTGTTCTCTCACGAAAGACAGGATTGGAAGAGATATGGAGTGCAGCTTGGTTGTCACAGTACAATCTCATAGGTTTATCCATGTGAAACCCAATTTCTTGTAGGAGATTCCTCAACCACACTAATTCACAGGTGGTGTGGGCCATGGCCCTATATTCGGCTTCAGCACTGCTTCTGGCCACAACCGTCCGCTTTTTACTCTTCCATGTCACAAGATTTCTTCCAAGAAATGTGCAATAGCCTGTAATAGATCTTCTATCATTCACTGAGCCTGCCCAGTCTGCATCTGTATACCCAACTACTTCAAGTTTTCCCCCTGGTTTATACAATAGCCCACGGCCTGGAGCTCCTTTCAGATACCTCACAATTCTAAGGATTGCATCCCAGTGAGGTATACGAGGGTTCTGCATGAATTGGCTCACCACACTGACTGCAAAGGAGATGTCGAGTCTCGTGATAGTCAGATAGTTCAGCTTTCCCACTAGTCGTCTATACCTTCCAGGATCTTCAAATACTTCTCCTGTATCACTGCTCAACTTAACATTTGGTTCCATAGGGGTCTCGGCCGGTTTTGCACCTAACAGTCTTGCTTCTTCCAATAGATCAAGGACATATTTCCTTTGGCACAGATTTACACCTTTTTTTGACCTAGCAACTTTTATTCCCAAGAAATACTTTAATGTTCCAAGGTCTTTTGTTTGAAAATGATTTCGCAGAAATACCTTTAGTTTGCCAATCCCCAATTTATCACTACCAGTGATGACAATATCATCCACATAGACCACTAATAAAATCTTCCCAACTTCTGAGTCATAGCTGAACACTGAGTGATCAACCTGGCATTGCTTCATTCCAAAACTCTTCACCACTTCGCTGAACTTCCCAAACCAAGCACGCGAAGATTGCTTCAACCCATAAATTGCCTTCTTCAGTTTTCACACCTTACCAACCTCCCCCTGAGCAACAAACCCAGGTGGTTGCTCCTATATACCTCCTCCACCAGATCACCATGGAGGAAGGCATTTTTTACGTCAAGTTGAAAGAGGGGCCAATCATACATAACTGCCAAGGAAATGAGTACACGAACAGAACCAATTTTAGCCACCAGAGAGAATGTCTCCATGTAGTCCACTCCATACAACTGTGAGTAACCTTTAGCAACAAATCTGGCCTTCAGACGCTCCACACTACCATCTGGCAAGTATTTCACAGTATACACCCATTTACAGCCCACAGCATGCTTATCAGGTGGGAGAGTAGTAAGTTCCCACGTTTGAGTATGTTGAAGAGCAGAAAGTTCCTCCTCCATTGCCCGCCGCCATCCAGGTGAACTAAGAGCTTCTTGAACATTGTTAGGTATGGAAATAGAGGACAAAAGTGAAACAAACTGGCGATGTGAGGTAGAAAGACGAGATAATGAAACAAAATTGGAAATGGGATGGAGGGTAGAACTACGTTTACCTTTCCGTAAGGCAATGGGTAGGTCAAGGTCTAAAGATTCAGCAATAGGAGCCATAAGAGGACCTGCAGATGAGGTAGAAGCCAGAGGAGGGGCCGGTGTCGTTCGACGTATATACACTTGTCGGATCGGTGGTCGTTCAGTGGTGACCTGCACTGGATGAGGTGATGAGTCTACTCCAACAACAGCCTCTGGAACTAGATCACTGACAGGAAGAGGAAGAGGAGGTAAGGGTGAAGACAAGGGTGCTTCATGATTGGAGAAGAAGGGTACAGACTCAAAAAAGGTGACATCAGGGCAGACATAGCACTTTCGGGTAATGGGATTATAACACTTGTACCCTTTTTGAGTCCGAGAGTAGCCAAGGAAGACACATTTAATTGAGCGTGCATCTAGCTTGTCTATTCCAGGACTCAGATTGTGGACAAAGCACACACAACCAAAGACACGAGGAGTTAATGGAAACAGAGATAAAGTGGGAAACAAGATAGAGAAGGGGGACCAACCATGAAGAATAAAAGAGGGCATCCGATTAATGAGAAAACATGCAGTGAGTACAGCATCACTCCAAAACCGTTTAGGAACATTCATGTGGTGAAGCATAGACCGAGCAGTTTCAAGAAGCTGACGATTCTTCCATTCAGCCACCCCATTTTGTTGAGGGGTGAAAGCACATGAGGTCTGATGAATAATTCCATGTTGTTCTAAATACCGTTGAAATGAAGTAAGAAAGTATTCACAACCATTATCTGAACGGAGAACTTTGATTGGAACACCAAATTGTGTGCGTATTTCAGCATGGAATTTTTGAAAAATGGAAAATAATTCACTTCTTTCTTTCATTAAGTAAATCCACGTCATTCTTGAACAGTCATCAATAAAGGAGACAAAATACTTGTACCCATTATAAGACTATTTTGATTGGACTCCAAACATCTGAATGAACCAAAGAAAAAGGACTCAACATATGACTCTCAACTCTTGGACTGAAAGACACACGACGGTGTTTACCAAACTGACATGACTCACATTGTAAAACTGACAACTGACTCAATGACGAAACCAACATCTTGAGAACCATGAGAGATGGATGTCCCAGTCGGCAATGCCATTGTAGAGGAGTAAGGGAAGTCTGAAGTGCAATTGAAGATCCACCACCGTCAAGGTAATACAATCCACCAGCTTCATGCCCCCCACCAATCTTCTTCCCCGTCTTGAGATCCTGAAAAACACAAGTGGAAGGAAAGAAGGTAACTGAACAGTTAAGAGCCTTGGTTATTTTACTAACAGACATAAGATTGAATGGAAACTTAGGTACATATAAAACAGATGATAAGGGGACAGAAGCCATGTCAACATTACCAACACCACATATGGGAGATGATGACCCATTGGCAAGTGTAACATATTGTGATGTGGAGGTTTCAGAAAGAGAAGAGAGCACACCTGGAGTCCAGGTCATATGATCTGAGGCTCCAGAGTCAATAATCCAAGAAGGAGTTTTAGATGACATGCAAGCAATACCTGATTGGGCAAGTGTGGCAGTGGTATGCTGTGAAGTAGTTTGAAGGAACCGTTCATACTCATCACACGGTACACTCACCATCTCCCTTCCAGAAGTAGATGTAGATGCGGGAGGAGTTCGGCCTGCCAATTTACTGTCACTGATATCAACCTCGCCTGCTACAGCATGATTAGCCCATTTTGAGGGAGGGCCATGTAGGTCATAACAGAAATTCACTGTGTGCCCTTCCCTACCACAATGAGTACACTTCCTTGTAGAGTTATTTTTTCCTCTGCCACGGCCTCCCCCTGAGTCACGGCCACCCCGACCAATCATGGAATTACCACGGCCTCCTCTGGGAGCATGACCACCCCCTCTTGTACTATGTCCACCTCCTCTAGCTATCACAAGTGTTGATCTATCAGACTGTGTGGGGTTCTCAGTCTGTCCCAAAGAAATTCTACAAAGCCTTGAGAATACTTCCTCAAGTGTAGGAAGAGTAGAGCCCCCCAGTATTTAGGCTCTAACTGGTTCATATTCCGACTTCAGCCCCACTAAAAATCTTGTAACATCAAGTTGTTCCCTTTGTTGTTGCTGAACTTTAATATCTGGAGTGAGGGGATGATAGACATTGAGTTCATTCCTTATATTCTTCATGCAGGCATAGTACTCTTCTAGTGTTTTGGTTCCTTGTTGTAAATCAAAGTACTCCTGATAAAGCTGATATACTCTTGTTGTGTTATCTTGTCCAGAATATAGCTTCTTAGCATGCTCCCATATATCCTTAGCTGTATCAAGGAACATGAAGTTGGCACTAATTTTGGGCTCCATACTATTCCACAGCCAAGTCATGATTTGAGCATCTTCTTGTTCCCAATCATCAAACCCTGGAGAGTCAACCGGTGGCTTCTTACATGATTTGAGCATCTTCTTACATGCTTTACTTTCTTCTTTGCCTTGAGAAAAACTTCCACTGATTTAGCCCATGGAACATAGTTCTCCCCATTCAGCTTAATTGAGGTCATTTGTACCCCTAGGTAGTCGGGGGAAATAACCACACTAGGTTTCTGATCATTGTACCCATCTCCTATTGCTGCCATTGTACTCTTTCACAGTTGCCTCTAACCTTACTTCTCAGCTACAAGCTGATTGATGTTGCTCACAGTTTGATACTTCAGCACCTATTGCAGCCCCTAAACACAACAGTGGGAGCACACACTTGTTCTTATTCACACTACTGCTGACTTCACACACCTACGACCCACATAAGCATCAAATTACCACTCACTAATCACAAATAGTCCCTCTTACAACCACTCAATAAAAAAAAGTGCATCACAAGCACCATAACACAGTCAAAACTGCTACACCCAGTTCATACTTGTTTAACACACTTAAGAGGGCATTACACAACCACAAAGAGCTCGGCAAGGTCACTGCATTCCACCTTACACCACTCGGTCACTTACAGCAGCCCTAACACCACTCAACAACTCACAGCAGCCCTACACCATTCAACAACTCACAGCAGCCCTACACCATTCGGCTACTGCACACACAGCCCTTTCTAGGGCAACAATGAACCTAGTTCCCTAGGTTCCAATCAATACTAACAGCTTCTTGTAGGGTTTCTACCCAGAAATATCAGTAACACTAGAAGAAGAGAAAACCGACCTTCCTTTGAGAATATCAACCAACCATTCACTTCTGAAATCACTTTCCTTGCTGAAGAAGGTTATGCGCAACAGAGAGAGACGAGCTGTGATGTTTCTGACCTAGGGCGAACCAGTTCTCTCCATTGACTGACCAGAAACGAAGGAGAAGAGTCACGAACACTGCTGAGGCGCTTTACCAACTGAAGTAGGTCAGGAGCATGGCTCTAATACCATGTTTCGACTGGTGCTACAGTAGTCCGAACCAGAAAGAGAAGAAGAAGAAGAAGAAGAGAAGAAGAAGAAGAAGGGTCTGTCGAAATCTGATGGATTACACATACAGTCGACCCCCTTAATCTATATTAGACTCTAATAATCTTTACAAAGACAAAAATGCCCTTACTTAAGTGTGGGGCAGAGTAACTCTAATAACACTGCCACATAAGCAAGCTACTTAACAAACATAAGAAGACTAAACTACTCCTATTCGGCACACTTTAACACAAGCATTCATGGCATGTCGAGCAATGGATGGGATGCTAGATGTCTCTGTAAGGCTACCTTGGCTGCTCCCTGGAAGAACATCCATGATGTCCTCCCTACCTTCCTAAATCATATCAGGTAAAACTTGTCTTCTGGTAGTAAAATCAGATTTTGGGAGGAAGTGTGGATTGGGGATACTCCTCTGGGTGAGAAATTTCTTCTCTTTGTCATCTGTCCAGGTTCAAGGGTAGGCCTATTTCAAATTTCCTAAGCCAACCATCTCACCTTCCAGGTTGAATTGGAACTTTGGCTTTAATAGGAACCTTAGAGAGTATGAACTTCTTGCAGTGTTCGAGCTGTTAGGATTGTTGAATTCAGTATTCTTGGGAGAAGGTGGGTCAGACTCTAGGATTTGGGGTCCTAATTCTGATGGGTCATTTTCTTGTAAATCCCTTCTACATTCATTGGTTGCCACTCCCTCTCCTCATCCTTTTCCAGTCAAAGAAATTTGGTTCCATCCTACTCCCCATAAAACCAGTGCTTTTTGTTGGGAAGCATTTCATGGTTGTATTAATACCTTTGATGTACTTCAAAGGAAAAAGACCAAATTGGTGCTTGTTCCCCAACTGGTGTGTCCTATGTAAGTTGAGTGGTGAGACTGCTTTTTCACCTTCTAATATCTTGCCCTTTTGTCAGTTTTATTTGGAATTGGTTTACTTCCCTTTTTGGGAGCAGGTGGTCTTCTCCTAACAGGTTAAAAGGTTTATTCAGCCATAATGGTATTAGTGGAATGAAAAGGAGGGGTAGGATTCTATGTAAGTGTACTAGAGCAGCACTACTTTGGAATGTTTGGGAGGAAAGAAATGCAAGAATATTTGAAGGAAAAGAAAAATGTAAGGAAGCATTAGTGAACACAATAACATTGAGGGTGGCACATAGTTGTTTTCAGCTTTTAAGGTCAAAGACTTTTTTAGGGTTTGGAGACTTAAAACAGTTTTTTGAGGCATGGTCTCCTCCAACAGATGGTTGGAAAAAGCTGAACTTTGATGGGAGTTGTGTGAGTAATCCAGGCCCTTCAAGCATTGGAGAGATAGAGATGAAAATGGAAACATTATTGCTTTGTACTCTCGTCCTGTGGAGTAGGGTGATGTGGCAAGGGCAGAGTTTCTAGCTGCAGCATATGGGGTTGAGATTTGAAAAGGCTAAAGAGTTGGGTATTAATAGACTGATCATGGAGGGAGACTCAAAAACTGTGATAAAATGGTTGCAGAAAGGGGAAGGGGTGACATGGTAGTTGAAGAATGATTTCCAAAGACTTAAATGCATGTCAAGGAACATGTCAATCCAGGTGCGATGTGTTAGGAGACCTGCCAACAGTTTGGAAGATAGCTTAGCAAAGCAAGGGGTTCAAAGAACACATGTTTTGGGTACATTTGTAATTCTGTCCCGGGTCAGCTTACTAAAGCTGACTTCTTTCACAAAATCACAACTTCTTGTTGTATCCTAAAGTTTTCTAATTAATGAAATCTTTTCAGAGTTAATGATCAAAAAAAATTCAGATTTATGGAGTTGTTATGCATGTTGGGCATGATAGATATCTATGTTCAGCTTAAGGGGGAGTGTTGGGTAGCCTAGCATTGTGAGCTTGGGCCTATTTATGTTATGTTATGAAATTATCTGTCACTTCCTTTCTGGGATTAATGGACCTGGTCTTATTCTGTTTTTCTTATGTTTCCTTACTGCCTACTAATCAGGGGCAGATTAGTCATTTTATCCTTTTCTTATTGCCCTAATATAAAATACTGTTTGGGGGCTGTAGAAATAAACCGCCCATTTCTTCTAAGCTTCTTTTCTTCCTGTTTCTCTTCTTTCTTCAGAACTGAATAGAAACAGATTAATCGTCTATAAGGAAAGAGAAAATCATCAAACCTTGCACTCCACCCTTGGAAAACTTTATAAAACTTAATTTTGATGGGACCAGCCTCGATAACCCAGGCCCTTCAGGCATTGGGGGATCTTTAGGGATAAAGAAGGAAATATATTAGCTATCTTCTCAGGTCCTATTGGTCTAGGAGATTTCATTAGAGCTAAACTCCTTGCTATCCTGTATGGGGCTCAAATAGCAAAAGAGTTAAATCTGGAAAGGTTGGTTGTTGAAGGGAACTCTCAACTGGTGATTAGTTGGCTAAAAGATGTAAAGAAGGCAGTTTGGGTCTACTGAGAAGGGGTTAAGAAAATCAAATGGTTACTAAGAGGAACGACAGTAACTTTTCAAGGGGTTCCACGGGAGGCAAATGGACTAGAAGATTCTCTAGCTATGCACGGGGTTGATAGGGAACAACTATATAGGGCTCATCTGTAATTTCTATACTCTTTTGGGGTAACTTTACCCCTTTTATTTGTTATGGACGCATTCGTGGGGAAGAAGTACCGCCGCCAGCAGCAGCAGTAACGTGGGACCCTCATCAGATTATCTAGCTAGCCACAGTTCATCTTACCTTATCCTTATCTTATCTGCTTTCTTACTCTTATCTTATCTGTAAGCAGTTTAGTTAGTCTTATCTAGGAGTCTTATCTATCTTATCTGTAAGCAGGTTAGTTAGTCTTATCTAAGAGTCTTATCTATCTTATCTGTAAGCAGTTTAGTTATCAAGGAGTTTTCCTACAAGGAGGACTCTTACCTCTTGTAATCTCCTATTTAAGGAGCTGAAATTATTGAATAAAGATATCAAATTTCCAGTCAAGAAAGAGAGTAAAAGGAGAGTTTGGTGATCTCTTGGACAAATCACCCTCTAGGACGCCAAGATAGGTTCAGTTAGGAAGGGGAGGAACAAGGGAAAACAGGAGCTTTTCCCCGTAGACCGACCCGTGACGCGATCCTATTCCCGGGCCCATAACAACTTGGTATCAGAGCCAACCGTCATGGAAGATCTGGAGCAGCTATCATCCAGGGTCCACGAACTGGAGCATAGGCTCGTGGAAACCAGCGTGGAGGTTCGTGAGGTCAAAGACGATGTCCGGGAGCTGCGACACTTGCTGGAATCGTATTTCTCTAACAACGAGAGGAATCCAGAAGGGGTTGTAGATGCTCCGTCGTACAACGGCAATGGAGACCCCTTGGGCTGGCTGTATCGGTGCGAGCAGTTTTTTCGGAATCAGCGGACAGATGACCGGGATAAGACAGCAGAAAGGAGGAAATTTGTTTCATCTATAAGAAATAGTAATATCAACACAGAACAAGATTCAGGGTCTTATAATGAGACTGGTAACTCATTTCCATCAAAAGATCTTTCTTCAGTGGGTAGTAGCAGTACTGGTGGAAAGTATGCTAAAAAGATCAATTCCAGAAGTTACAATCGTTCAACTAAAGTTAGGAAATCAGAAACCCCATCTGTTGGTATTAATGGAGGTCTTAGTGATAAAAGGAAGCAAACTGAAAGAAATTTATCTCTTGGAAAGGATACATCAGATATAGATTTCAAAGATGTTAAAGACACCAGTTCTGGAACAGTTAATTCTGATATGGTTCCAACTTTTCTTGCAAAAACATCGGGATACAATCTAAATGATGAAAATGCTGAGTTGGAAGAAGCAAGTTTAGGAGATGATGTAATGAACAGGGAAGCTAGTGTAGTTTCTGAGGATGAAACTGTAAAGTCTCCTCCTTTGGCTGGGGACAATGTCGTGAACATTATATTGGTATCTGCAGAATGCGCTCCTTGGTCGAAGACAGGTGGACTTGACGATGTTGTTGGGGCTTTACCGAAGGCTTTGGCTCGGCGTGGACATAGAGTTATGGTTGTGGCACCACGGTATGGTAACTATGCAGAAGTCCAAGAAACAAGAGTGTGCAAGAGATATAAGGTGGATGGGCAGGATATGGAGGTAACTTTCTTTCAAGCTTATATTGATGGCGTGGATTTTGTGTTCATGGACAGCCCTATGTTTTGCAATATTGAGAAAAATATATATGGGGGAGGCCGAGAGGATATTTTAAAACGCATAGTTCTCTTTTGTAAGGCTGCTCTTGAGGTTCCTTGGCATGTTCCATGTGGTGGGGTCTGCTATGGAGATGGAAATTTGGTTTTCATTGCAAATGATTGGCACACTGCTTTGCTACCAGTCTATCTGAAGGCATACTACCGTGACAATGGCATAATGAAATATACCCGGTGCGTTTTTGTGATCCACAACATAGCACACCAGGGTCGTGGTCCAGTAAGCGATTTTCGTTATGTGGATCTTCCACAAAACTACATAGATCATTTCAAACTACATGACCCAGTAGGTGGGGAACACTTCAATATCCTTGCAGCTGGCCTGAAAGCAGCAGATCGTGTAGTCACTGTAAGCCATGGTTACGCTTGGGAGCTGAAAACTAAAGAAGGTGGCTAGGGTTTGCACCAAATAATAAATGAGTGTGATTGGAAGCTGAAGGGCATCGTGAACGGGATTGATGCAAAAGAATGGAACCCACAGTTGGATGTTTACCTGGCATCTGATGGCTACACCAATTACTCTGTGGAGACTCTTCAGACTGGCAAGCCTCAATGCAAAGCAGCTCTACAAAGGGAGCTTGGTCTTCCTCTTCGGGAGAATGTTCCTCTAATTGTGTTCATTGGCAGGCTTGACCATCAGAAAGGTGTTGATCTCATTGCTGAGTCCATTCCTTGGATGGTGGACCAGGATGTGCAACTAGTCATGTTGGGCACTGGGAGACCTGACCTGGAACAGCTTCTCAGACATTTTGAGAGTCAACACCATGACAAAGTCAGGGGTTGGGTTGGTTTCTCAGTGAAAATGGCTCATCGAATAACTGCTGGTGCAGACATCCTACTCATGCCTTCTAGATTTGAGCCATGTGGACTGAACCAGCTTTATGCAATGAGCTACGGGACAGTCCCTATTGTTCATGCTGTTGGTGGACTGAGAGATAGTGTGTAGCCGTTTGATCCATTGGTAGAGTTCCAAGCCACGAATCCGGAATTCGAGCTTGAGGACAAGCTCTTAGTCCAGGAGGGGAGTAATGTTATGGACGCATTCGTGGGGAAGAAGTACCGCCGCCGGCAGCAGCAGTAACGTGGGACCCTCATCAGATTATCTAGCTAGCCACAGTTCATCTTACCTTATCCTTATCTTATTTGTTTTCTTACTCCTATCTTATCTGTAAGCAGTTTAGTTAGTCTTATCTAGGAGTCTTATCTATCTTATCTGTAAGCAGTTTAGTTATCAAGGAGTCTTCCTACAAGGACTCTTACCTCTTGTAATCTCCTATTTAAGGAGCTGAAATTATTGAATAAAGATATCAAATTTCCAATCAAGAAAGAGAGTAAAAGGAGAGTTCGGTGATCTCTTGGACAAATCACCCTCTAGGACGCCAAGATAGGTTCAGCTAGGAAGGGGAGGAACAAGGGAAAACAGGAGCTTTTCCCCGTGGACCAACCCGTGACGCGGTCCTATTCCCGGGCCCATAACATTATTCCTCTTTGTACATTATTGTTTATATTGATGAAATGATTCCTCACTATCAAAAAAAAAACATAGGCACTTCATCCATTTAGTACAGTTGATTCGACAATGAGAAACGGATGATTTATGAAAAGGGCCAATAATATAATTACCTCAACTCTATCGGAGTAGCAACAAAGTTTGCAAGCATCACACTTGGAGCATGACAGAGGGATCCAAGCAGTGTAATAGCCATCCCACAAAGAAACACAGTTACCCCTGAAAATGGCCAAGTTCATTTCAGAACCAACTACCAAATTATAAACAAATAAGTCATTCAAACTGCACCGGCTAAATGCCCAAGAGTTAAACTATGCTGAAATTGTTTGGTTCTCGTTTTTGCATGTACATTGTACTTTGCGACAAACCAAAACAAGATTGACAAATCCAACAAAATTCAACTTCAACCAGAAATCAAGCTCAGACCATTTGATACAAACACTACATTTGATTCAATCAAACCCGTGAAAATTAAAGGGAAGATCTTACCAGGCCAGTTTTATTAAATTCAATTTTGATTCCCCATACTTTACTAATAGTAATATTATTGCTTAGTATGAGTTTTTCTCAAGTTTCTACAATTCCAGTTCAATGTTCAGGTGTTTCCCCTTTTTGTAATTACTAAAATTTGAGCACCATATTAGTTGAATCTTCCTAACCCATAGTAATTTTTTAATTACTAAAATTTGAGCACCATATTAGTTGAATCTTCCTAACCCATAGTAATTTTGTAATTACTAAAATTTGACCATTAATGTTCAAAACTTGGAAGGCAAAGTGGAATTTGGCATGTTGAAACTCCCTTTTGACCACTTGTTTGGATGTCTACCCTGGAGTAAGTAAATTAAGATTGCAAACAAATAGGGGAAAAGAAAAATATAGCTACCAAGCCCAGAAACCCCCAAATGGATAGTCAATATCAGGCAAATTTTAGACTCAGATAAGAAAATCCTATAATCTCCAAGAAAATCCTGGCATCCTTCAAAAAAGTTAGGTTTCATCTCTAGCAAGCCTATGGTGAAAATGTGCAGGGGTTAAACTAAATTGAAATCCACTTTTATGGGGTGCATTCAGTTTATCAGAAAAGAAATATAACTGCTTATACTCTTGTGATTATGAAGACAGAGGAAGAGAGAGGGAAGGGAATAAGAGAATAACACAAGGAGAATCAGGTGTCTTACACAATCCCTTAAGAAAGTGTTTCATTGATACCCCTTTTTATGCATACTGAAAATTTTATTGATATTAGAAAGCATTTATGTACAAAGTCAAACTCATAGGTTTGTATACCCTTTTACAAAGTGCCCAGAACTTGTACCAAAAAACTAAAAGAAAGTGTCCAGAACCCCATATTACATGTACACAATGATATGTTACAGTTGATCCTAGGATAGTTGTCCCATTGATGTTCATGTTCCTTGCTTAGCTAGTGAATCAGTTAGACAATTTGCTGATATTCTTACCCAATGATAAGTGGCCTCTCTTTCTGTCGATAGCTGTTTTATCTCCCTCATTTCGTACCTATGTTGCCAAAAGTCCTGACTATTATTCTTCAACAGTTCAACCATTCCACTATTATATTTCTTAGACCCAAATTCTTTCCTACTCAGTCCTTGCAAAACAAGCCATTAGCTCTGCCTTTAATGAGTCTCCAATACCAATTGGTCCAGCAAATATTTCAGTAATGTATCCCATAGCATCTCCATAAGCTTCTCCTATTCATAATGGTCCTGGGTTCCCAAGACTACATCCATCAAAGTTCAGCTTAAGCTGAGGTGTTGTCAGTGGCCTCCATTGCTCTTGTCATTGATGATCTTTTTTTTTCTTGAAGATAAAGAAAAAAAAAATTATTAAACAAAAGGAAGATACAAGGAAGGTGATAAGCAATCACCTGAGAGATAAGAAACAACCCAATGAGACCCAACTGAAGTAAAAACCCCGCCAGGCCAAACACCCCACCCAAGCCGACCTCTCATCAACCAAACCCTTACAAAAGAAATCAAAAGCAATACAAAACAAAACCCGATAAAACCCTGACCATCAAACAAACAAGACCTATGCCCTTTCAAACCCCCCAGCACCCACAACTGCCACCCACCAGAAATACCTCCCTCCATCCTCTTGTAAAATCATCCATAGAAAAAGGTCCAAATATCTCCAAGGATTTGTCCCAATGAAAATTTTTACCATTATGCTCTCCATCAGCATCTCTTTCATCCTTGACTCCCCTTTAAAGATCGCTTTCATTCCTCCCACAGTACCCACAGGATATCTGCCCTAATGCATCTCCACAGTACCATTCCTCTTTTTGTTGGCATTCTATAGAATGGACAGTCAAACAGCTTTGAAAGGAGGATTCCACCTGCATCCTCCCAAATACTAGACACAAACCCAAAGGAGATTTAGTAAATGCTGAGTCATTTTTCCATTGGCCTCCTTTTCTGAAGATATTCATTTCATTGATACCATATTAATAGGGAAAAAATCCACAATGCCTTCCTCATAAACTAAAATAAAGACATCTAACTCTAGAACGACAAAATACAAGAAATACTCCTATATCTCAATGCTCCCCGTGAAGCTAGAGCAAAGATATTAATCATACGCAACTTTCTTCCCATCTCTAACAATCAAACATGTGAAACACCCTTAGTAAGGATATTAGCTAATTGTAACTGTTAGTAACTCTCTTAGGTCCTTTATTTCAAGCTCACTACCAAGTAATATCTTTAGTCTCTAAACCTCTCCTGAATTGTGTCTTGCAAGTAGTGTATGATCAGCATCACTTTGTAGAAAAAATGATTGACCAGCTTGTGGTCCCACCTCTTCATATGTTTCCTTTGATTATATTGCTGTTAGAATGTTCTTTTCTGTTGTTTCTAGTGACAGGGGTATTCCTGTCATTGTACCTCTTTTATTATAAGCCTAATATAAATAGCACTTGGGGTGGCAGACTAAAAAGTCTGAACCCTTTTCTTCTATTCTTTCTTCCTCCTCTCTTCTTCCCTTCTCTTCTCTTCTCTTCATCTCTGTTTTCTTCATTTCTGGCTTCTCCTCTTCTCCTTGCTAAATAGGTCTGAACCTCATTGGTTTCAGACAACTTGGTATCAGAGCAGGCCTAAGACTGATTAGGGCTCTCATGTAGGTGTAGTCCAGCCAGCTACATGAGAGCATTTCTAGGGCTGGAAGTTTCAGCTTAATTCGCCTGGGTCTTGGAGGCCATTGGTGATTAAAGAAAATGCCCAAGGTTCGGAAAACTTAGAGAGCTGCCCGGTGACCAGGAAGAATCAGAGAAAACAGGTCGGTTTCTGATTTAAGGGTTAAATCAGAGATTGGGAGTGGCACTCAGTACTTTCTAGATTGTTTTTTCATTCCTTTTGGATTGACAGACGTCTGAAGTTTTTTGGTATCCTTTGGGCTTTTTTCATTCCTTTAGGTTTGACAGACGTCTGAATTTTTTTGGAATCCTCTAGGAGGGGATCAGCTGTCTGATTTCTTTTCTCTTGGACTGTTTTTTTGGGTTTCTTTGCAGACGGTGCTTCTGGGCTGAGTTGTTGACAGTTTTGTTCACTTCAGCCACCCACCTTGTGTTTGTAGAAAAGCCTCTGAATTTTTTTATTCCGGGTGTTGTTAGACAGTACTTGAATTTTTTTTTTTTGTTGAAAAGGGAGTTGGACAGTGCTGTACCTTCCCTTCTGTGAATATCTATTGTTCATTACAGCGTGGAAATGATTGGAAATGAGAATAAATCATATGGAGGACTTGTAGGAGCTGAAAATTCTATTGACAGCAGTTCATTTCAGATTACTATAGTCAAGTTTGATGGAACAAACAATTTGGAATGGGCCCAATCAACCATGATGGCCATTAGAGAAAGGGAAAAACTGGGGTATGTGATGGGAGACACAAGGAAACCAAATCAGGAGGACCCTTCCCTTGCTAAATGGGTCCAAGAAAATTATCTAGTTATGACTTGGTTATGCAATTCTATGCAGCCTCATATCAGTAGAAACTATCTTTGGGCAAAGACAGTTAAGGAGATTAGGGACAATATGAAAGAAACTTATTGAGGTGAATAATCTTAAATAAGGGGAGAAACCTGTGTCAATTTATTTCTCCACCTTGAAATCATTGTGGCATGAGATTGATCATCTTGAGGCTACTGAGTGGGAGAGCCAGAAAGATGCGGCCACATACAAGAAATTAGTTGAGGAAAATAGTGTTTCAATTCCTAGCTGGGCTAAACTCTGATTATGACATTGTAAAATAACAACTTCTCCTACTCTTTGGTACATAGTGAGGAAAGTAGGAGAAAAGTTATGTTACAAATTCCATCTATGGAATCAGCTTTAGCAGCCATAAAACTGAAGACTAGAAGTGGTAAGGAGAAGGAAGTAAAGAAGTAAGGCCGAGATATACTTTTTAAAAATAATGGCCATATTAAAATAGAAATATACATTGATGCAGATTGGGCAGGTTGTATTGATGATAGGAGATCTACTTCAGGGTATTGTGCCTTTGTTAGAGGAAATCTAGTCTCTTGGAGGATCAAGAAACAAAATGTTATTGCTCGCTCCAATGCTGAAGCCGAATACAGGTCTATGACTAATGGTGTTGCTGAAATATTGAAATCTCTCCTTAAAGAATTGGGAATTGAGTTTGAAAGGCCCTTGATGTTGTATTGTGATAACCAGGCGGCCATTAACATTGCTCACAACCCAATACAGCATGATAGAACCAAACACATTGAAGTTGACAGACATTTCATCCAAGAGAAAGTTGCCTCTTAAGAAGTATGCCTTCCTTATGTTGCCACTAATATGCAGCTTGCTGATGTCTTCACCAAGGCAGTCAACAGAATCAAGCTTGAGACAGAATTAAGCAAGTTGGGAATGATAAATATATTTTCCTAACTTGAGGAGTGTAGAGAAAATGATTAACCAGCTTGTGGTCCCACCTCTTCATATGTTTCCTTTGATTATATTGCTGTTAGAATACTCTTTTCTATTGTTTCTAGTGACAGAGGTATTCCTGTTATTGTACCTCTTTTATTATAGGCCTAATATAAATAGCACTTGGGGCGGAAAACTAAAAAAGTCTGAACCCTTTTCTTCTATTCTTTCTTCCTCCTCTCTTCTTCCCTTCTCTTCATCTCTGTTTTCTTCTTCATTTCTGACTTCTCCTTGCTAAATAGGTCTGAACCACATTGCTTTCAGACAACTCACTTTATATAAAATTATTTCACAGCGCTACTGAGTCTCTCAGGCCAAGCCCTATGTAATTTCTTAAGCCTACAAACTTTCACTTTAGCATTCAATAAATTAATGTCAAGTGAAATTCTCATTTACACCTCCTGTAGATCTCTATGTAAGAAGCATTTTTTACATACACATGATAAAGAAACAGGACAAATTTGCAGAAATGGATAAGAAAACCTGAATATAATTAATCTGGGCAATGGGAGAAAACGTCTTTTGGTAGTTAATGCCACCACCTACCCTTGTATCGCTCCAATAACTCATCAGGTTTATGCTTCACAGTATTTATCCACTCATCAGTTTTTTCAACCTGTCATTGACCAGGGACAGTCGGCCCATTCAACCCGTTACTAGGTCATGGTTCCGGTTTGGTTAACCCTAAACCAGACATTACTTAAAAACTGTTGACTTGGATGGCAACTTGCTGACCTAGGCAGTTGAACCATAAACCTGTTTGACCCAGTCAGCAGGTCACAAGTTACAAATTACAATATATGCTTTTTTTTCATTTTAATGTTTAAACTTTTTAAAAACACCTATATCTATGTATGTGAGGGTATCTATAAAATTATGTATTTATGAATGTATTTTTTCTGCATATATAACTATACACATATAGTTTTTGTCATTAAAAATTTAAACCTGAAAATAAATAATATATATGCAAACTTCAAGAGGCCATAACATCCAATAGGATGTTGGAGAATTGTGACCCCAGCTCTTGGGGTGCCTTTTTCATGTTCTAGATGGTAGAAAAGAAAAAAAATTATGAATCTCTCTCGCCCATCCACAAAAAATAAATAAATAAATAAAAACCTAAAGTGAAGAGGTGTAAAAACTTCTGGAGGCCACAACTTTGTTCTCAGTGGTCAGATCAGGGGATTTTATATTTCGGGTAACTTTTTGTTATCTTTGCAACAAAAGGGGCCATAGGCATCTTGGCGCAGTAATTTTGCCAAAAAAAACACCTTTTGAGGGCCTCCAAGCTTAATTTTTGTTTTCTTAATTTATAAAAAATTTAAAACTAAAATAAAAATATAAATCAAACCTAAAATAATATATATTTTATGCAATATATATAGAATACAATGATGCCATGGGTTGACCCGTTTGACCTGCCTGGACCTGCCAAACACACCAACCACAGTTCCCTCAGGTCCAAAAAAACATTCATCCTATCATCAACATGGAGCTCCTCCCAATCTCTAATTTATCATAGAGTAAAGCAGTCTCAGAACCTGACAAGAGAGGAGCTCAGATCACATTTGAATCACCATGATCAATAAATCCTCAAAACTAACTAAGAAAATTTGACATTGCTTTACATCAATGATTATGATATAGAAACTAAATTGGCCTAAGTGTTTCTGATGTCCTTTACATCAGAAATTTGGTTTGCAAACAACAATGGTACAAAGCTAACTTATGCCTGTGTTTGTTTTGGCATCCGTACTGTTGTTTTTATTAATTCTTTCCTCAGTTTTGAAACTGGAAAGAGGAGAGTAATGTAAAGAACCTTCTTTTGGTTATGACCTTCCTATAGTTTAAATGTAAAACTGACATATTAAATTCACTAAGATCAAAATCTAGATCTTCTACACCTTTTAGAAAACCCAAGATGACTAGATGGTTTCAGATAGGCTGGATTAAAGTTCACCTTAAATAATCGATGTCACAATGCATTCATGTTACCTCTTTCAAATTGAAGTAGTTTAATTGAAGTCATTTTAGATTCTAATGCAATAAAATTGTTGCGAAATTTGTTATATACATTAGAACTTAATAGCAAGAAAAAGGAAAATCCCAAATTCTCAAAAAAAACAACATACCACAGATGGGGAAAACTCCCAAGGTAAGTCCAAGAGCTACAGAAAATGCCAATTGCTTCGGCTCTGCCCCCCTACAAAGTATTGCTAGAAGAAAAATTAGTGAAAGTTCAATCCTCAAAGTAGAAACTATAACAATAATTCATCGCTGCCAAAGTGTAGATGCCATGTGAGAAATTACTGAATTTCTTAACCAATCAAACTATACGAGAAAGAAAACAAACCAGAACACCTTCCCCCTGCAACCATTAGAAAAGTTCCTTATGCAATTCCATAATAGTTGAAAAATCTATAATACGAAGATGACAAAATATTTTATAAGCACTTCAAAACTGCGAAGATACAGAATTTAGAAACTAAGTAAATAATTTGAGAAAAGAATTATTCAAACTGCAAGAAGATTACATTTCAAAAGAGAGAATATTTTGCAGATGCACGATCAGAACTGAGAAAATAAATACAAAATGTTCTACTTCAAGCAGTAAAAATAAAACGATCAAAATAGCACCAAATTCAATCAAGCAGAGACTTTCACAGCCCTAAAGATTACCTTCGAAGAATCTGCACAAGAGGATCAACGACCTTCTTATTGAACCATGGGAACATCCGAATCTTCATGATTGGAATTCTCAAAGAAGACCCACCAAGGAATCAAGTGATCTGAGCAGGAGAAAACAGTACACCCTTTGTGATGAAGCCCCTTTTTTAAGATCAAGAGAAAACTATTTTACTCGACAACCAAAAACCAAAACCCATTTTAGAACTTCTGTTCTCTGACAGAAATTTTGTTCTGGGTTCGTTCTTTGAGGTGTTGTCTCAATTTATATTTGCTATTCTCCTTTAATTCTTTTTTAACCCAAACAAGACAAGATTCCTCCCGAATTGCTGATGCAGAGACTTGCAGAAGCAGGAATAGAGCTTGTCTGGTAATGGAACGGGAGTAGTTGGATTGCCAGAGAAGGAAGAAGGAAGAGATACCTTCTTTCTTGCTCCGAAGTCTGAACAACTAAGAGACTACAGCTCTAATTTTACTCCTAAAATGTTAACCGTTGGATTAGAATCTTTTCGTTTCAAATTTCATAGATAACTGCTGTCTTGTCCTCGTAGTGATGAGATGCCAGTCAAATCGTATATGCATTGATAGCACTTCGACAGTTGGACTCGAATCCTTTTTTATCTGCTCTATGCGTCTCACACCAACCTTACAACACGCTTAGCCGTGCATCTAGAACATCTCACAATAAAATACTTTTCTAATACGTTACAACAAAATTTATCCGTATCGTCACATTTGAGTTCGGATTTGCTGCTTAGAGGACGCGTCTCACACAGATCCCACAAGATGTTTCAGCCGTGCATATAGAACATCTTCATAATCGTAAACTTCTATTCATTATAGATGACCAACTATCATGATGGGTTCCGATGAGATAGTGGGACAGAGATTCTTTATCCTATCCTATGGACTTTATCGATACTCCGTACTGGTGTACGGATAACTGTTGTATGTTCGATTTTGATTTTCTGTGAATAAGTGGTCCCACCAAAACCATCAAACATCGTGGACGAACATGTGATGGTAGGTAGTTAGGTGGTTCACGTTTCACGTAATCACGTTGCGGTCAGGTAAACCGTAAATCCGTTCGAATTGTTGGAGAAAACACGGATCTGATTAGGGATGTCCCTATCCCTATCGGGCAGCGGGTACCCGACCTCCCCAACCCTGTCCCTGTGGGATTGTTTTGGTGGAAGGGATAGGGATGGGGATCAGGATACGGGTTGAGGTCGGGGATGGGAATGAAGTCCTCGCCCCACTCCGACCCCAATCTCGCCCCGTAGCCATTTCTAGATCTGATGAGAGGAAAGAGCTGGGACCGCGGTGCAGCTTGGGCTGGGTTAACCCGATGGTCAGGTTGATGATTGGATAAGGCATAGAATTGAGCCATTGATCAACTAGGGGTATAAATGGATTAAATCATGATTCGATCGGATTCTATTTGGTTGAATTTAGGTCACCCTCATTCGGCTTTTTGGATTAGATTTGGATTATCCCTCTATCTGATCTGATGGTCAGGTCACAAGTACTGATATGTATTATTAGTAAATACATATATATATATATATATGTTATTTATTTATAAATATTTTTATATTATATTTTATAATTTTATTATATTATTTATTTTTATAAAAATATGTATATATATGAAGGAAATAATTAAAAAAATACTTGTATTTTTGTTTTTATTTTATTTAGATTAATATATTTTATTTTTTTAATAATTTATTAATTTTTAAAGAAAACAAGTCAGATCAGATCCGAAGATCTAACTTACGATTCGATTTCAAATCAAATCCTATCAAATCCGATTGGATCGGATCTGATATGAACAGTGTCGTATCGGTTTTTCGAATATACCTTGATTCAAATCCGACCCGGTCCATTTTGCATCCCTATGATCAATCCAATCCAACTTAGCCCAACTTTAAATATATTTATTTCTATGAAGAGTGCAAGCAAGTATTAGCCCAATCTATATATATAATAGGGTAAATTACAAAGACCCCCTTTGTAATATGACAAAGTCCCCCCTATACTTTTTTTGAGACAAAGACCCTCTTGAACTTTAGTTGTTAGACAAAACCCCCTCCTGTGAATGTTTTGTCAGTTAATTTCCAAAAAATTTCATTCAACTATTTAAAGTTTTTTAAATGTCCAAGCTACCCTTTTATATTGATCATTGTTATAATAAAATTGGACGTACCATGTCTCTTCTTTCTCTCCCACCCCTTTCCTAATTTCTTAAATTTTTTAATTTTCTTTTTTTTATTCCATGTAATTATAACCAAGCGAAACCAAAAGACACATGCTTAGTTTTGCATTCAATCCTTCATCCACCTCCTAGTTTTAGTATCATTTTTTCTTCCAACTCCCAATTTCTTCATTTTGATTTTTTTTTTCATTTCCATTTTCTGATTTCATTTGGATTTTGCAAACAGAGTGGGTTTTGTCATCCTTTCTCCAAGACACATGCTTCAACTCAAAGCTCAAGTCGTTCTTCAAGACAGATACACAACTTTTCCTCTCTTTTAAATACCCCATGTGAAATAGCAAGTGTGCGCCCATGCACATATTAGAGCTCACCATCTCTCATATTTTATGGTTTATATTCTTCTTTTTTTTTCGTTTTCCCCCTTTTCGGCTTCTCTAAGAATTTCCCTTTTCTTTCCTTTCTCAAATTATAAAGAGTTAAACTATGTTTTTGTTTCTCTAGAATCTGCTAATCGTATTTTGTCCTTTCTTTGTCTTTTTTGGTATTACAATGTTTAAAGTTTGGTCTCTTGGCATCTATGGTCTAATCTCTAAGGTAGGCCCTCATTATGTTCTAACTTTGAGTATATTTGTCATGTTTTGCAGTGTTCTCCTCTATCACATATGGGATTAATTTCTTTCTATAGATTTTCAAATGGTTGTTTGATCCTTCTACTATATGTTTCTTTATTTTTCTTTCTTGTCATGTATTGAATTTGTTTCTATATTTTTTCCAACTCTCTCCATGATGTTGGCCTCTACCTCAAAGTTAGGTATGCTATCCATGTATTTCGTTAATATTTCAGTTCAAACTCCTAGAAGAAGGTTTGTTAAAAATGATTTGGGATTGTGTTGCTTTTATAAATCATCATCTCTTCTTCTTTTGTTTAGTGTGTAGTTCCAATTATGTTTAATTTAAGCAATTTAGGATTTGAATAGAAGGACCTCCCAAAAAAAGAGAGAAATTGAGATCACCTATTTGCTGCTTTGATTTATTTATTTTTGATACTTGATGGTGTGCAATCCGGTGCTTCCTACTAGCAGACAATTCAGGCGCCAAACTGAGTAGATTGCCTAGCTGAGCTGCAAAGAAAGAGATCAGAGTGTCCGGATTACTTTTCCCGAGGTGGGCACTCCAATGCTTAAGTCAACGAAGAGTTTTGAAAGAGCTAAAAAGTGAGAGAGCTAGAGAACTATAAGAGTTAATCTACACATACCTCTTTTGATTGAGGGAGACGTCTTTATATAGGCGTAGAATGTCGTGAGGCTCATGAAGCGTATCCGAGATCTCTGGCCCATCTGGTTCGGAGGTGGTTTCACATCTAGAGGTGGACTCCCATAACCGGGTAGTGCTTATCCAGTCGCGCCCAAAGCGGGTGAGGTGATAACCAGCTCTTCCAACATGATGTCGTGATCCCGGGGAAGTCAGAGACAATAGCCCGCTTAAGGAGGAGGTCACGTGAAGCGTTAGGCAAGTCGCTAGCTGAACTTGGGTCAGGTCAGTGGAAGCAGGTCGCCTCTCATAATTATTTTCATTGTTTATTTGTTTTTGTTAGAAGTCATGTGCTATTTTGTTGCTTGAAATTTTGAATTTTGCTTAGCTGTTGATACCAAAATACTTTAAAATTTTGATTAACCGTGCTAGCATATTGGCTTGAAATAGAGAAATTTTTTCTTTATATCAATCTTTTATTATTAGTAATAATAGTAATTTTACTAATTTTTGCATTCATTATTATTTATGCATTTACTATTAATAATAAGTGTTTTAAAAATGGATTCAAAGGCTGAACCATTTTTACCTTTGGGTTGAGGACGAAGAGACCAACTGTTTAAATCATAGTGGTTAGACCATAATACATTAGCAAGATGTATAATCAATTGCTCTACCTATTATAAGGTTCCTTTTCTCTCAATTTCCCTTAATAATGCCCGTGCACCGCATGGGTCCCGATTAGTATAAGATATATGGTATTTGGATTTAACTTTATGATATGTATGGAATCTAAAGCAAATATCCATTTTATATAAGAGGCATTCTATAACATGATTGGTTTTGTTTTCATTTGTTTTTGGAATTGCCACATCAACAAAAACAAAAGCATGTTCTTGAACTCGGTTTTTGTTTTCATAGAGAAAAACAAGTTATTTTGGAACCATCAGAACATTGGTCTTTAAAACAAAAACTAATTTTCTAGTACAGAAATTGTATGATATATGAAACATGATGCTGAATAATCATATGAAAACATGTTTTTAAAACTATATTCAAGAACATTTTTGGATTCCAGTTTTGAAACAAATAAACACACATACACACAACCATGAACATGAAACAATATGGTTTTGGTTTGTTTTTGGAACTGGCAACAAGAAAAACAATTCAATTCATGTTGCTGGGATATAGATTTATTATCCCAGCAACTTTGGTCATCTATGTTGGTTGAGAGACCTCAAATGAAAAGTTTTAAAAAAGGCATAAATCTTATGACTTGGACTATAGATAGATTGGATGCTAACAATTCAGAAGTGACTTGGCTTCCTATTGTCATTATGAGTTTCCTATGAGAAGTAGCAACTTCCCACATAAGAGAGGGAAGTAACCTATACTGGGAAGTGGGGTTGGGCAATTACAATTAAAACAAAAAAAAGAAGGAAATTTTGCAGAGTTTCCTAATAAAAGCGGTAACTTTCCACATAAAAGGGAAAAATAATATATAGTGGGAAATGAGGGTGAAAAGGGAAAGGAGAAAGAAAAATGGGGAGCTTGGTGATGTGACATTAAGGAGAGGGCTGGGAAGGGGAAAGAGATAAACTGAAGATGGTTTTGGAGAAAGGAAAAAAGGAGAGGTGGGTGGCATGGCTATCCTTGTGATATATATACATATATATATATAAGAGAAAAATTTGCTATTGGAAACACCAAAGGGCTTTAATCAATCAAAACCCTCTCATAAATTTAATAAAAAAACACCTGACTATTTACTAATTTTATGATGTTGGTTGATGGGTTACAAGTTAAATATAAGTACCATATCACATAAGGTAATACACTAATACTAATACTTCTATCCATCTTTACTTGGATACTCATAAAATAATGTGTCTTTACACTAGTAGTATAGTATATGGATGGTCCCAATACATTCTAACAGTTTCATCTTTCTTTGAAATCAAAGTGCTTAGGCTAAAGTGATGCTTGGGAATTGTTTTTCTTTCCAAATGAGTTTTTCAAATAAGTTCTTATTAAATGAACAACTGCCAAGTTTTTTTTTGTGGCATTTTAAATGGGCTTTTTCTTTATAAAAGTGGTTCTCCTATTAAGTAACAAGCCCTAAATTTCTGACTTTTTTTAAGTGGTTTTTTTGGGTGAAAAAGTATTTTTTGGGCTTTTTACCATATGTCAATTCTAGCTTATTTGGGTGCTTTTGGAATATTTTTTTAACCATAAGCTTTACTCCAAGTGAAAGGGTGACCACCTAAAAATTTTATAATTAACTAACCTCAAAAGGAAGATAAAGGAGAGGACATAGCCCATCTTGCCCCGAACCCCATTACAAATTCAAGTTTCCTAAACCATTCTACCCTACCCAAAAGCAAAATATAAACAATAAACAAACTCTTAACATAAAACATCAGTTTATGCGTAAGGTGGGGAGATGCATAAAGTCTTCCTCGAGAAGCGTTTGAAGATCTCGAGGGATAGTAGAGACCGAATTGAACTGTATAAATGGTAACTTTTTTCTAAGATGCCCAAATTTGCAAGAGATCTACACAACCATAATGTCGAAAGGAATGGCATCATGAAAAAGCTTCTAAAAAAATGGATACTTTTGTAGGGAGGGCTATCCAATTGTCATACCAAATGAAATGTTATCTCTCTCGATTATCCATTGAGAACGATACAAAGCAACACACTTGAGCTCCAATATTTCGAACATCTTCACTTCTCAAGTAAAGCATATAGAGTTGATTTTACATGCTTTGTTTGCATGAACCCAGCCCAATTACTTTTTCTTATTTGAAAGAGCTTGAACCAAGATTTAAGGATAAAAGCCTTGGAAATATCGAAAAGAGATCTCACTCCAAGGCCACCCCCCTAAATTGGTTTACATATTTTAGCCCATCCTATCCAATGAAGAACCCCGTAAGAAGTTAGCAAAATAATTGATTAATCCTATTTATTACAACATTATCTCTATTTACCATTTGGCCCTAAGCTTCCTTATACATTGTTAGGAAAGCCAATGTTTTAAAAATCGACCCGGAGACCAAACCAGTTTTGTCTTTGGGTCGTGGGTCACTGGTTCAATCAACTGGGTCAAATGTTTTAGACTGTGCCATGTCATTGCATACACAAACACACACACACACACACATATATATATATATGTGTGTGTGTGTGTATAAATATACATTTTAGCAATAAATAATGTATAAATATGTTTTAGATATGCTATATGTGGTATTTTATATTTAATTTATGTTTTTTAATTCAGTTTTTAAAATTTTTATTTATAAAAATATTAAAAATTGCAATTTGAGGCCAAAATTGATTTTTGTTTTTGTGAAAATAGCAGGGCAAGGCGCCTACATCTCTTTAAGACACATAAATCTGGAAAAGTTACCCAAAATCAAAAATAAAAACCCCAATTGAACATCAGAGTGCAAAGTTATGGCCTCCTAAAGTTTGCATGTATTGAGTGCGCAACCCGTGAAGCGGTCACTAGGTTGAACGAATCAATAGTCAAACCGTACGGGTCGAACGGTCATTGACCAAGTCAACATTTTTTACCATCTAGTGGGTCTTGACTGAACAGGACCCAGAATCTTGGCAAGGTGGTGGTTCAAACGGTTCGACCAACCAGATCAACAGCCGGTTGAAAACTTTGAGGAAAGCCATTAAATCTTAGAGGCCCTACTTCTCTCCTCGAGCAAGTTTACTAGGAAAGAAGCACTCCCAAACATGGGCTAATTCATTCATCATCCAATTCGATCAATACAACTAAGAGCATCATTTTCCACTATAGTTTCAATACATCTAGGGAAATCATCACTCATTCCATTAAGATTATGGCTTTAACAATGAAATCTTGGCTATAGCACGTGTAGCTATATTAGCTTCATGATAGACATGGCTAATACCTTAGTAAACTCCAATCTTTTACCATGCTTAAGCTATCTCCAAACCGATACCTTTGTCAAAAGCATTTACCAATACTTTCAGCATTGAGGAAGCACAGGGTTTTAAGCCTTTGAAGCACAACAAATTCTTCCTGATTGCAGGGATGTCAATGGACCGATTTTGGATTGGACACCATCCGAATTAAAAATTTTATGGACGGACTAGACGGTCCTAAAAATGATATGGACTCGGACCGGTCTGAACATGATCGTTCATGCATAGAAAGGACCGAAAGTGGATAAAGCCAATTAGTTTGAACAAATCCGCTAGTCCGTTCATTTTGTTTTAAGCTTGAAAACTTTCGAAGGCTAGGGCTTGGCGCCTCCATCACTCCATCCTTAGAGTCTAAAGATTGAACAAACTCCGACAGTAGTCCGTTTTACTCTAGCGATATTCTCCCAACTTTGATGGTAGTCTCGGTGGTATTTCTCTCTCTTCGGCGATTTATCATTGTTTATTTTCTCTTGCCCTCTCACTTTCTCCAACGACAACACTCCCCCTTCTCTCAGTGACAACACTCTAGTGGTAGTCTTGGTGGTATTTTGGTCCATTTTTTCTCTTACATCTCTTTCTCATTCTCTCTCTCTCTCAAGCAATAGGCTCCTTAGACCTCTGACCTCTGCGTTTGTTAGGTTCATTCAGGTATTTTCTCTCTTGTTCATTTCTTTCTCTTCTCTAGCCTCTTATATTTGGTTTTAGTCTTGTTCATTAGGTTTATTTTGAATAATTCAATTTATAGTCGTAGAGTTGTTTTAATCCCTATAAATATTTGACATTTTGATACCCAGGAAGCTATAGAGGTTCCAATGAAATTGGACAGTTAGGTTCTTTACTTTAATATGAATTGATATTATGTTTTTGAATTATATTCTTGCTTGGTTTTACAATAGATGAAATTTCCCATTTAGATTGCTTGTTAAAACCCTTGAAACCCTTAAAAATTGCAGACACCTCTTGATCACTAAGGGGGCATTCTTTTTTTGGATTTTGAGAGGGAGGAAAGTTGGTCAATGGGATTTTGGCTCCTATTGACCAATAATCCTATGTTCTTTTTTCAGATTTATGTGGGGACCAGGGAAAGTTTATTTTCTGGGGTATCAGTTACCTATCTCCTACCCACCTAGGGGAAAAGTTGCCAATACTTAAATAGGACAAAAATGCCCCTTTTAGTAATGGATTTTTATGGCTAAAACGGCCATTGCCTTATTTACATGAGAAATAAAAGAACATGGGTAAATGCACTTGCTCGAATAAGTGTTTCCTAGGAAAAATTTACCCAAGTAATTGCATTTATCTGAGTAACTTACCAAAAAGTAAACGGGGCCTAAGTGTATGTTATGCATTACTGATTACATAAAGACAAATTGGAGCCCCCATCACTGTTCATCTAGAGGATGACAGATCCTATATCATCATACTGAGTTTTGAGGGCAAGCCTTAATCTCTATTCAAGATGTGTAACCCTGAATTATAGAACATAGTTATCAAACAAACAACTTGCCTTCATTTTCTTTGCTTTAAAGTGGGACCCGCATCATTTTACTTCTCAAAAACAAAGAAAATGATGCAGTCATGAAAACAGGGAAAACTTTTCTTCTTTTTCATGTAAATTCTTTATACATGCCTTAGTAGCAAACAGTTGGAAACTGCTAGTGTTTGAACTTGATTGAAGATTTGATAGCAGCAAAAAGTTGCACTGCAGACTACAGTCATTGTAATTCTCCAAGCTTCAAACTCACTTTCCTGTGCTTCAAACTTAGGCTTTAACCAACAAAGGCCACACAGATAAGGATTAACTATGAGTTCAAGGAGACTAAGCCCATGGATCAGAAAATGCTTAAGAATTACATGATATTATGAGTTGGCCAGATTTAAATTCCTATCAACCAGCTTAGCAAGCCTGTCCCACCAATACCTCCTGGTTGATGTGTTCTATGCAAAGCATGCCAAGATTTTCTTGTTTCTTCCCTGTTGATTCTATGTTTAGGATCAAGAATAAGGCTTTGTACGTCTATGTACTGTTTCACCTTCATTTTACTTGATGAAATGCATGTTTTCATTGCTGATAGAAAATTACTTTGTGAATCTAATTGACAGAAATATTTTTTGTTTCTTTGTACTGATTCCCTTTCTGTTTGGTATGTGGGGACTTGATATTCATAACAGCAAGGGGGTTTTCCTTAATGTATCATATAGATTTTAATAAATATATGTTGTCCTATATTGGATTGAACTGAAATCCTAAAGATTTGGACAAATATCTACAAAAATGTTTTGAATAAATACATATAATAAATATATGTATTTCCATAAAAGTAGCATTTATGGAAATACTGGATTCTATAACACTATTCTTGATAGAACTTACTTGATGCCTCCAACAATTTTGTAACATCTCTATTAAATATAACAAGAAGGGTAGGGTTAGGAGCTGCTCATGTTGCCATCCCTGTATGTCTGTGTTGGGTGACAAAATAGAAAATACTACTGCACCTGAACCTTTTCTTTAATTGAAGCACTTCTAAATCTTAGTTCAGATGTCCCACAATATTTCCTTTACATCTCCATTGAATTTTGTAACCTACTTCTTACATGCCAGTAGTTGCTTGTGCAGAGAAACAGAGAAACAGAGTTTATTACTTTTGATAGAAAAATAGAAAACAACCTACATTTAGCATCCCTCATGTGACTAACTAACTGGTGAGAGCGACTAGTGACTGGTGAAGCAATGAGAGGAACTGCCTAGTGCCTAGAACCAAAATGCTCTTTTGCATCAAATAATGGAAGCCTAGTAGCCCACTGGGAATCTGGGATGATTACAGACTGTAGGCTTTTTATTTAAGATGAATTAAAACTTTTGCATAAAAAATGCTATTTTTAGTATGTTGTTTGAGCATGGATAATGGATTATCAGTAAGCTTGATGTTATGCTTATAGGTGACTAAAACTTGAATTTGGATTGAATCATATATATGTTTTATTAGATGTAAGTGTTGGTTATTTCTTGTAACTTTGTGGTTTAATTAGCTGATAGAGTAGTCAATGTAGGATGAAGTGGACCTTTCTAACGTTTAGAGTTTAGAGTAAGCACCAAGAGGCAAGGCTTTAATGCGAGGCTCGTGATGGGAATTTGTGGAGTTCGAGAGTCTGAGACAAGTTCGATCAGTCTCACTTGTCAAGGTTTTTCCTGGTAAGTGGTACATGCCCAGCCACATAGATTCACAGAGATGGCCCAAGTCCAATTGCAGTAATGGGTCTATTCACAAACGGTCTAATCCTAATTGGGGAAATTTTAGTATATTTCTACATTTTGTTTTATATTTTTGGGCTTTCATGTAAATTTCAAACTTCATTTAGTTTGGACTGGATCGGGTCCAATCCGGTCCATTTACATTTCAATTGGACTGGATTGGATCCGATTTGTATAGGGTTTGGACTGGATTTGGTCCAGTCCATTTGTAAATGACCAATGTTGGACTGGATCGAATTGGACCAAATCCAGTCCAATTGACAGTCCTACCCAATTGGTCTTGAGTTATTTTATTTGTATTGAATCCTTGATTTGATACCACACCATCGAATCTGTGTATTTTGATGACCCTACAAGGTAGAGCTTTTTAGATATTCTAACTCCCCATTCTAGTGTCACTAGATTCCTAGTAGGCACAAACGCCTCATACAAGAAGTATGGTTATACAATTATATTAGCTGGTCCTGAATTTTCCTTAGAATAGCCCCAAGGTTGGGCCAATGTTTTAAAAAATGACCTGGAAACGGAACCGTTTTGGTCACCGGTTTCTGGGTTAATGGTCCGATCGTCCGGTTCGAATGGACGGCTCGTTTTGATAAGAAAATTTAAAAAATAAAAAAATAATAATTAAAAAATAAAATATGGTAAAAAACCGTTGAATGGGTCGACGGTTCAATGGTTCAACCACCCGAGTCAACATTTTGTTGACTTTTTCAACGGGTTTTTGACCAGATTCTGAGTTTATGCAAAAACGGAATCGATTGCTGGACAGTTTCTAGGTTGAACGGTCCGACCATCCGGGTCAACGGTAGTTAGAAAACACTGGGTTGGGCTATTGCTTTCAATCACCACTTGGTTCTTATGTTTCCAAATTTACCATAATGTAACCATTTCCTTAAATAGCATCAATGTTGTCACTTAGGTATGAGGATTAGACATATTTTTTGACACGAGCACCTATAAATGTTGATCGTCATCTCGCCTTAGGAATAACGTGTTAATCCTATGTGTTTTGATGACAACACAATTGCAAGTACTAATGGTATGAAATATAAGTGTGTAGACATAGCGATTATTCCCTCAAATGGACTTAAGAATTCAAACCTAATATCATGGACAAGAAGAAGTTGTCAAGTTCTAGAGTCTACAAAGTCTTTCACATTTATTAGGATTTGATATAATCAAATTGCAAGAATCTCTATAATGGACTAAACTCATACCTACCTCTTTTCTACCAATACAAGGGAAAGACAAAAAAACCAATACAAGATTTGTAAAAGTTTCTTTACCTTATCCTTCTTTTTCCTACATTTTCCTTCAAGCCAAACATAGCCTAAGGGATTAACACATAGGAACTAATATATCTTGAAGTAGAAATAACTTGAGCAGAGCTTTTGTTGAGTATGAGTCTCGAGAATTATCACTACAGTAGGCTCATTAAAATATTTAGTCTTAAGCAGACTTTCCAAAATTTTAAAAGCGATGAGGAATTAAACAATTGATTAACCATAGCATTAAACAAACACGTTGACATGTTTTTCAAGGGTCAAAGGAAGTGTATATATAGAGAGAGAGAGATTAAAAGGCTAGATAGGGTATTACTAATTTAGTAGTATCCAAGGGTCAAAGGAAGAAAGAGAAAAAAAAAGGCAAAAATTCTAAAGTTTTGTAGGAAGTGTATATGGTGAGGATAAAAATGTAAAATAGTTGTAAGAAATCAAGTGAAATTTGAGAAAAAATAATTTAATTGTAGAATAGAGTAAAAAACTACAAACAACAAGCAATGTTAGAAAAGTATTAGTAAAAAGGAGAAAATTGGAATTATTGTCTTAGGGGTGTCTAGGACATTGTCCTTGAAAAAAATTTCTCCTATACTAGATCAAGTCCAGTCCATACGATTATGTGGCATCCTGCTCCATGATTCAACAACTATGGAGTATGTAGTAACCATGCACTTAAATTTAAAGACATGTTTAAAGAAAATTTAAATGAAAAAACACTTAATTTAAATTTAAAAGTCATTTAGAGTAAGAAAGGACACTTAGGGTTCATTTGGTTTGTGGGAATAGGGACATATATGGAGATTCAAACTTTTTGGTTGGATAGAATTGGAATCCCATTCCCATTTCCCCATATGAAGGAATGGCCATTCTTCCCTCCACATCCCCTAGGAATGAGAATACATTCCAACCAAGTTTGATTTTAATTCTAATTCCAGTCTGAACCAAATAGGTGAGGGTAATGAACCATTTTGGTGCTGATTCTGAGGGATTTCGATTTTGATTATGAGGGATTCTGATTCTGATTCCTATTGTGAACCAAGCAGACCCGTAAGATGAAAGATCACTTAAAATTTAATTATAAATTAAAAAACTATTTAAATAATTTTGAGTAAATAACACGTGTTGAAATTTGCAAGCATATGAAAAAACAAGAAGACAAAAATACTTCTATAAAACTTTCGAATCATATGAAAAAAGAGATATTATCTAAAACTCACCATGACTTTTTCACATTTCTCTTAAATTTACCATGACTTTTCAAAACCTCTAGTGAACCCCTATCAATAAATTTTTATTGCCCAAAATTCATCTTTCCAACTTCCCAAATCATGTTAGTGATCATTAACAAAAATTATCCACATAAGCCTTTAAGTAATATACATGACCAAACTACCCCTAATCTACACTTATTGAAGCCAATGTTTTCAACCCGACATTAACCTAGCCAGTTGAACCTTTCAAACCGTGACTCGACTAGGATTTTGGGTCCAGTTTTGTCAAAACCCGTTAGGCGGTAAAAAACTGTTTGACCCAACCAGTTCAACCATCAACATGTTCGACCCGATCACTGGGTTGCAAGTTGCACACTCAATGCATGCAAACTTTCAGAGGCTATAACTATGCACTCCGATGTTTGATTAGGGTGATTTTTTTTTATTTTGGGTAATTTTTCAAGATCTATGCATCCCAGTAGGCTCCTTGCCTTGGTATTTTTGCGAAAAAATTCCTTTTTTGGCTTCAAATTGTAATTTTTATTATTTTTTATAAATAAAAAATTAAAACTGAATTAAAAACATATATATATATTAAAATTGGTCATGCCATGTCAGCAGCCCTCTCCTTGCTTCAAACCCTCCTTAATTTTCTATTTTTTTAATTTTTAATTTTTTAATTCCACATAATTACCCATTAAACCAATAAGGAAATCACATATGCTTAACTATTTCTAACAACCATAAAAAAGAGGGATTTGATTTTCTAATGTTTAGCCAAGTGGCACCACTTTCCCCCACTTCCTCCTAAATTGTCTCTAATTCCTATTTATCTCATAAATTATCTCTAACTCCTATTTATCTCTTAAATTATCTCTAATTTAGTAGAGAGATTATCTCCTAAACTATCTCTAATTCCTATTTATCATCTCCCCCACTTTTTATCTATGTCTATCTAAAGAAAGATTCAATAAAAAAAAGGCACAACTATTTAATAATTTAAATGCTATAACGAAATTATATACTAAATTTAAAATATTTATTCAAAACACAAAAACTAATAGATTTAGTAATATTCATATTATTAGTAAATCCATATTTTTACAAAATTCATCACGAAATTATGTAGTAACAATATAAATTATAATTTTATAAATTATTCAATTTAAATTTTATTCAAATAATAAAAATTTAATATTAAAAAATAAAAAAAATTATTTAAATACTTCAATAACTAAAAGTCTTAAAAAACATTAAACATAGATAAATAATATAACCCAATATTTAATATTACGTAATAACATTAAAATAAATAAAATTCAAATAGTGAAAATTTTTAAATATTTTACATATTATTTCAATATTTAAATAAAAAATATATAACATGACAAATTTTTAAATAGTTAAAATAACGAAATTATGTAATAAATTTAAAAAATTCTTAAAAGTAGAAAAATAATTATAATAGAATTCATAACATTCATGTTAATGATAATTTACATTTTACAAAATTAATAACAAATTATGTAATAATAGTACATTTATAATTTTATGGATTATTAAATACAATAAATAATTAATAACTTAAGAATTTAAATAACAATATTATTTCAATAACTAAATAATATTGTAAATAACTAATTTCACTTATATCAATTAATAATTATAGAAAATAACTATCACAAAATTATATTTATTAGTAATAATTTTACAATAATATTGTATATTCATTATATATTTATATATAGTATAATTAATATTTATTTTATTTTTGGTAATTATTTATTGTTTTTTATAAACATGCTTTCAATAACTATTTATAAATATATTTTTATTTTTGTTATTTAATAGAAAATTATCAATAATTATTGGAGATTAGAAAACTATTATTTAACTTTTGAAATTTAATTTATCGTATTTATTGTATTTTTGTTATAAATTTATTTTTAGTACTTATATATTTTTTATAATTTATAGATTAATACTTATTAGAGATTAAACTATCATTTAAGTTTACACTATTTATTGACTAATTTAGTATATTTTCAGTATTTATTATATTTTTGTAATTATTGTGTTTTTATTATATATCTATTATACTTTCATTATAAACTTATTTTCAATGATTGTGTACGTTTGCTAAAAATTTTCAATAATTATTGGAGATTACACTATTGTTATTTATTAGAGATTAGACTATAAATTTAGTTGAAATTAGGAGTGTTCAATGATTGGTTCAATTCAATTGTAGGTTGTTTCGCCAACTAAATCGATTAGGTTAAGTCCACAGTTTGTCAATCAAAACCGATTGACCATTAGCAAAAATCCACAAACTCGGGTTGTATTGATTTGGGTCTAGTTTTTGCTTAACAAAGCACAGGTCCCTGTCACCATGCCTCTCTTTGCTCCATTATCCTCACCCTACATTATCTTTGACTTTCTCTCCTCTCCCCTTCCCACCACTCCCATTAAGTCTTGTCACCTAAATACCTAAAAATATTCATATAATCTCTCTCCTAAGGTATCTCATTTAAACCAATAGGAAAGTATCATGTTGCCCCCCTCCCTAATCAATTCCTAAAATGCATCCTCCCAATCTAAATCCACTCTCCCTCATTTAAAATATTCATATTAATTAATAAATAGTTAAATACAGTTAATATTTAATCCCACTCATATTCAATGAGTATTAAATAGTGTTATTACCAAAAGTTAATAAATACGGTTAGTAAGCTACCAAAAATTAAATATTCTTATTAGTACGGTTAGTAAATTACCAAAAATTAATAAACATTGTTATCAATTTCTACAAAATTGAGAATTATATTTAACGATAATCAAAAAGTATAAAATTTTAGTTATTGTTATTATTATAATTAATAACCAAATACAAATGAGGGAACAAAATATTATAATGTTAAAAAAAGAAATTATTAATTAATTTATATTGAAAAATAAAAGATAAATTAGTGTAATTTTGTTAGTAAACTACCAAATAAAAAATATATTTAATAGCAATTTTAAAAAAATCAATAAATCCCCATAGTTACACAAATGTAATAAAATTTTCAAAAATTTTCATAAAATAATTTTTTTAAAATTAAAAGATATAAAGTATTTGAAAGTTTATTTAAAATGCATTAAATAATTATTGAAAATTATTAAAATATTTTGGAAAATTTAGGAAAATTTATTACATTTGATAGATTTTGGAAAACCATTGAAAAATTATGTAATTTTCATTGCAAATTATTGAAAATTATTAAAGATAAATGACTATGGGAAATGGAAAACTATAATTTGAACAAAAAATTATACAAATTATTAAGATAAATTATTATAATATTGGAAAAAGAAAATCAGTGGTTAGTTTATATTAGAAATTATAAGATAAATTAGTATAATTTTTTAAGTAAACCATTTAAAAAGAAAATAAATTATTTAATAAAAATTTAAATAAATTTGAATAAATTTTCAAAATTACACACGTACAATAAATTTTTCAAAATTTTTATAAAATTACATTTTTGAATATTCAAGACAATTTAGTCTACTTTTAGAAATTTCCCATGTGGTTGATACCCAATATATCCTTTTCATCATTTCTATCATCAAATTGAATATTGGGTTAATGGGGATAGTGTTTTCAAAACTGGATCAAAATATATGGTTAGACCAAAAAAGACTAGTAACTGGACACCATTTCACCTCAAAACCGCTTTTGTCCAAAAACCATTTATTTGGTTAGCGAACCGCTGACCTGGGCGGTCGAACTGTTAACCTGGACAACAATTTTTGGCTTTTTTTGTTATTTATTTATTTTTTTGTTAGATCGGGTCATCTGTTCGGACCGAACAGTTAGACCGTTTGACCCTATAACGGTTCCCTGTCTGGTCCAATTTTAAAAACCTTGGACGGGGAGTGGGTGCCTTGCCTTGAGCTTGGTTTGGTGTGTGACATGACCTAGCCCAAGGCCTGTCCCATGGACCAACCTGACCCATGGCACGACATGGGTCCGTGTGGGCTCGAGGCCATGGTTCGTGCTAAACCGACCCCCCAAATTATCATAGAGGAGGGAGGCACGGACCGGGACGCCTTGTGGGCTAGCACGGCATGACTCGCACTTTGTGCGGGTCACATGTGGATTATGTCGTGGTAACCCAGCATGACCCAATTTACACCTCTACTTGAACCCGCCCAATACTGGGGACGAGGCAGGGAAATTCGAGGACTCCCCATCCTTGATGAGGAGTGGGGTGTCTTGCCCCTAAACTCGCCCGACATTGAGGAGTGGTTACCTTGCCATGAACCCATGTGACAATGAGGATGGGGCGGGGATGGGGTAGACTGTCTTTACTATGGGGCAGGGAAAGCGATGGGGTGCCCTACACTGAACACACCCCGTTGTCATTCCTGAATAATTGTTAATTATTAGTGGAATGAACAAAAATGTTAGTTTTTATAATTATTTTTTATTTAAAATTAATAACAATTTCATTTAAAATAATAAAAAGAATAAAAATTATTAAATTACAACAAATTATTAAAAAAATTAAATTTATTAAAAGATATTTGTTCTTATCTAATTAACAACATTAAATGAAAAATAAAATTATTAAATCCTTCAAATTTTCTCGTGTATTGCACGAGTCCCTGCTAATATATATAAAAATTGGTCTATCCACGTCACCATACCTCTCCTTGCTTCAAACCCCCTTCCTAATTTTCTGTTTTTTGAATTTTTTATTTTTTATTTCCACATAATTACCCATTAAACCAATAAGGAAATCACATATGCTTAACTATTTCTAACAACCATAAAGAAAGAGGGATTTGCCATTCTAATGTTTAGCCAAGTGGTTGATATTCAATATATCATTTTGATCATTTCTATCATCAAATTGAATATTGGGTTGACGAGGACAGTGTTATCAAAGCTGGATCAAACCAAATGGTTAGACTGAAAAAATTAGGAACTGGACACTGTTTCACCTCAAAATTGCTTTTTGTCAAAAAATCGTTTATTTGGTTAGCGAACCACTAACTTGGGTGGTTGAACCATCAACCTGGACGATAGTTCTTGGCCTTTTATTATTTTTCTAATTTTTTTTAATTTTTTTATTAGAGCGGGTCATTCGTTCGAACTGAATAGTTAGATCGTTCAGCCCTAGAACAGTTCCCTGTCTAGTCCAATTTTAAAAACCTTGAACGGGGAGTGGGTGCCTTGCCTTGAGCTTGGCTTGGTGTGTGGCATGGTTTGGCCCAAGGCCCGACCCACGGCACGGCACGGGGCGCATGCAAGCTCAAGTCGTGGGCCGTGCCGAACCAACTCCCCAAATTATCCTATAGGAGGGAGGCATGACCCGGGACACTTCGAGGGCCAGCACGACACGACTAGCACTTTGTGCGGGCCACATGCGGGTTGTGGGCCAGGACGACCCAATTTACACCTCTACTTGAACCCGCCCAATACTAGGGACGGGGCAGGAAAATTCAAGGATTCTCCATTGATGATGAGGAGTGGGGTGCCTTGCCCCTGAACTCGCCCGATATTGAGGAGTGGTTACCTTGCCCTAAACCTGCGTAACACTGGGATGAGGCGGGGATAGGGTAGAATGTCTTGACTATGGGGCAAGGAAAGGGATGGATGGGGTGCCTTGCACTAAACCCACCCTGTTGTCATTCCTATATAATTGTTAATTATAAGTGGAATTAATAAAAATGTTATCTTTTATAATTATTTTTATTTATTTAAAATTAATCAAAATTTCATTTAAAATAATAAAAAGAACAAAAATTATTAAAATTACTACAAATTATTAATAAAACTAAATTTATTAAAAAATATTTGTTCATATTCAATTAACAATAATTATTTTTTATAAGTCAACATTAAATGAAAAATAAAATTATTAAATCTTTCAGATTTTCCCGTGTATCGCACAGGTCCCTACTTGTTAAATATAAAATAATATATATAACATATCTAAAACATAATTATACATTATTTATTGATAAGATTTGTATTTATTCACATACACATACACACACGCGCACGCGCACACACACACACACACACACATATATATATATATATATATATATCTTAAATACATGTGACAGGGTCTAACTTATTTGACCCAAATGGTCGAATCGGTGACCCACAAACCGAAGGCAAAAACAATTTGGCCTCCGTGTTAGTTTTAAAACATTGATTGAAGCACGAGATGTGGACTCTGATTAAGGATCGACCTTGGGTACATCAACTTGCTTCAATGCCCAGTGAGCCTCACCCGCAAGCCATAGGGGTAATATCCTTTTCTAGATTGGCTTAAAGTTTAGTCAACTGCTGATTGCAGCTCGACAAGCCTGATTTTTAGTGTCCAAATCTGATGTTGGTTTTTGCTCTGATCTAGGTTTTTCTGTTCCATCTGTCTTCGTTCCTATTGAATTGCAACAAGTTATTTATTAGCAGAGGGACCCTGCTTCGTAGGGGCTGGAATGGAACCATCGACCCGTTGACCTAGTCCCTGGCCAAAAACCATTGAATTGGTTAATGATCCATTGACTCAAGTAGTCAAATCATCAACCCGTTGACCCGTAAAATGGTTTTTGGCCTTTTTATTTTTTTAATTGGGAACCATCCAGACAACCGATTCCATTTTATCCTAATCTCGATCCCTGGCCAAAAATCATTGCATCAGTCAATGACCCATTGACCCGTTCAATGGTTTTTGGTCATTTTTAAAATTTTTGTTGTCAGAACGGGCCGTTTGTTTAATTCGAACAGTCAAACCGTCGACCCAAAAACCGGTGGCCAAAATGATTCCGTTTTCCAGTCGTATGAGTCACATGCTCAAATGACATAACACGTATGGTTTATCTTAATGGACCTCACACACTCAATTTTTTGCATGTAATTCTTGTTGTCAAAATGGGTTATCCATTTTTTTATTTTTTTAATTAGGAACTGTATAGGCAACCAATTCCATTTTACCCCAATCCCGGTGCCCGGCAAAAAACCGTTGAATCGGTCAACGACCCATTGACCCACGTGGTCGAATTGTGAACACGTTAACCTGTTCAATGGTTTTGGTCATTTTTAATTTTTGTTGTCAAAACGAGCTGTCCATTTGAATCGGACGGTCGAACCATCGACCCAAAAATCGATGGCTAGAACAATTCCATTCTTGGGTCATATGAGTCACACGCTCAAATGACATAACACCATTGTTTTTAAAACCGACCTAGAGACCGAACCTGTCAGGGGTCTAGTTACCGGGTTGAATGGTCGCCCGTTTTGACAAAAAAAATAAAATAAATAAAAAATGGGAAATGAGATATAATTACATAAACAATAATTAGATAATTATATAAACAATATTTATATAATTAGATAATTATAATAACAATATTTATAATTATATATAATAACTATTATATATTTATCTAACAATATTTATATAATTAATAGGAAATGGGATAAACAATATTTATAATAACTATTATATATTTATATAATTAGATAATTGTATATATCTAATTATCTAATTATATAATTATGTATAATTAATAGGAAGGAAATGGGTTGCTCTCACGTGGGAATCTACATGCACGAGTAGATCCCATTTCTTGCATGGAGAGAGCACCCCAATGGGTTGCTCTCAGTGGGCGAGGATGGCCCAAGTCTGAGGTGTACGCTTCGGCCTTCAGGTTCTTCCCCACCATGTCATCCACGTAGGCTTCGATGCTCCTCCCTATCTGATTCTTGAAAATCTTGTTAACAAGGCATTGGTAAGTGGCCCCTGCATTCTTGAGGCCGAACAACATCACTTTGTAGCAATAGTGTCGTGCTCAGTGATGAAAGATGTCTTCTCCTCGTCATCGGGGTGCATCTGAATCTAGTTATACCCGAAGAAGGCAACCATGAAGCTGAGTAATTCATACCCTACAGTAGTATGCTCCTTCCTATCTCATTCTTGAAAATCTTGTTGACAAGGCATTGGTAAGTGTCCCCTGCATTCTCGAGGCCGAACGACATCACTTTGTAGCAATAGTGTCATGCTCAATGATGAAAGATGTCTTCTCCTCATCATCGGGGTGCATTTGGATCTAGTTATACCCAAAGAAGGCAACCATGAAGCTAAGTAGTTCATACCCTGTAGTGGCATCGATGAGGTGGTATATCATCGGCAAAGGAAAACTGTCTTTCGGGCAGGCTCAGTTAAGGTCTATGAAGTCAATACAGATCCACCATTTCCCATTAGTATTCCTTACCAAAATCACATTAGACAGCCAGTTAGGGTAATGTACCTTACGGATGAAGCCGATGTCGAGTAGCTTGTCAACTTCCTCTTCTATAGTCTTCCATCTTTCTGGTGCAAAGTTTCTCTTCTTTTGATGAACTGACTTAGAGTTTGGGTCCACGCTCAGCCTGTGAGTAATGACAGAAGGGTCAATTCCGGGCATGTCAGCGACGGACCAAGCAAAGATGTCAGCATTAGTTCTAAGGAAACTCAACAGTTCAGATAGGCGTTCAGGGGGGAGGTTGGACCCGACGCAGATTGTCCTCTCTGGGGTTGACTCATCCAAGGGAACCGAGACGAGGTCCTCGGGTGGTTGGCCTCGGCTTGCTGGTTCCTCCCGAGGGTCGAGGCCCTCCAATGATAAGGCCTCCTTATTTTTTCCTTTTAGCACCGCCATGTAGCATTGGCGGGCGATTTGTTGGTTCCCACGAACGACTCCGACACCGTGCTCGGTGGGAAACTTAAGGGCCAGGTGATAAGAGGACATGGCTGCCCCTAGTGCATGAAGGGTTGGTCTTCCCATTATTGCGTTGTAGGGAGAGGCAACCTTCACCACTAGGAACTCATGCATCCAAGTCACCTAGTGTGGCGCTGTCCCCAACGTGATGGGCAGGGTAATCTTTTCCTTCCGGCTTAGTGACGCTGTCGGAGAAGCCGTCGAGAGGAGTGTCAGCTGGCTGAAGCCTATCTAGCACGAGCTTCATTCTCTCAAAGCGGGCCCATCGTGGCGCTCGACTGTCCTTGCTTGGTTGTCTCTGGTTGAAGCCTCTTCGGCAGGGTCTTGGCAACCGAGCACTTGAGAGCCGAGCTGGGGCGGAGTCCGTTGATGGCCGCATGCATGGAGACCATAGGGTCAAGGTCTCGAACTTCGAGTTCTTCTTTCTTGAAGCGGTCGATGTAAGACCACAAGTTTTCACCCGACTCTTGTTTGAGCGACATCAGAGAGACTATGCTCTTCTGGCATCACCTGCTACTAATGAAGCAGGCGAGGAACAGGGTTGTAAATTGCTCCCACGAGCTGATTGATCGAGGAGGAAGACTGGAGAACCAATGGCAAACGGCTCCCTTGAAGGTAGCCTGGAACATCCAGCACGTAAAGGCGTCGGAATAACCATACAGTATCATGAGCGCTCTGTAACCCTCCAGGTGGTTATCGGGGTCAGTGCTTCCATCATACGTCTCTAGCGTGGGAGCCTTGAAGTGTGGGGAGAGAGTCTTTGAAATGATTTCTTGGGTGAATGCACCCATGCGACTGGCGGAGCTACCATGACGGGTTGAAGCGTCGGCTTCGCTCTCCTTAACTTGGCGGAGCTCGTCCTTGACGGCTCCAATCTCGGCTTGCAACTCGGTGATCCCTAGGTCGGCACGGGCATGGGCCTTGCTCTTGTCTTCACAGACCCAATGGGTATCGGCTCAGACTCCCGAATACTCCGAGGCAGGGTCACGTGCTCCTCTACGAGCGCGACAATCATTCAAAACGTCCCTGATGTTTGAGACGGGAGGTGGAGTGGGACGGCGTCAGCTCTCGCCACTGGAGCGAACTCTGGGGTGGCCGAAATGCCTGCCTTCATCCCAAGGGACCTCCCAACGATGGCGGTGGTGCTGCTCCGAAGATTGATGACTGTCTTCGAATTGAGTGGGCACATTCTCCCTCCCAATTTTGATGGTTCGGCCAACGGATTATCGTGGCCGAGGGCCGATATCTTGATGTTTTCATGCCGACCCTGATCCTCTGACACCCCAGCGGGGCGGTTGCCTTGAGAGGGACCTCCTGCTCGGGGGCAGATTTCTTCCATTCGGTGGGTGAGGCAGTCCAAACAATCAAGAACGGCTTGAAACTGTTCATAGGTAACTAGGTTTGGGGTGTTCTTGGCTCTCCTCACCATGGCTTCTGAGCTTATAGGGATTTTGGATCTTAAAGTGTTATTATTTTTTATCTTGAAGTGGGGGTCGTCTTAGCAACCACGTTCACACAAATGATGCCAATTGTTGCCACGCGGTTTGGTCAGGAGCAAACCGAGGACCCCGAGGCTTCGGAAGAGGTTGATTGATGCCGAGGACAGCAAACCGAGGCGAAGTACTCCTTCCGAGGACTATGGTAGCTGAAGACTGCTAGTTGAAGCGAGGTCCCTAATGACCTGAGATACTGCAAGACAGGTAGTGTCAAAGGCCTCGGGGTGGATACTCGAGGTAGAGGTTCTGATGCTCAAGTCAGTACGAGGTGCAAAGCAGGGGAGAGTATGAGAGTGCTCTTGGATAGAGTCCACGGATGCACCCGATCTCCCTGAATTAATGCTAGGTAGGCTATGTAGGTGCAAGAAATAAATGAGCAAGTAAATGTTGGAGTTACTCTACTTTCTAGCCCCTTTTCAGGGGCAGCTACCTCTTATTTATACTCGAGCGTACTGGTGGTACGCAGAGATGAATGCCTCGGATGAGAGTCATATAAGGTCAGGCTGTAGGCCCTGGCAGTATGCCAGATAGTTAAGTGATTGACTTCATACGAAGGCAGCAAGGTTCTCGCCTACTGTGACTGACATTAGTAGGCGTTAGTGGGCTGGGCCCTCTAGCCATATGTGGGCTGGGCCAAGGGCCAACCCACATCATAACCTATTTACGTGTATCAGTCTTTTTAATTGAAAAAGGGGATGAGGAATCAAAGAAATTAAAAAAAGTAGATACTAAAGTATTGTGGGTTTCAATTAACACATAGAAGAGTAAGCGGGAAGAGAGAGAGATCAGGGAGGCACCTCTAGTTTGGATGTCAAGAAAAAGAAGACAATGAACATTTCTTCTCCTAGCATAATAAATTCTAACAAGGGATATTTGGATGTGGCTGGGTAGTATGAGAAATTTAATAAAAGCATAGTTTTTAAAATTGAACCGGACAACGAATTGGTTAGGGGTTCATTTTCTCGATCGAATGGCCCAATTGTTCGAACAGTACAGATGCCCATTTTTACAAAAAAATTAAAAAAAAATAAAAATCGCCCAAACTATTAAATGGTTCGATCACCTGGGTCAGAGGTTTGCTGACTAAATTAACGGTTTTAGAAGAAATAATGGTTATGGAATAAAACAGAATCGATCACCTGACCGATCCAACCATCCAGTCCGATCCGATTTTGAAAACCATGTATAAAACCCTTTATCTTAAATATGAAAAGTCGTATTTTATATAATATCCCTAAAACATGAAAAGTATCTACAAATGGAGATTTTGATGAATTTAAGGATGATAAAATCCCTAGAAGAATCAACAATAAAAACTGATAATGAAGCAAAATATTAAATGAAGATAAAGAAAGTACTCACCATGACAGACAAGCCATTTTCATGGTTTGACTAGAAACCTGATGAAGTGAATCTTCAAAGTGGATGATGCCAACTTCATGCCCCTAGTCTAGTCAGCCTTTAGATTGGCCACAAACCAAGATTCCGAATATATTATGAAAAGATGAAGTGTTTGATCAAGACAGGCAACTCAGTCCATTGAAATTTGACTTGGGAATCTAAGAGAAAATAGAAAAGAGTGATGATTTGATGGGAATGCTCTCATGGAGTAGTAATATCTGAGAATCCTATCCTGTCCCATCATGCTTAGGGGTTCTTACAGTTGCATATTATATGAAGGAAAAAAATGAAAAAAAAAACTTAAATTCGGTAGCCAACAGCATTGACTGGGATTAACATTACTTAGGGTCACTAAATAAACAACCCTTCTTGGTCAAACTGTGGACGGCTACTGAGACAAAATTCCAATTGAAATCCAAGATTTTGACATGAAGATTAACTGAAGCTGGAACAATAGAAAAGTTATGCATAGTTGCCAGATTCTTGAGAATTACCCAGGGAATACGAATTCATTCACCCTGGGCCTGAATCAATTCTCAATTCATGTTAATATTATCTGACTTTGTTGTGAATATGCTTAATAAAATAGACGGTATAGAAATACACATAAATTCTCTATAGAAGAATTTTTGTAATACTCTTCACTCCCTTTTAAGGGATTTTTGGTGGAGGTTCAAAGAGTAGGGGTGGCAATTTTAAACCCAATCTGCTGAATCCACCCAGTATCTAATCCATCCAATCCGTTTATTTATTTGGTGGATTGTGTGATCAATCCATCACTCCATCTATCTATTTAAATGGGTTGGGTTGTGGATAATTATTGGGTTAATTATTATACACATAAGTATTAATTCTTTAGTATTTTTTTTTAAATTTTCTTTGTTTGAATTAAATAATTTATAATTAATGCATAAATTTTTTATTAATAATTGATTAAATTTAGTTTTGTCTTGAATCAATACACTTCACCCAACATAAATTTAAATCAATTTGACCCGAATCCGGACCAGTTTAATGCAATCTGACCTGATCGAGCATATACTGATTTGGGTCAACTCGAATCCGAAATAGACCCTGGGCAGGATGGTTCGATGCCGCTTGCTCTGTCCGATTTGGGTCATTCGATCCAACCAAAATCCACACACTCTTACTTGACCTGGCACAAGCTAATTTAGGTTGACCCAAATCCGAAACGGCTTGGGCGAATGATTTGGCCTCCACGTGCATTGCCTGATCTGGACCATCCATCCGACCAATATCCACACAAACTGACCCGAATCCGGACTAACCCGATTTAGCTACATTAACCCAGTTCGGGTCAGCCGATCCGGTCCCGAGCCCGTGCACAAACCTGATATGGTCCGGTCCAAGTCAATCCACCATTGATTGAACCAGTCCAGTCCGACCGGATTGATCCAGATCTAAACGGTTCAACCTCCCTTGAACCTAAGTGGTTTAAGTTGGTCTGACCAGTTTGAACCTAAGTGGTTTGATCAAACCCAAAATCCGAACATACTCAAATGGCTTCGCCGCTTGTGTAAAAATAACATGCATGTAATATGATTTGAACCTTCACCGCTTATGTAAATAATAACTACAATAACCACCATGCTACAACCAATTTATTTGTTAAGAGAGAGAGAGTTTGTTTTTTAAGTCCATAAATATAAAATTAATGGGTTTGGGCGGATTGGATTGGGCTAAAGTGGGTTTGGGTTGAACCCAACCCATTTAATTTTATATAACTAGGTCATTAATGGGTTGGTGGGTTAGATGGGTTGGGTGAAACTCAACCCAAACCAAACCCAACCCAACCTGCTCAATTGCAACCCCTATCAAAGAGGAGGGTCCTCGTATTTATCTCACTTCGTGGGCCAAGAGCATGCTCCCTAAGACTCTTGGAGGCCTCGGTGTTCAAGATTTTCACCTAACTAATTTATCACTTATAACTAAACATGTCCAACTATTTTTAACCAACCCAGAGAGTCTTTGGGTGCAAATTTTACACGCCATCTCTCCCTCCAATCTATATCCACTCTATCTCATATAAAATATTCATATTAATTTATAAATAGTTAAATACGGTTAACATTTAATCCAACCCATATTCAATGAGTATTAAATAGTACTATTGTCAAAAGTTAATAAATACGGTTAGTAAATTATCAAAAATTAAATATTCTTATTAGTACAGTTAGTAAATTACCAAAAAAAAAGCAATATTGTTATTAATTAACTCATCATTTCTTTTTAAAGTATTTTGGATAAATACTGTTATATTCATGTTGACTAACAACATTTTATAGAAATTGAAAACTCATTAACTAATTTCTATAAAATTGAGAATTATGTTTAACGAATATAAAAATATATAAAATTTTAGTTATTGCTATTATTATAGTTAATAACCGAACGAAGATGGGGAAATAAAGTATTATAATGTTGGAAATTAATATTATTAACTAATTTATATTAGAAAATAAAAGGTAAATTAGTGTAGTTTTGTTAGTAAACTACCTAATAAAAATAAATGTTTAATAAAAATCTAAAATAATTTTCAATAAATCTCCATAATTACACAAATGTAATAAAATTTTTATAAAATAAAATTTTGGAAACTATAAAGATATAAAATTTTTGAAAGTTTATTTAAAATGTATTAAATAATTATTGGAATATTTTGAAAATTTTAGGAAAATTTATTACATTTGATAGATTTTGGAAAACTATTGAAAAATTATCTAATTTTCATTGTAAATTATTAAAGATAAATGAGTATGAGAAAGGGAAAACTGTAATATAATTTCCAATAATTGCACAAATTATTAAGATAAATTAGTATAATATTGGAAAAAGGAAATTACTGATTAGTTTATATTAGAAAATATAAGATAAATTAGTGTAATTTTGTAAGTAAACCATTTAAAAAGAAAATAAATTATTTAATAACAATTTAAAATTAACTTTAAATAAGTTTTCAAAGTTACACAAATGTAATAAATTTTTCAAAATTTTCATAAAATTACATTTTTGAAAATGTTTGAAAATAAAAGACAATTTAGTGTACTTTTTGGAATTTACCATGTGGTTGATATTAATCAATATATCCTTTTGATCATTTTTGACATCAAATTGAATATTGGGTTGACAAGGAGTGGGTGCCTTGCCTTGAACCCGCTTAACACTGGGACAGGGTGGGGATAATTCGAGGATTCCCCACCCTTGATGTGGAGTGGGTGACTTGCCTTGAACTTGCCCGACACTAAGGACAAGGTTGGGAAATTTGTGAATTCCCCTTCCTAACGAGGTGTGGGTGCCTTCCCCAAACCCACCTAACACTAAGGACGGAGTGGGAATATGGGGTAGAGTGTCTTAAATATAGGGTGAGAACAAGGATGGGGTGCCCCGCCCGATTTCCATTCCTATATAATTGTTAATTATTAGTAAAATTAATAAAAATGTTAATATTTATAATTATTTTATTTTTTTAAAGTCAATCAAAATTTCATTTAAAAATAATGAAAATAATAACATTTATTAATATTATTATTATAAATGATTAATAAAATTAAAATTATTAAAAAATATTTGTTCATATTAAATTAACAATAATTATTTTTGTACATCAATATTAAATAAAAAATGCAATTATTAAAATTTCAAATATTAACAATAACTTTTAATACTTTTAGTTAATTAACAGAAACTTTTGATTATTTATTTATCAATTAATTAATAGTAAATAAAATATTCAATCTTTCAGATTTTCCCGTGCACCACACGAGTCCCCATTAGTTTGGAGTAAATCAATATTGTAAAGATCCATGTTCTTTAGTACTGTGGTATGTGGTGTTTGAAGCCAAAACAGTTTCACTCAGATCATCAAATCAGAGATAGTGTACGGGCTTGTTTGGTTTGTGGGAATAGGGGTCTGAAATCAGAACCCAAATGGATCATTTTGATTCCAACTGTTTGGTTGGGTGAAAACAGAATCCCACTTCTATTTCTTTTGAAATGGAATTCCCCCATTTGAAGGAATGGTCATTCGCTCCCCCTCCCTTGGGAATGAAACCCCATTCCAGTTTATTCCATTTCCAATTCCTGCCTGAACTAAATAGACCAAGGGAATAGACCATTCTGATTCCAAGGCATTTTGATTCCAATTTCAACTACAAAACGAATTGACCCTAAAATGTTTTGGAACGAAATACAGTGCAAAAAAAAAAAAAAAGAAAAAGAAAAAACTACTTTCAAACACATAATCAGTATCTCCATTCTGATAGGCTGCAAACAAATTGGATTGGATTCAGTAAAGGGTATATTCGATATGATCCATTTAAGAAATCTGACTGATACGAATCCAATAAGAATTCACTGGATTTTTAAGAGCGTGGTCTTATCAGATATTTGATTCAATTAGAATTGTAATAAAAAAAACTTGATGGTATAATATAATAATATATTATAATATGTAATATATAACTAATAATATGTAATATATAATATTTCATAACTAATAGATCGGATCGGATGGGGTCGGGTATATCTGAATTCGATCCGTTGACTAAATTGATCGACTCTTCCCATCTGATCCAATTTGTTAGGATGGATTTTATCAGATCAAATTTGGATTCCAATCACATCTGATCCTACTTATTACAGCCCTACATTTTGGGTTCCTCTAATCAAGTGAAATCACATACCTGCTTTAAGCACAATACACTTGTTAGAAAACCCCCCAACTGAAGAAGTTCCCAATTCCAAAAGCTATTTCTCATCACTACTCTTTTAGTGCCCATTTAGGAGGGCTATCAAGCAACGGGCTTAGGGCTTCTAGGTTAAAAATCTCGAAAGCCCAAATACGTCGTCATTCGGTCAAAAAGTTGGCTTTCCCCTGATAGCTTATTCAAAGCAATTTAGGGAAAGCAGCTCAATCAAAACTTCAGCCCTCCCAAGTGGGTCCTTTAGTATTGACATTGAGACCAGGAAAAGTCTCACCCTTTTGGTCTTTGTTTCTTATTCTTAGTGTAGTCTTCACACTGTGGACCCATATAATATATTGGTCTTAGTTCTATGGCAACAATTTCTCTCGTAGTTTCTAACAACAATCAGTTGCTATAAAGGGGAATTGTGCCCAAATCTATTTAAGCCATGTTTGAGAGTTCTTATGTTAAAAATAAGTGCTTAAAAACATGTGCTTATTTGAATAAGCACTTATTTGCATTTGGCAATTGAATGTTTGGTGGTCTTTCTTTTTAATAAGCACTTGTGATTATTTTGTCCTTCATTTTCTTTCAAACTTTCAAAATATACCATGAGTTTTTCAAATTTACGTGGATGGTGGGCACATAAGTTGGAAATTTGGTTGGTGGAACAACCCTAGTTCATATACACGAGACTCATCAAAATTCTGGCCATAGAAACCAAAAAAAAAAAAAAATCAACCTGAAAATGGCAAGGGACAAAGGTTTTGATTTAAGATGGTCCATTAAGATATATCAATTTTGTCAAATGGCAGTGGTGAACAGTATATCTCTATTGATTTTAGCAAAAAGGGAGCATCTACAAGCAACAAAAAATGAGGAACCATAAAAAAATGATTTTAAACCCTAGAAATAAAAAGAAGAGAGAGTAGTTCTATCATCACCTAAGAAAAAAGAGAAGAAAACTGATAATATCAGAATCAATAGCTTGAGCCCTGGTTTTGTGTTTCGCATTGTCTTGGAGTCGAAGTATGTAACACTTTCTCCATGGGAAGTATTTATTGTTGTGTCCAGAGTTTCTAAGATTTCTATTGTTGTTGTAAAACAGGAGATTACAACTCCTAAGGCAGTAATCGGCCACCACCACCTCGATGGAGAAGAGCAATAATCGGCCAAGCTATTCCAGTTCTACCGCTGGTTGCAGAAGGCAAAGGAGAAAAGAGACTCGATGTGTCAAACACTACATTTTTACCTTCAAAGGGCATAATTGGAAATTTAAAAATATGGACAGTTTTGATAGAGAAAATTCAAATAAGTGCTTAATGTTTAAGCACTCAAAAAAGATAGAAATTTGGGCTTATTGTTTAATCACTCATTTTTTAAATAAACACTTATTTTTGGGTTATTTCCCAAACATCAATAAGTGCTTATTTGAATAAGCATTCCCAAACTTGGCCTAAGTATATTGAGATAGACTGGCTTGGACTAGCTTTTCTAAAGGTCTATCAGGTCAAAATGGACATCTATCATCAAGGTCTATGTTTGTTTAATATGGTTTAATGTTTTTACATGGCAAGCCTAATGTTGTAAAGACCCTCTGTACTGCATTTCATTTTCAATCATATGTCACATTTCATCATCATAGTTAGTATCTTTCAATTGTGCATTTCTGGCATGAAAATCTCAAAGGACTTGGTCATTTGAATTCCATAGAATTGAGACAAGTTGCATTCCCACCATCCAAACAGAGCATATATATATATATATATATATTGTTAGCAATCAAGATGACTTCTAAACATGAAAGAAGCATCATAGAAGCATTCTAAGCTTTAGAAATGAACTAAAACAAAGAACCACCGACCTATTGAGGCAAAGGTGGCATCCATGGCTCTATTCTGGCGTTAGATACCTTCAAAAACACCTCTTAGCTTTGTCACCTTCTCTGCTTCTCTTTCTACAAGAAACCGAACCGGAAAACACCTCTCTCTTTGTTGAACTGCAAAACTGAAAACAAAGCACAAAAGGAGACTCTTCTCTCTAGTCACAGTTGCTCTCAACTGATGGATGACTAGTGTGTGGGGGGGGGAGTTCTATTTATAGACCAAACTACCTAAAGAGGGGCCTTCCTTCATAGTTAAGGAACTGCAAAAACCAGAGGCTCCATCAACCTTTATTTTACAAACCATTAAATCTGAAACCATGCACTCCCTTTCTCAATGGGAACCTTAGGTGGGTTTCTAGAAACAACTTACCATTTCAACAACTAGCTCCAGACACTATTGGGTCCCTAGTGTCTATAATTCATCTCAAGCAACTATGAACTCTTAACTAAATGAATTCTAATAATCTCCCACTTGGTTGAGATGAATATTTTTGTTTAACTTTATATGGCCATTAATGACTCAATATGGTGAACCTAAGGGTATCTATTCCGTTTAGTTGAAATGATTATCCCAAATCATCAAAGTCACTTGAGTTCTATAAATTTGAATAAGGACCATCGATGGTTATAGAGTTAACAACTTCAACCAACATGAACAAACTGCATACAACGCTTAGACATTGTAAGCACGACCCACATATCTTTGTCTTACGTTATGTGTGCACACTTAAATTAATAGAAAAGATAGAGATATGTTTATCAGAATCAGTAACTTTGTTGTCATCACATACCATGGTGTTAATAAGAACCATTACATTCAATATAAATCCAATTTATCAAAACTGCCCACCAACCTTATGTGCGATACATGCTCCAAAAAGAGCTTGGGTGGAAGTCCTTTCGTTAATGGATCAACCAGCATGAGTGTAGTACTAATATGTTCTATTGACACAATCTGATCCTGAACCATTTCCCTCACAACAAGGTACTTAATGTCAATGTTCTTCAATTCTATTCTTGTCTTGTTATTCTTTGAGAAAAACACAACAGCAACATTATTACAATAAATCCTCATTGGTCTCTGAAATAAGTCTAATACTTGAAGACCTGAGATAAAATTACGCAACCATATGACATGAGTGGTTGCTTCATAACAGGCTATGAGTTCTGCTTCCATAGTAGATGAAGTAGTCATTGCAGTTTGTTTTGCACTTCCCCATGAAATAGGCCATTTTGCCATCATAAAAATATAACCAGAGGTAGATGCATGAGTATCCCGATATCCAACAAAGTAAAATTTTGTATACCCTATTACCTTCGAGTTTTTTGAGTGCTTATAAGTGAGCATATAATTCTTAGTCCCTAGCAAATAGCACATGACTTTTTGGCTGCCTTCCAATGGTCAATACTAGGATTCTTTTGGTATCTTCTAAGCATGCCAAAAATAAATGCTATATTAGGATGGGTACATACATCTGCGTACATAAGACTCCCTATAGCCGATACCGGGATTCTTTTGGTATCTGCTCTTGTTCTAACGGATTCTTATGGTATTGAAGCAAATTGAATTTATCTCCTTTGACCACAAGGGTAGTAGTGCTAGCACAATCTTGCATGCTAAACCTTTTAAGCACCCTTTTTATATATGCTTTGTAGGACAAACCTAGGATACTATGGAATTGATATTAGAAAATCTGAATGCCTAAAACATAAGAAGCTTCACCGTGATCTTTTATATCAAAATTGTTTGATAAAAATCTTTTGGTCTCATGTAACATTGCAAGATTGTTACTAGGAAGCAAGATATCATCAACATATAAGGTTAAGATGATGTAACTACTCCCTTTGATCTTTAGGTATATACACTGGTCAACAATATTTTCCTTAAATCCATAATTATACAAAATATCATGGAATTTTAGGTACCACTAGTGAGATGCTTATTTCAAACCATAAATGGATTTCTTTAATTTACAGACTAAACCTTTCTTGTAGTCCACTTCAAAACCTTCTATTTATTGCATGTAGACTTTTCATGTAGATCTTTATTTAGAAATGTTGTCTTGACATCCATCTGATGCAGTTCTAGATTAAAATGAGCAATTAGGGCCATGATTATCCTAAATAAGTCATTTGATACTAGAGAGAATATCTCTATATAGTATATTCCTTCTTTCTGAGTGTATCCTTCTGCAACGACACATGCTTTATATCTTTCAATTTTCCCCTTAGAGTTTGGTTTTGAAAACCAATTTACAACCTATTGGCTTGACTCCTTTAGGTAGAACAATGAGATCATAGACATCATTGTTTTTCATGGATTCCAACTCATCCTTCATGGCTTCTAACCAATGAGTTGATTCCTTTGAGTTGATGGCTTTAGTAAATGATATAGAATTATTTTCTAAATTCAACTCATGTTTACGCTCATTTAAATAGACTTCATAGTTATTTGATATTTCCAATCTCCGGATTCTTTGAGATTTTTTTAGTGGGATTTGTTCTATTGGTGTTGTATTTTCAATAATTTCATTATTCTAGATAACTTGTGTATCAATCTCAAGAGTTTTAATTGGTACAACCCTTTCCTATATGACTGGTACAGGTATGATCACCGGATTTTCCTGAAAGGTGATATGCCTACGTCCAGAGCTCTCACTAAAATTCCCAAATTCTAGAAATTTAACTTACCTAGATTCCACAATTCTAGTATTCAAAGTAGGGTAGAAGAATCTTTAATCCTTAGATCTTTTAGGGTAACCAATAAAATAACTAGTAACTATTTTGGGATCTAGTTTACTTGATTGTGAGCTATGAACTTTTACCTTAGCTCGACAACCCCAAACACACAAATACCCCAATTTGGGTTTTCTACTAGTCCACAATTCATATGGGGTATTAGGGACTGTTTTAGTAGGAACCCTGTTGAGAATATGTGCAGCTGTCTTTAAGGCTTCCCCCCATAAATTCTTAGGTAAACTTGAATTACACAACATATTTCTTACCATGTCCATGAGAGTACAGTTTCGTTGCTCTACTACTCCATTTTGCTCAAGTGTACCTGGCATCGTGTAATTTGCAATAATCTAATGTTCTCGTAGAAATAAGGCAAAGACACTTGGATTTTGGCCTGTTTCGGTGCATCTACCATAATATTCACCTCTTCTATCATACTGTATACTTTTTATCTTCTTATTGAGTTGATTTTTGACTTCTATCTTGAAGATCTTGAAAACATCAAGTGCCTCTAATTTCTCATGAACTAGATGCACGTAACTATATATGGAGAAATCATCTAAAAAGGTAATGAAGTTTCTGTGTCCTCCCATAGTAGGAGTAGGGAATGGTCCACAAATATTTGGGTCTTGTTTCTAGTAACTCTACACATCTTGTGGATCCCCTTTTAGTGGTTTTGGTGAATTTTCCCTTTATGCAATCCACACACATTTCAAAGTTAGAATAATCCAGTGAATTAAGGATTCCATATTTTATGAGACGTTTCATTCTTTATCTAGAAATGTGGCCTAATATTTTATGCCAAAGATTGGATGAATTCTCATTCACTCAATTTTTTTTTTATTTCTAACTATATAATTCTCATGCAAACTATATGGGTCATAACAAAAAATAGGGTGCAAATTAATCTTGTAAATATTTCTGCATAACACACGACACCCAACTTTAATGGGATCATGAAATAGAGTGAAACTTTTGTTCTGAAACTTAAATTCAAAGGTAGAGGAATCAAGTTTAGGAACTAAAATAAGGTTTTTCTTAAATGTAGGTATATATATTGTATCTACTAAGCCTAGATGAAAGTTGGTATCCAAAATGAGACGATATGTCCCTACGACTTCAACATCTATTTCTATTCTATTGTCAATGGCTATGGTGTGTTCTCCCTTATGCAGTCGTCGGCTTGTCAGAAAGCTCAGTAGAGAAACTGTGACATGAGTTATGGCACCTATATCCACCCACCGTGTATTAGATGGTGCATTAACTAGACATGATTCAAAAAACATAAAAACAAAATTCTTACCTTTCTTGTCGAGTCATGCCACATATTTAGGGCATTCTTTCTTTATGCGTCCCTTCTTTTTATAGAAGCAACGTACTTTTTGATCCCCGCCTTTTGTAGCTACGGCCTTTTCTTTTCCCTTCCTTTAACCTTTCCTCTTGAAACGTCTTTTATGTGGTCCAGTGGTTAGGTGAACACTTTGAGGCATTTACTTTTAAGCCTTTCTTCTTCTTGATCACACATGGCAATTAACTCGTTCATCTTCCATTTCTCATTCTGCGTATTATAGTTGATCTTAAATGAACTAAATTGTGTAGGAAGAAAAGTCATAATGAAGTGCACAAGGAAACCTTAGGATATTTCCATATCCATTCCTTTTAGTTGGTTCACCATGTCACTCATTTTCATAATGTGTTCACATACCCCACTACGACCATCATATTTCATGGTGATCATTTTGATCATGAGGGTACTTGCTAATGTTTTAGTAGAGACATCAAAGTGTTCTTTTATTCCCTTAAATAATCCATCGTGCTTTCCTTTTCAAGATTTGCACCATGGATTGTAGTGGAAATGGTACTCCTTATGATCATAAGACTCATGCGATTAGAGCGTTCCTACTTTTCATAAAGTGCCTTTTGCTCACTAGTACTGGCACTAGTAATTTCAGTGGGTTTTTCTACCTTAATTTCAAGGTCCAAATCCATGCACCCAGTACAATCATAATTTGGTCCTTCCACTTGTTAAAGTTTGTACCAGTTAACATTTCAATGCCATATAAGTAATCAATAACCATTGTTGGATTAACAACAACAAGTTTCATAATAAATGCACAAAAATGTCATGCCATATAAAGCACACACACACACACACATCAATAATTTAACTCGAAATAGGGTAATCATCAATTAGATCTCATCAAGACTATCACATAATCCTAATTAGGTCTTGACCCAAGATCGATGTAGGATGTCGTTCCTCCATTGGGTTGAACGATAATTCTACAAATGATCTCGATGGTCCAGACTAAGTAAGTGATCCTGTTGGTGGGGTAAGTCCATCACCATTGGGACATGAGATTCCCAAGGAGAACCCCCTTATTTAGTCTTTCCATCGCACTCTAACTATTAAAGTAGTGTCCTTCTATTGGGTTGATCCGCTACCCATTATAGTTAGGTGCAAATGCATGACTTATTTATGGAGGAGAGCCTCACAGTCATACCCCAAATAAAGACAATATATATGTGAAATTATCATTATCACATGCCTTTTCAATAGAGCAAATAGTAGACATTTCAAAGATTGATAAACAATTATGCAAAACTGCAAAAACTTATAGAATAATTACTAACCACAATGAAATATGCATATCTATAGGTTAATTTTGAATGGAATTTTGAACAAGAATAAAATATAGTGTCCTCTATAATCCCTCCAAATTCTGGTCCAAACCAAGGTTGGAAACCCCTTGAACCAGCTTCTAGAAGTTATCAATATGATAGTGAACTGACGAATCAATCACTGATCAAGTCTAATATCTCCTTATCCAAAGGGATTTTTTATCTAAAAGTTGATACATAAGAGGATCATAGGGTCTAGTGGGGGCCCACAAGAATTCAGCCAAATCAAAGTTCAAAAACCCCTTGAACTGGCCACACAAATGCGACCTTGTTATAATCTATTGGGTTGAATTGAATCGAACCAGATCCAGATTGAGCCGGTTCTAACAGCACCGACCCGAGCCACGTGAATTCATATTGATTCAAACCAAAAACCGAACTGAAAAGCTTAGACTTGACCAGACCGGGTCAGACCGGATCGAACCGGAATGACATGGCATAAGTTAATCGGGTCAGGTATCCAAGTCTCCCGACCCTCGATTGAGCGAACACAGCAGCACCGAACAGGTAGGGCGGCCGGTCGACGGTGATTGGTCCGTATGTCACCATCAACCTCCCATGAGTCCTTTTCCGATATGAAACCGGCTGGAAATAGCCGAAATCCAACGATTTTCAGATCTGAATGTTTTTGAAAACAAAGAAGAAAACATCAATTTTTTCAGTCGTTTTAGAGCATAGAGTGGCTCGGATACCAATTGTTTGCAATCAAGATGACTTCTAAATACGAAAGAAGCATCATAAGAGCATTCTCCTCTTCCTCCTTTCTTCCCTACTTCATGTTTTCTTCCATTATCATGTTCTTTCTTCCCTAGACCTTCCCTTGTTTTGAGATTAGACGTTCCTGTTCAATTATTGGAATGGTATTTATTTGAGATGCGGTTTCTTCCACTACCCAACGAAATTCATCACAGGTAACAATCATTTTTTTTTTCTTTTTTCCCTGTTGTGATTGTTTTCTCTTCTCTTTACATTGGTTTTTTACCATTGTTTTTCTTACTCTGTATTGAACACAGTCCAAGTTCATTGTCGCCTGTGTTCTACTTTAAATCAGGGATTTGTTTGGTACAGTTTTCAAATGTGTTTCAAACAGGCTTTGATCATTCAATCCTCCATTGCCCAATACTATTTGCACTGCGCAACTAGGGATGTTGTTATTCTTCAATCCTTTTTAATCACCTTAAAACTTATGTTCTTCTTCATCGCTAATTTGGTTTTCGATCTCCACTCCATCTCTCCCTAAATTTGAACTTCATTATGTCAATTCATTTTTGGTTCCCTTCTGCATTTCAGGTTTCTTCATCGACAGTGACGCCACTGCACACTCCGATATCGGCGGCCTATCATGGGTCCCCGACAACAAGTATGTCTTCCCGGGAGTGCCCATATCAGTAATTATACCTGACAATCCCTACTTTGTTCAGACTCTCTCCACCTCCGGTCTTTCTCTCTTGAAGGTTGTATTCGTCGGAAATTCTGCTACGTTCTTCCGGTCACCTGCAGTGTTAAATACCTTGTACGGACCACATACTTCTATTGGGGAATCAACTATATTTGCCTCCAATTTTTTATCAGAGAGTCGGCGGGATGTTCTGAAGCATCGTGAACACAATGGAGGATTATGCCACAGGCAGATGGTCTTACCATGAAGGAGACTTTGTTGTTGTTGGGAAGATGATGAGCATTTGTGTTGCTGGAAATATGTACAGATTCAGACCCATTTATTTCTGCTTTGGAAGTTGTTCATTTGGACATTAATTTTCCATTTTTTCTCTTTTTTTTTTGTTTGTTTTTTGAATTTGAAGCTCTAGATTGCCTTATGCCAAATTTGATAGATACTGGGAACCGTTGGGAGACTGTCAATTTATAGTATTTGGAACCTTCCACCCTTAAAAGGTATTTAGCACTGAGTTAACGTCTGACCAAAGAATGCCCAGGGAGTTAACGATAAGTGTTCTTCACCAGCGACTGTTATTGATTTGGCATAATTTGTTCTTCACAGTTAGTTACTTTAGTACCCATTTTACAAAAGGGTAAAATGGGCATTTAGAAAAAGTTATGCATAGATTAACGTTTTCCGTCTGGGTCAATAACGGAAGGCAGGCTTTTGAATTTTTTAAAAATTCAAACAATGTTTTTATTAAAATAAAGCTACAGGAGAAGATTTTGTAATTATAAGAAACTCCAAGGGAGGTTTTTGTATCTTACCCTTAATATTTTGATAAATGGGATTCCAAGCAATGCTACCAAGCTCACAACTATATGGATTGAGCCCACCATAAAAGTTGTAATGCCGAATCACGTCATAATCTAATAATAGTGGTTGCTATCATTTTTAAGCTTCACTTTTACTCCACTTCATCTCTTGTCTAGGACCCATATAATATGAGGTGACTTGGCTTCCTGTAGATGTTGGATGTGGAGATCTGCATGGAGAGAACTAGATGACCTAGGGGTACTTATCCGATGAATTCGCTCCGATGCTTAAGTCAGTAATGTGCGAGATGAGAGTAATTAGAATGCAAGGAAGCTAGTAAGCAATAGTTGTACGTACCTCTGCCCCCGAAAGGTTGGGGACTTTATATACTGGAGTCCTTGCGGGTTATTCAGAGTGATTCCGGGATTCTTGTCGTGATGAGGCCCGTTACCGAATTAACAGGAGATAACAGCACTAGCCGATAAGGCATATCGCTGCCGTCCGAATTAGTCGGAGGAGATAAGGCCAGTTGTTACAAGGCGTGATCCCATGAAACATGGAATCCGGTGACGAGATCTTCGGGGTTATCACGTGGAGGTCGATCAATAGTACCCGAGCTAATGCCCCTGGATCCGATCTAGTACAAACGCCAAAATGCCTAATAACCGAATTGATGCTGACGTAGTCGTGCCCCAAAGTGAACTTGTCACGCGGTGGATTCGCTTCCGAGGTGGGCTTGTCCTGAGGTGGTTCAGTTATCCAAGCTTAATCCATTTCAGACTTGGGTATGTCAAGATGATCTGTCATTAACGACTCTCTTTTTGTCACTACCAAGCCTTTGGTGGGAAAAATGGGTTATTTGGCAAACTATTGGATCATCAATTTAACAAGGGTATTCTCATCTCGCTCATGGAAACAAACGACGCCTAACCCAAGTCAAGTAAACCTTGTCTGATTACCAAAACTGAAAAAATAAAAAGAAAGGGAAATTTAATATCCTGCCATAAATTGTATTAACTCATTATCTTAACTTTCGCATTTTATACTAACTCATCTTTTGAGCATGTACCCTGCCACAAATTGCCACCTGTCTAGTGTCTCAAGAATTTGGAACCATCATTAGTTGGATCCCACCTAAGACAAAAACCCAGCATAACATATCATTTTCTAACCATCTGATATGGCAAATGTATGTATGCAGGTCCTTCACTTTCCAATTAAAGTGATTGTTGGTCATCTGATGGTGGGTCATCTGATGGCCGGGCTTAGTAACTATGCTAAGGGCTCTAGCCCCAGCTTAGCACAATTACAGTGCGTTCGGTTTGTGGAAATAGGGGTTTGAAATGAGAATGAGAATCAGAATTTTTGGTTGGGCATTATTCCTAGTGGAATAACATTCTTCTATTTGACGGAATGGTCATTCTCTCCCTCTTTTTTGGGAATGAAATCTCATTTTAACTGATTTTAATTCTCACTCCAATTCTTGTCTAAATCAAATAAATTATGAGAACATATCATTCTAATTCTGATTCTGATTTTAACTGTAAATCAAACAGAGCCTTAGATTATATATTTTTTTATTATACTTTTTTTAAATGTCTTAACTCCAAATCAAATATTAGACTTAAAAATTCAAACATTTGAACAATTATTGTTTCTAAAAATGAAAAGATATTTATATTTTTAAGAATATTTTAATTGTACTTATACACACACACACATATATACATACATACTAAATATGTTTTAGGGAAATTTCTCGATCAGTACTCTATACTTTGGCTTGAGTGGTAATTTGGTCACCGAATTTTAAAATGCGATAATCTAATACTTGAACTTTCAAAATGCGATAATTTAGTACCTACCGTTTATGGACCATCAACCAGCACCATCATGTAACACCATATGTGGATTAAATAATTATAAAATGTCAAAATTACCTTTATTGATAATTTTCAACCTTTTTACCCTTTCTCTTTAAACAAATAAAAGAAGATAAAAGACTCGTTCATCTACAGTCCTGGGTTGGAAGACCGGCAAAGAGGACCTCCGATTTGAAGGTAAGTTGTTGTCGTCACTCCCTGTCAGGAGGACCATTTTTTCTTGATTGTTGCTGGTTCATCGGGAGTGACGGCAATAACCAAAGATCATGGTAGATGTTGGTTGATAGATGTTGTAGATGTCGTGGAAAGGCAATAGGGATTTGTTGCAAGAAACAATGAACCAGCAACAATCAAGAAAACAAAAAGAATTAATAAAATGATCTAATGAAACAAACGAGAGACCTATTAGTTTGCTCCTTAAGCCTAGGGAAAAGTATTCGGTTTATTCGATTAAAAATCGAATTGAATAAATCAAAATTTTTAAAATTAAAATAATAAAATGAAAACCGAAACCAAAACTGATTTTCAATAAAACCAAAATAACCGAACCAAAATGTTTGGTTCGATTTTCGGTTAAAAACCGAATTTAGTTATTATATATTATAACCTATAAATGCCAACTGTATGACTTCACATTCGCCAGAAAACTCAACTGAAACAACCACAGCTTATTTGAGTGCAAAATGTGTGCCTCGCCGAGCTGCAACAATTCGTTGAAAATTTTGACTCCCCGATTCTCTATTTATTAATTAATATTTTAATTTGTATTAAATAGTAATTCATTTATTATTACAAAAATAAAAATATTATTTTGCAAATATTTGAGAACATAATATAAATTGAATTTGTCAAACCAGCCAATCTACGTTTATAACAAAAATGATTATTTTATTTCATAAAACTTATATAAATAACAATGTTATTAATGGAACAATTATTTTAGTAATTAAAAATTATCAATTTGCATATGACATGTATCTTAGAAATTTTAATATATTTGACATATTTTAAGTTAAAATTATAAAAATATTGTTTACCAAACATTTGAGAATTAATTTTAATAATTGACTTTTTTTTGCTAATGTTAAAAATTGAAGATAGTAAAATAGGAAATAATTGATATAATAATTAAGATACAATAGTTGCATATGTTTTGTACCTTGAAGTTCAATAAAAATAATATAATGATAACTTTGTGCATGTATTAATTTGTAAAAAGAAATATAATATGTTCTAGCACTCTTGAGTAATACATTACCCCACTATATCAATTGTAATATATTTATTCACATATACCATTACATTAATTATGGTTATTTTGATGTTATTAATATATTTGTGGAATTTATGTACATTTCCTAGCATATCTAAGCATTTTTCATATTTTTTTGTTCGTATCCATACATTTCCAAAGCATATCCATATTTGTATCCACATCTAAGTGGTTCGATATGATACTCCATACCAATACTTTATTCCTTGACTTCAAGGAGAAGTAATAGCATAAAAAGAAAAGGGTAAATCTCTTAAACTACCCCTACTGCTTAGCGTATTCACATGTGGTACCCTTACTGTTTAGCTATTGTCTTGTGATATCCTTAAGTTTTCTAACAATTCTCCAAGTCCTCCCAAACTACCCTTTTACAGTAAAAAATACCCTTTTGATTTTAATTTGGGTTCGCTGCCTCTGTCAGCACTGGACATATTGGATTGTTACTTTGTCACCAACACTAGAACTGCGGTGTAGGGCTCATCGCAGGTAACAACAACCACTACAACTTCCGAACCGTGAGAAGGAGGTGAAGAAAGTAGAAGTAACTAAAGACACCAAAGCACACACAATCCTACCAAGCATCCCACAATCGCAATAAAGATACATAGATATGGACTCAGATAATTTCAAAGCATAACGAAAACCCAAAGAAAAGGGAAAAACCCAGATCAGACAAAAACCTAAAACCCAAAGCCTCAGCTTAAGAAGAGCAGAGCAAGTAGGTCATGTTGTCACTTTAGAGACATCAAGGTAATCATGGTGTCGCCACTCTTCTCCGGCGCTCTCCTCTAGAATCGCCGCTCTTCTCCGAAACTGTAGAGGTCAACACCCCTCTCGTTCTCTTTGAAACCACTGCAACCACCACTTTATCTAGCACTCTTCTCAGGAATCGCTGCTCTCCTTTTCTTCTCAAGACATGCACACTCAGATCATCACCATGACACCAGTGAGGCCAAAACTATTGATCTTTTAGAACCGCCGCTCTTCTCTGGCGCTTTTCTCTGGAATCAATGCTCTTCTCCAGAACTGCAGGGGTCGGCGCCCCTCTCGTTCTCTTCGGAACTGCTGCAACCACCGCTCTTCTCAGGATGGCCTCTTAACTGATGGCAGGGCAGATGTGGACTGGCGAAGCCTTCATTGCAACAAAAGAGAAGAAACTATTGGATTTTAATCTTATAAGAAATTAAATCCAATGGGTTTGATTGGTCAATTACATGAGAAATTGCATCTGCACACTTGATTGAAAAATTAGCTTTTCTCTTACAAAACCCAGTTTTGAACTTATCCCACATTGAAAAATTATAAGCTTTGTTTTTAGTATTTTAATAGGAGTTGATTTACACTCCTTAGAAATAGTATACCAAGCAACGCATGCGCATGCGTGTGTGCGGCGCAATGAGGCGCACTTTGCTCGCACTTCTCTGATCACCGTTGATGAGATCAACGATCACGATTCGATCGGGTGTGATCAAGAGGCACAATTCAAAGTTAACAGTCATTAACTGTTAACTACTTTTTAAACAGTCACAATGTTTGAAATTGTGACTGTTCAAGGTGCCTTCTCTAAGCTAATACCTACCTTTTGTTGATACTTCTTCATAAACTATTTAAGGAGCATGAATCAGACTTCAAAATCACACATTTTCGAAATCTACTTTCTCTCTCTCTTTCTCAGTTCGGTCTGTTACAGTTTCACAGAAGGTTTCTCTGGAGATTCTTCTACTTTGCTGATTGCAGATTCTCGCCCAAGGCTCTGTTGTATCCTGTGAACGGATTTGCCTGTAACCCAACAACAAACTTAGTGAAACTGAGTGGGGGCAAATAACGTTCTAAAGATAATGTCTTCAAACGCATCTCAGAGCTTCTCCTCCAAAGTTACAGTGACCCCATTTTCCAACACCTGCTATTTTCGATGACTCGTCGTTTGCTCTTGCGATTGTGGTCGTGGTGTTCTAAGTTGGTTGTGCCCAGTAGACTCCCATTTAGGAGCGATTGAAAACAAGGAGAAAATCTTTTTATCATTGGTTGTTTGATTGATTCTTCATCTGAGTCTTCAATTTTTTGGGGATTCATGGCTTGTTTCTTTGATCCCACCTCCACTTTTTCTGTAATTCTGCACAGTCTCCCATGGAAAAGGAGAAGTTTTTATGAATTCTGGTAGCCCACCTCCTTTGAGCTATGCCGCCTCTTCTTCTTTGCCATCCCAACCTGGCATTCTGCGTGTTCTACGTTTTTTGCGTCCTCTCCGAAGCCAGAGCTGAAGCAGCAGTTGCAGATCTCATTTCTGTCTCAGACCCATCTCGCAACTGGGCCTCTTTGTTCTCCTGACCACCCAACTGAGATCCAGCAGCCTTAGACACTGGCTGCTGTAGACTCTAGAAAGCTTCCCATTTTCCAGCCTTGGTGCTGTTCTATAAGAGGATTCATTTTCGTTAAAGCCTTATTGGCCTGGTCGACACAAAAACTCCCATTGCCAAATAAGAGATGGAGGTGGCGTCGAGGATGGAACCGGGTGTTGCTCCGAGAAATCGTTTTTCACGTCCATTCAGGGGGTGTGGATACACCTGCGCGGATTACATGTAACAGTAGGAGAAGGTTTCACAGCAACGGGCAGATCGGAGGAGTGCGTTCAGTTCCCTCGTTACCTCACTAAGGAAGTGTGAAAACATAATTTTTAAAAACGTAAAATCAATTTTTTCATTCCGATTTGACGTCAGAAAATTTAAGGGTACCGCAATAAAATAGCTAAAAATTATCAAAGGAGAGTTGAAAACGAAGACCGTCCTCGGTTTTCAATACATGCAAAGACAATTCGTTAATGAGAAGATCTCCACTTCCGTCTAGTAGAGAGAGAGAACGTGTGTCTTTGATTAGCTGGAAATAAGCTTTTTGTGTGACGTGTAAGAAGTAAGGAAAGAAAGAGAGAGAAAGGAGGAAGAGGGTAGAATTGCGTTTTCCGAACTCAGATTGTGCGGGAGGTTTATTGTACAGGTCCGCCATGACCCGTGTATATATAGTACAGGTCATTTATTTATATTTGCAACCAATTTAAATTTATAATAATTACAACCAATATTATTCATTCGGTTAATTTAGAGCGTATTTGGTGTGTCTTTTGGCTATTTATAAGATGGGAAGATTGAATTTTGATCTATTTCTGTTTAATATGCGGAAGATTTAGCCGCCGAAAGATGAAATGTCAAAAAGACGCGAAAAGCCCATTTGGGCTGATTTTGAGAAGCTTCAAATTAAATTTCTTGTGTCTATCACGTTTTAATCTCGTGCGAAAAGATGCATGCCTGCCAAATATACTTCGGTCTGCTCAGATTTTCATGCAAAAGTTCAATGCTTCTTTTACATGTCAGAGCTACCATAATATCTTTTCAAAAAGACATGCCAAACGGACCCTTAATAATAGTATTTGAAATGGATGGGAACCGGCTCTACCCAAATGAGAATAATTAAAAAAATACTAAAATTTATAAAAATTTGAAATTTAATTAGAAAATACTGAAAATAATATAATTAATTTCTTGTAATTATTGGAAATAAACTGAAAATTATTTTTCTGATTAATGTTTTATTTAAAAATTATTGAAAATTAACTGAAATTTGATATAAGCGAAATTGCAAAGACGACAAACAATTAATGAAAATATTAAAAACACCAAAATACAAAATGATGAGGGTAGATTTGGCCCTCCAGTGAAATTGCGATACGTGGCACATCGTGACAACTAGGCAAACACCCAGGCAACAACTTACCAAGTTGGTGTCCCCCCCGGGCACCGGTTTGGTTGGCCTGGCGCGACCTGCACGCGGCCTGGCGCGGCCCGCACGGCCTGTGCGCGACCTGGCGCGACCTGCGCGGCCTCTGCGCGCGGCCTGCGTGACCTGGCTGGACCAGCCTGCCACATGCGCCGACCTGGCAACCTGGCCCGGACACAGGCGCTGACCTGGCAACCTGACACCGATCCGTCGACTGATACAGGCGCCGACCTGGCAACCTGGCCCGGACACCGACCCGCCAACTGACACAGACGCCGACCTGGCAACCTGGCCCGGACACCGACCCGCCGACTGACAGAGGCGCTGACCTGGCAACCTGGCCCGGACACCGACCCGCCGACTGACACAGACGCCGACTTGGCAACTTAGCCCGGGCACTGACCCGCCGACTGACACAGGCGCCGACCTGACAACCTGGCCCAAGCGCCGACCTGGCCGCCTGACACAAGCGCCAGCCTGACAACCTCGAGGAGTTCATCACCATACCCCGGTTCTGACGGGATATGACGTCTTACCGTTTGAAGGCTTTTCACCCACCTAACCCGCGAGGGCACCACTATATAAGGACTTCGACCCCCAAAGCCCAGGGGAGGAGAAGAAAGGATGGTAACCTCTGCTCTCTAGCTCTCTCATTTCTCTCCAAGCCCTCTGTAATCAGAATACTAACTAAGGCATCGGAGAGTCCCCGTCGGGAAAATACCCCCGGGTCCTCTGATTCAGTTCTCGCAGGTCCCTCAGCTCCTGCCGCCTACAAAGGAGAGAAAATCACCTCATGCGGAGAGTAGTCGGGTTGCGCTGCACCAGGGAGCTCCACCATCCTCTGAGTTGCAGGCCGCCTAGGAGCAAGTCAAGTGACGAGTCCACCAGGCAGTTCGCCATCAGGCAGTTCGCCCCTAGGCAGTTCGCCCCCAGGGAGTTCGCCACTAGGCAGTTCGCCCCCAGGCAGTTCGCCACCAGGGAGTTCGCCACCAGGCAGTTCGCCCCCAGGCAGTTCGCCCCCAGGCAGTTCGCCCCCAGGCAGTTAGCCCTCAGGCAGTTCGCCACCAGGGAGTTCGCCACCAGGCAGTTCGCCACCAGGCAGCTCGCCACCAGGCAGTTCGCCCCCAAGCAGTTCGCCCCCAGGCAGTTCGCCCCCAGGCAGTTCGCCACTAGGGAGTTCGCCACCAGGCAGCTCGCCACCAGGCAGTTCGCCCCCAGGCAGTTCGCCACCAGGGAGTTCGCCACCAGGAAGTTTGCCCCCAGGCAGTTAGTTCGCCAAGAGGGAGCACCACCAGGCAGTTTGCCACCCCGCAGTTCGTCACCAAGTAGCTCTCCACCAGGGAGCTCGCCACCGGGCAGTTCGCCACCAAGCAATTCGTCACCAAGCAGTTCTCCCCCAGGGAGTTTGCCACCAAGTAGCTCATCACCAAGGCACGTCACCACCGGGTCAAACAACGAGGTACTTAGCCAAAAAAATTTATACATCACAAAAAATGGTACGTGACCAAAAACGGTTACATCAATTGGCGCCGTCTATGGGAACACGCTACGAAAAGCTAGGTTCTCATCCTACGAAAGCTAAGTTCTCATCTTATCAAAGCTAAGTCCTCACCTTTTTGAAGCTATCACTTTATAGTTTACATTTCTTATGAACTCAAAAACTATGCAGGGAGCTAACAGACTAAGTAGCTCTACCAACCTTACTTTCAATTCAGATAGTGCATCATCAGTCCTCTCCGCAAGGTCCCCCCTACAAAGATGAGCTCTTCGTGGCTTCCGCGGGAGTTGACGGCCAACAGACTACATAGGCGCCCTTACCGGTTGAGCCTTCCAAGGCTCCCGTGTGAGCTGGCAACCTAAAGTTATTAGTGCTGCCCCCGAAGGTCGAGCTCCTAGTAGCTTCTTGTAGGAGTGGGTGACCGGCATTACGAAGTTGATGCAGCACAATCATAGCTCGACACCTCACAAGCAAAGCCTACGGGCCACATTACTGCTTAAGACTCGGTCGCCTCTCCGGCACGGGCAAAGTCAAAAAAGAGTAGACTACGAGTCACTCCCAAAAGCCTACGGGCCACATTACTGCTTAAGACCCGGTCGCCTCTCTAGCACGGGCAAAGTCAAAAAAGAGTAGATTACGAGTCACTCCCAAAAGCCTACGGGCCACATTACTGCTTAAGACCCGGTCGCCACTCCAGCACGGGCAAAAGTCAAAAAAGAGTAGACTACGAGTCACTCCCAAAAGCCTACAGGCCACATTACTGCTTAAGACCCGGTCGCCTCTCCGGCACGGGCAAAAGTCAAAAAAGAGTAGACTATGAGTCACTCCCAAAAGCCTACGGGCCACATTACTGCTTAAGACCCGGTCGCCTCTCCGGCACGGGAAAGTCAAAAAAAAAAAAAAAGAGTAGACTACGAGTCACTCCCAAAGCCTACGGGCCACATTACTGCTTAAGGCCCGGTCGCCTCTCCGGCACGAGCAAAAGTCAAAGAAGAGTAGACTACGAGTCACTTCCAAAGCCTACGGGTCACACTATCGCTAAATATCCAATCGCTTCCTCAACAGGAACAAAATCAGGAAAAGTGAACTATAAGTTGCCCCAGAGCCTAAGGGCTACACTACTGAACTGGCGGAGACCCCCTCGTCTTACTGGCAGCTTGCCACATACAGGCAGCTCCCAAAGCCTAAGGAATTGGATCAAAACTTACTAGCTCGTCGACTTACAGGCCAAAAGAAATATACTCCCTTCGCTGAGTTACTCTCAGCTCGGGAGTGGGGGGCAATTGATGATGGCAGATTTGGCCCTCCAGTGAAATTGCGACACGTGGCACCTCGTGACAACTAGGCAAACACCCAGGCAACAACTTACCAAGTTGGTGTCCCCCCCCCCGGGACACTGGTCTAGCTGGCCTGGTGCGACCTGCACGCGGCCTAGCGCGGCCTGCGCGCGACCTGGCGCGGCCTGCGCGACCTGGCCGGACCAGCCTGCCACAGGCGTCGACTTGGCAACCTGGCCCGGACACAGGCGCCGACCTGGCAACCTGGCCCGGACACCGGCGCCGACCTGACAACCTGGTCCAGACACAGGTGCTGACCTGGCAACTTGGCCCAGACACCGACCCGCCGACGGACACAGGCACCGACCTGGCAACCTGGCCCGGACACCGACCCGCCGACGGACACAGGCGCCGACCTGGCAACCTGGCTCGGACACCGACCCACCGACGGACACAGGCACCGACCTGGCAACCTGGCCCGGACACCGACCCGCCGACGGACACAGGCGCCGACCTGGCAACCTGGCCCGGACACCGACCCGCCGACGGACACAGGCGCCGACCTGGCAACCTGGCCCGGACACCGACCCGCCGACTGACAGAGGCGCCGACCTGGCAACCTGGCCCGGACACCGACCCGCCGACGGACACAGGCGCCGACATGGCAACCTGGCCCGGACACCGACCCGCCGACTAACACAGACGCCGATCTAGCAACCTGGCCCGGACCCACCGACTGACACAAACGTCGACCTGGCAACCTGGCCCGGACACCGACCCGCTGACTGACAGAGGCGCCGACCTGGCAACCTGGCCCAGACACCGACCCGCCGACTAACACAGACGCCGATCTAGCAACCTGCCCGGACACCGACCTGCCGACTGACACAGGCACCGACCTGACAACCTGGCCCAGGCGCCGACCTGGTCGCCTGACACAAGCGCCAGCCTGACAACCTCGAGGAGTTCATCACCATACCCCGGTTCTGATGGGATATGACGTCTTACCGTTTGAAGGCTTTTCACCCACCTAACCTACGAGGGCACCACTATATAAGGACTCCGACCCCCAAAGCCCAGGGGAGGAGAAGAAAGGATGGTAACCTCCGCTCTCTAGCTCTCTCATTTCTCTCCAAGCCCTTTGTAATCAGAATGCTAACTTAGGCATCGGAGAGTCCCCGCCGGGAAAATACCCCCAGGTCCTCTGATTCAGTTATCGCAGGTCCCTCAACTCCCGCCGCCTACAAAGGAGAGAAAATCACCTCACGCGGAGAGTAGTCGGGTTGCGCTGCACCAGGGAGCTCCACCATCCTCTGAGTTGCAGGCCACCTAGGAGCAAGTCAAGTGACGAGTACACCAGGCAGTTCGCCACCAGGCAGTTCACCACCCGACAGTTCATCACCAAGTAACCCTCCACCAGGGAGCTCGTCACCAGGCAGTTCACCACCAGGCAGTTCGCCACCAGGCAGTTCGCCACCAGGCAGTTCGCCCCCAGGCAGTTCGCCACCAAGCAGTTTGCCCCTAGGCAATTCGCCACCAGGGAGTTGACCACCAGGCAGTTCGCCACCAGGCAGTTCGCCCTCAGGCAGTTCGCCACCAGGGAGTTCGCCACCAGGCAGTTCTCCACCAGGGATTTCGTCACCAGGCAGTTCGCCACCAGGCAGCTCGCCACCAGGCAGTTCGCCACCAGGCAGTTCACCCCCAGGGAGTTCACCATCAGGCAGTTTGCCACCAGGCAGTTCGCCCCCAGGCAGTTCGCCACCAGGCAGTTCGCCCCCAGTTCGCCACCAGGGAGTTCGCCACCAGGCAGTTCGCCCCCATGCAGTTTGCCACCAGGGAGTTCGCCACCAGGGAGTTCGCCACCAGGCAGCTCGCCACCAGGCAGTTCGCCCCCAGGCAGTTCGCCAACAGGGAGTTCGCCACCAAGCAGTTCGCCCCCAGGTAGTTCGCCAGCAGGGAGCACCACCAGGCAGTTCGCCACCCGGCAGTTCGTCACCAAGTAGCTCTCCACCAGGGAGCTCGCCACCGGGCAGTTCGCCACCAGGCAGTTCGCCACCCGGCAGTTCGTCACCAAGTAGCTCTCCACCAGGGAGCTCGCCACCGGGCAGTTCGCCACCAAGCAGTTCGTCACCAAGCAGTTCTTCCCCAGGGAGTTCGCCACCAAGTAGCTCATCACCAAGGCACGTCGCCACCGGGTCAAACAACGAGGTACTTAGCCAAAAAAATTTATACATCACAAAAAATGGTACATAACCAAAAACGGTTACATCACAAAATATTTGAAAATCATTAAGAAAATACTGAAAAGACAAAAAAGTTATTTTTCAAGTGGAAAGGTTAGTAAAGATTAATAAAAATTACTGAAAATTAATTAAAATACTGAAAATGCAATACTAAATTACTTTTTTATGAAATTAATTTTCTGGTGAAAATTTATTAAAAATCAACTAGAAATTATTGAAAAAATTACTCATAAAATAATGAAAAAATGCTGAAGCATAATGAAAACAAAAATACTGAAAACCCATGGTATTATGAAAATGCACATTTTGGTTATTTAAAGTAACTGAAAATTGCTGAAGAACTATTGAAAAATGCAAATATTACTAAAAATTATTGGGAATTGCTGAAAATTAATAAAAAAATACTGGAAATACTGAAAGTGCAAAATAATTCTGAAAATTAATTGAAACCTATTAAAAAAATACTTCAAAGGAATCAAGATTTGTTGAAATTAATTTTCCGGTGGCCAACAATTAGGGCATCCTTTTAATCTTTTTTTGTCATAAAACGTAACACTAACAAATAATATGAAAAAATAATTATTAATAATTTATTATTTTTGTTAAAAATATTAATAACTAATCCAAATTACTATATTACTAAATTATTTTTGTTACAAATTATTAAAAGAAAGATTAACTATTTTAAACAATATTGCATTCTTTATAATATTTATTAGTTTTTGTTGCTTTATCTTCCCTTTCCCTGACAAATTCCATGTTAACAATTAATATATCATTTTGATACTTTTTGTTATCAAATTGAACATTACATTTTCCCGTGCATTGCACGGACCCCGCTAGTATATCAGAAGTATTTTCTGGTCGAAACAAAAAAACAACAGTGAACAATGCAAGCTTCCACTGCTGTCAGTACTCAGTAGACTGAACATGAATGGACGGACACAAATTATAACCGAGCTTCTGTTCTGTTTGCCTTCTTCAGTAAAACTGTCAACCCTGAAGTGCCAACTTACTGTTAAAAAGCCCAACAAAGGCAAAGAAAAAGAACATCAAGAAGGCATCTTACGTTCTTACAAGTCAGTGGATTCTCCCTAAAATGGCATCGTGGTTGGGTGTCACACTTCCTGCTGGGTCGCCAGCTTCCATGTGGGGAAACCTGTAAATTTGCTTCGAGTTTTATTCTCTTGACATTAGCAGCCTCACCTCATTCAATTTGGGCCTCCGGATTTGATGCTTTTCTTATTTTTCAAATCTCTGTTACAGTTCCCAAATTTGACAGGTTTCATTATCATCTAAACATTTTGCAATTGCATGCTTCTGAATTGTGTTGCATTCTTGTTTTTTTATCCTTCTTGTGTTGGGGGAATCAAACTTGCTGCATTTTTCATTAATCTCGTTTGTTTAATTTATTTCTATGTTCTGTTTTGCTTCCTGTGTTTTGGTTGGTCTGGGGTTGGGGATTCAGGGATTTTCTTCTAGGGCTCCTTCCCTGGTATCAGGTCTTTCCAGCTTTCCTTATTTTGCTCTTTTCTGATTTGGGTATTTCTCCTCTTTAAGCTTGGTGCATACGTTTTGTGTTCTCTGCATTTCGTAATTTGGGTTATCTGCTTTTCGCTTGATTGAGCGACATTAGAGCAGTTTTTTTCCGTTTCTTTCTCTGTTTTCCTGATCTTGGTTTTGTTGAATTGAAGGGATCGCTCTTAAATTTTTGGTTTATTTAATTTATGGGATTTGGGGTCCTTGAAAGAGGTTGGTGATGTCTCATAGCTATCCAGATCCTCCTAGTTGTTGCTCTACGGCTTCTGCTGAATTAAAACTATACCAAGCTTTTATCTTCTCTGTACCAATTTTCTTCACTTTCATTCTTTTATTCTTGTTCTACTTGTTCTACCTTCGGCGAAGGAGGGTAGATTGGACATCTCTGCGAATGAGGACATCCTACCAGGAGAGAGGGGCCATCACTAGAGTAAGATTATTACCGTCAATTTGTTCTGTTTATTATACTTGTTGACTTTATGAACTCTATGCTTTCGGGCTTTTAATGATATTCTATTTCTACTTTTCTTTCTCATCACTGTGTCACAGTCATGCGAGTCGGGCTTAACTAAGGAACTTAGGGAAATGCTTCCAATAATCATATTTCGGGAAAGCTTCTCAGTCAGAGATACACAGTAAGAGTAATTGTTCTATGTTGCTCTCTTTGTTGAAACTTACATAATTTAATTTGTTTTTTGAAGTTTTATTAACATTCTCATATGCTATGGATGATTTATTTAGTGAGCGCTTGGAAGCCAAGTGCAGTGATATTATTTCAGTTTTATCATAATTATCAAGGAGTATGAGTAAGATGTGCAAACGAATTCATTTTGAAATCCTATAATTACTCTAGTTTTGTCGAAGTTTGTATAATTGATCTATCTAATGTCAAGAGTTCGTGCTTTTGGTTGTCGTAAACAACATAAGTGAAATGTTTTTCTCCCATGTAGTTTCCACTTTCCAGAAACCAAGTTACTTCTTCTTCTTTCATTACTCAGGAGATTAGTCCTTGTAATGCTATATTACTGTCTCCATATGCTAGTTTTCTTCCCTCAATTATTTCAGTAACCAATCTTGCTAATAATGTACTGTTTTTCCCTTGTGGAAGGGGATATTCCTTTTACTCCTTCCTTGATTTACAAAGATATATAGCAGATACAAAAGTCATATCATACCATAATTATTATTTTTTGATAGATAAAGGTCATTTACACATGTTAAGCATGATACCATAATTATCAAGGGGTGCACCTTATCTTATTTTGTTTTCTATTTGTGCTCTACGATACATAATATCATATAGTATATATTAGTGTGTTGTTCATTACTTATATGTTTAGATTCTATGATGCTTCCTTGCTTAGATTTAATGTGCTCTTTCTTTAGCTATTTGTTTGGATTTTCATAATACTCAATTGCTTGCACTAATTATGTCATTAATCTGTTGCTTTACTTCTTTCATCTTGAAAAATTAAAACATGAGAAAGTTTTATGAGATTTATGCTAAGAGAGGGTTGATTAGAAGGTGGAATTAAACTTGGGTTATGAATCTTATGTTTAAGTATGTTTCGAAAATCAGTTTGACTTCAATTATCTTTGGCTTGGTTTCGTAATTTCCATTGGAAGTAGTTATCTATGGTTGGGAAACTGGAGAAGAAGATGAAAGGGAACAACTCATCAAAAAAAAGATGAAAAGGAACACTGGTTTGGTACGGAATTGTAAAGAAGATATTGGTAGGCTTGACTGTTGGTTTACTTTTTTTTACCTTCTGTATAATAGAATTCTAAAGGGTAAAAATGGAAAATGAAATTGGTTTGACCTTGTAGAAATTGTAGTTGACCTCTTTAGCTCTTTTATGTAATGGGGTGTAAAGGATAAATTTTGGTGATTCATGTAAAAATTGGGTTGACCTAAGAAAACATTGTAAAAGTGACACCATTAAAGTACGAAGGCTATTCCTCTTAATAAAATGACATTAGCCATTATGAAAAGAAAGTTATACAAATTCAAAAGATAATAGATGGGCATTTTGTACAGTTGGATGGAGAAGACAATGCATGCTTTCCAGATTTTCATGACTTTGTCAGATTCAACCTGCACCTCCATCAGTTTGGGCTGTTTTTCTTACTGGAGTCATGGCAAGGGTTTCTGTTTCTTCACTCTTTAGTTTTTGTGGCCTCTTATTAATTGGTCCTAATAATCATGCCATATGCAGCCATTGCTATTCCCACAAGGGTGGAAGCATATGCATGGTTAGCTGTCTATGCTACATGTCTGGTGGGAATTAAGAAGACGTCAGGCACTTGTTTGTACATTGTAGACTGGAAGCCTTCATTTGAGGTTTCTTCTCATTATTCATGGTTCAATTGATCCAACCAGGCTGTTCTAAAGAGATTTTTTTTTATTAGCCACATTTATATGGAAGTAAGAAGGCAAAACTTTTCTGAATTCTGTTCCCTTTCCTATTTGTTGAGGAGCTTGGAAAGAAATAGAAGAATGTTTGATGGAAAGAGAGAGGGGGCTGAAAGGATTTGTGCTGACATTGGCAGTATGATTGTGGACAGGATTTTAGTTTTACCTGATCTGCTGAGGATTCAAGAATCTTTTGGATCCAACTTATAGTCTGTCTTTGAGCTGGATTGAGTCTGCATTTGGATATTTAGTTATGCCTGTAGTTGATTTCTTCTTTGCAACATAAAAGGATAAGCTGAAAAACTGGTGTTGAGAGAAACATTGTACCCTCCTCCAGATGGCAATTTCCTCTATTTTTGATATTTTCCTCAGCCTCATCAGATCTGGATCTAGTAAAGGTGACTTGATGAGATTCTAGGAAGACCTCTGGTGAGGAGAGTGACCACTAAAAGTTAAATTCCCAAGATTGTTTTTGATGTCATTACACTAATGGATTGCTCTAGTCAACACACGTTGTTTTACTACACCCATGCGTCTTCCCTTCTCAAGGAAAATTCTTGCATTCCTATCTTCCCAAATGGTCCAAATCAATTCCACTCTTATGCATCTCCACATGGTTCTCCCCCTTTTCTTCTACAAAAGAAAAGTAGAAGGATCAAAGAGACGATTAGCCTCTGTTGAAAGACTTTTTACATGTTGATTCTCTATAGAAGAAAACCAGTGGTAATGTGGACTTGTTTAAGACATTTTATTAGTCTTAAAAAGCAATTAAAACTACAAAATCATTATTTTTTGTGTGAAAACTAAGAATTTAAGACCTAACGTGGACTTGTTTGGGCTTGCCTCGGGGGGCGTGGCACAAAGGCGGCTTGTAGAATCAAGAATGTAATATGTTTACATTAAATTAGCTACTTGAAGTAATGCAATTGAGTGAAAAAAGAGATTAGAGGTTTTACATGCTTGAAAATGTTTTATATGTTTGATTTTATTTTTAAATTCTCATTTGAATATGCTTTACATCTTATGTTTATGTATTTTAATTTTAGATAATATGTTTTTTAAAACACTTATTTTAAAATTTAAGTTTATATTTTTTATTAGTATTATGTTTAATATATTTTTTTATTTTTTTGAACTTTTTGGCTTTTTTTTGAATTTTCTGACATTTTTTTATTTTTTAGCATTTCTTTTTGTATTTTTGCACCTTGCTTTAAAAAGGTGCGCGCCTTGCCTTGCACCTTGCGCCTTGCGCCTGAGGTGCAAATTGACCCCTTCGCCTTTTTTGCGCCTTGCACCTTTAAAACACTGCATTCAACCACCAAACTAAGGCTCATTAGGCCCAATTTCTCTACACTCCCCCTTAAGCTGAGCATAGATGTCAATCATGCCCAGCTTGCTTATATAGTGTTGGAGCTTTTCCTTAGGTACTCCCTTGGTCAAGATGTTTGCTAGTTGTTGCTCTGAAGATATGAAAGGGAGGCACACTTCTCCTGAGGCCACTCTCTCTCATATGAAGTGTCTGTCTACCTCAATGTGTTTGGTTTTGTCATGCTGAATAGGGTTATGAGCAATGTTAATGGCAGCCTGATTATCACAATATAACATTAGCAGCCTATCATAATCAATTCCCATCTCTTCTAAGTGAGATTTGAGCCACAACAACTCCGACACCCCATGAGCCTTAGCCCTATACTTTGCCCCAACTGAAGATCGGGCAACAACAGACTGCTTCTTACTCTTCTAGGAGACAATATTTCCAGCCACCATGGCACAATAACCCGATATGGATCTTCTGCTATCTATACTGCTTGCCTAGACAGCATCTATATACGCTTCTAATTTAATATGCCCATGCTTAGTAAAGAGTATACCTTTTCCAGGAGTACCCTTAAGATAACACAACACCCTTTTTGCATCAGCCATATGTGTGTCTCTAAGAGCATGCATAAATTGGCTAATCACACTCATAGCATAGGAAATGTCTGGCCGAGTCATACACAGATATAGAAGCTTCCCCAACAATCTCTGAAACACTCCCCTGTCAGTCAAGAGCTCCCCATCATTAGCCGAGAGCTTATGATTCACATTAATAGGAGTGGAAGCAGTCTTGGCATCAAGCTTCCTAGACTCGGTGAGAAGGTCCAACACATACTTCCTTTGGGAGATGAAAAGTCCCTCTTTAGACCTAGCAACCTCAATGCCCAAGAAGTACCTTAACTCCCCCAAATATTTAATCTCAAATTCAGAGTTAAGGAAGTATTTAACATCATGAATTTCTTGTGCATCACTACCTGTGATAACAATGTCATCCACATACACAAGGAGGAAGGTAACATGAGAAGCTCTCTTCACAAATAGAGTGTGATCTAACTGTGTCTGTGTATAATCAAATTGAATAAGTGCAATCCTGAATCTATCAAACCAAGCACGAGGAGACTGCTTGAGTCCATAAAGAGATTTCTTCAGTTTACACACCTTACCTTGCATCTCCTTACCATACATTCCAGGGGGAAGGGACATATATGCCTCTTCTGTCAAGTCACCATTCAAGAAGGCATTTTTGACATCAAACTGGTAAAGAGGTCAATCATAATTTACTGCCAAAGACAAGAGAACTCTCATAGGTGTCATATTTTCCATTGGAGAAAAGGTTTCCATATAATCAATCCCATAGACCTGAGCAAGGTTTAAAATATCGATACAGGACAATACGCCCCTACAGGCCTATCGGCTGTATCGAAGCTCGCTCTCCCCCTTTTTTCTTTGAAACTAGTTTAGAGGGGTCAGTTTAAGGTTGGTCTACCCCCTGAACCAGGTTAGGCCTTGATACAACCCCTGTAGGGGCATATTGTTAAGCCACCGATACGATACACCCGATATGGGGCGTTTAGTATTGAAATTTTGAACCTTAGACCTGAGTATACCCCTTGGCAATAAGGGGTCTTTATACCTCTCAATCTGTCCATTGGCATGGTGTTTTATGGTGTAAACCCATTTATAACCAACAGGCTCCTTCCCAGCAGGTAAGTCTACAATATCCCAAGTATTGTTCTTATGAAGTACTTCTATCTCAGTTCTCATAGCATCCCTCCATTCTGGTTTGGATAAGGCTTTCGATACATTCTTTGGGACATGTTGGGCTGAAATGGAGGCTAAGAAGGAATAGTAGGTAGGGGACAACAAACTATAAGAAAGTTGTTTAGAAATGCAGTGAAAAGTACATTTCCTTTTACCTTTTCTTACAGCAATGGGTAGGTCAAGGTCTAGGAATGAGGGTGCTGGTTGTGGTTCTATAGGACCTGTCCTCTCTTCAATGATTGGAAGTTCTGGAGGCTCACTTGGAGATGAGGGAACAAGCTGTCCATGCGACCATGCCTTAATCTTTGTTGTTGGTACCACCTTTGAAGAACAGGAGGTGTAGTGAACATAGGAGGATTAGGAGGAAGAGGAGGAGGTACGGGAATGGAGGAGCCAAAAGATTCAACTATAGGAGTCAAAGGAGTTGAAGGAAGACAAATACAAGAGTCAACAAGAGCTGGTAAAGGTGGGGGAGAAGCAAACAACTCAAGGCTCCCCCTTAAAAGAATGGCTATAAAAGGGGGTTGACTCTGCAAAAGTGACATCCATAGAAACAAACTGGGTGCCACTATTGGGATCAAAGCAACAATAATCCTTCTATGTGGAGGCATACCCTAGAAAAATGCACTTCCTGGACTTGGGTTCAAACTTGTGTCTTTGGAAACTAGGAACATAAATATGGCAAGTGCACCCAAAGACTTTCAAAGGAATGGAGGAAACTTCAAGGTTTGGAAAGAGAACATTGAAGGGAGACTTGAACCCCAAAACCCGGGAAGGCATACGGTTTCGTAGGTGTCATCACTGCATCACCCCAAAACCTTATAGAGACACAGGAAGCAAAAATGATGCTTCTAGCAACTTCCCCAATGTGTCAATTCTCTCTCCGCTACCCCATTTTTTTCTCAAAACATTCCTTAGCATTGTCTGATCAGAATATTTTGATCTGGGTGTCAAATTGGGTAAGCACAAATTCATGAAACTATTGAACAAGTTTATGCATTTCAGCACATGAATGCATAATACGGTTTCGTAGGTGTCATCACTGCATCACCCCAAAACCTTATAGAGACACAGGAAGCAAAAATGATGCTTCTAGCAACTTCCCCAATGTGTCAATTCTCTCTCCGCTACCCCATTTTTTTCTCAAAACATTCCTTAGCATTGTCTGATTAGAATATTTTGATCTGGGTGTCAAATTGGGTAAGCACAAATTCATGAAACTATTGAACAAGTTTATGCATTTCAGCACATGAATGCATAAGATACAACCAAGTGTAGCGAGAGATGTCATTAATGAACAAAATGAAATATTTATAACCTCCCATGAAAGGTAAATGGTAAGCCCCCACACAATGTTAAAAGGAAAAATGGATATTTTATTACTTGTTGGATAAGAGTTTCTACAATGTTTTGAAAACTCACAAGATTCACAATGTAGACTCAACAGATTGACTCCTTCAAATAGTGCAAGAAACAAAAGCTTTAAAGAAGAAAAAGACAGATGACCCAAATGATAATTGCATGGCATGACATAACTAATTGACTCTGAAACTGTAGATCCAAAAGCTGATTTTTGAGGTAGTACTTGGCTCTGTTCAGGCATGTCTAACAGATATATCCCATTCGCCTCATGGCCAATCCCAATCACCTTCTGAGATTTCATGTCTTGAAAAGCACAATAAGAAGGAAAGAAGGTTACACTGCAGTTCAGAGATATAGTCAAATTACTAATTGAAAGTAGGTTGGTATTAAGTTTAGGTACATGAAGCACAAAAGTCAAAGTAAGGGAGTATGAGGTTCTGATATGCCCCTTTCCTGAGATGGGGGCAATAGAACCATTAGCAAGGGATACTTTGTCATGACCAGATAAGAGTTGGTAAGTAGTGAATAAAGTGGAAGCACTAGTCATATGGTCGGAAGCACCAAAATATATTATCCAAGGGATCCTACAATTACCTAAGATAGAGGCATGATTCGCAGTAGCACAAATGCCTGAGTGAGCATAGGTAGAGGTGGAGCTATTACTGGGTGGAGTGGAAGTTGAAGTAGACTCCAAATGACTTATGATGCAGCCATATTTCTCATATTCAGCCTTGGCGGTTGCAAGCTATTCCCCTACAGATTTCTCATCACATTGTCCCTTCTCACCATCAGAGGTGGTGGCTACATTACTCCTTTCCCATTCCCATTCTTTCTGTCATTGTTACTATTATTCTTGAATCTGGGGGTTAGGAGCTCTAGATGTAACTTCCAACAAGTATCTTTTGTGTGCTTTGGCTTCTTGCAATATTCACACAAAACTTCCTTTCTCTTGGTACCACCCTTCTACTTCGTCCCAACATTAGCAAAGTGTTCCATTGGGGTCTCTATAATCCGAACTTGTCTCCTATTCTCCTCACTACTAACCATAGAATAAGCCTGAGAAATGCTTACCTCATCCTTAGCTAATACATTCTGTCTAACTATATCATACTCAGGATTGAGCCCGGTTAGGTTAGGAACTAAAAAATCGTTATCTTCTTGAAGTTACTCATGGTTTATTACTCCATATTCATGTTCTGAAACGCTTCTGGATGGATGTTGTTATGTGTGTTGCATATATCACTTTTTAAGGATAAAAATGAAAATTCATTAACATTGAAAAAAGCAGAAGGGTGGTACATTTTCTAATACTCTAGCAAAGGGTAACCAAGGAAGATTCATCAATTGTATACCGTCGTTGCTAGAGCATAAGGCCCCACATCAATTGTTGTTTCCTAAGGCCCCTTTGTCATCTATTCCAATGTGTCTTTGGATGTCATTGCTTTGTTCATGACTTGTCTCCTACTTGTGGTAAGCTTGATCCTCGTGCTATCCCTTATATTTTTCTTGGTTACCCTCTGTCTCAAAAGGGCTACCAATGCTATGAGTCTGCTTCACGCATGTACTATGTCTTCATGGATGTATCATTCTTTGAAAGTGAACTGTTTTTCTCAGTTTTTCCTCAAGGGGAGAGTAGGGTTGAGGAGAAACATACTCAGTTTCAATTACCTCCTCTTCTTGATCCTCCATTCCAGGTCTTCCTTTGTCACTACAAGAGCGAATAGTGTTTAAGAGCCATGGCACCTAAAACTATGTTGTCAACATCTTCAAACTCCAAAGGTAGAACCTTATCAACTAGGTACACCTGTTCCTATTGATATAACTGATCATCTTGATATTGATCCTCCTATTATTGATGATCTTGATGTTCCCATTTTTAAGATAATGGGCGTTATATCTTCTACTACTAATCATCCCATCTATCACTTTGTGTCTTATGATCATATTTCACTTTCATGTCATGTTTTCCTTTCCTCCATTAACATCATTTCTATTCCTAAGAATGTGGCGGAAGCTTTATCCATACCTCAATGGACAGATGCAATGAAGGAAGAAATTATCAAATTAATGCCTTGCACAAGAATGACACTTGGGAGTTGGTGGATCTTCTTGAAGAAAGATAACAAGTGGGATGCAAGTTGGTATTCACAATGAAGCAATGGGTTGATGGTATGGTAGAAAGGTAAAAAGCTAAATTGGTGGCAAAAGGGTTTAACACAGGTGTATGGAGTAGACTATGTAGAGACCTTTGCTCTAGTAGCCAAGATGAATATTATCAGAATCCTCCTTTCACTAGCAACTAATCTTGACTAGGAACTTCACCAATTAGACATAAAAAAATGCAATTGAATGGTGACCTAGAGGAGGAGGTGTACATGTTTCAACCTTCGGGTTTTTGTGTCAAAGGTAGTGAGCAAAGGGTGTGCAGGTTAAAAAGTTATTATATGGGTTGAAACAGTCACCTCGAGGCATTCATCAAAAAAAAAAAATCACCTCGAGGCTGGTTTAGTAAGTTTCACTTGGCTGTACAACAAATGGGGTTTAAACAAAGTCAAATCATACTCTGTTTGTGAAGAAAGGTGAAGGGAAAATTGCAACTCTAATCATGTTGGTGATTAGTGGTCACAAGAGATTAGAAGACTAAAACATTGAAGGAATTCTTAGCCACTCAATTCGAGGTGAAAGATCTAGGCCCCTTACATTATTTCCTTGGGATTGAAGTTCCCCACTCTCAAAAGGGCATCTTTATTTCTCAAAGGAAATGCGTACTAGATCTATTAGAGGACACGGGCAAGTTAGGAGAGAAACCAATTGATTCATCCATTGAACCTAATCATCAGTTGGGTGACAGTCAGGGGGAGGCTATGAAAGATGTGAAGTTCCAGAGACTTGTAGGGAGACTCTTATATTTTGTCTATGACTAGAACTGACATTGCTTATGCTATGGGTGTCCTTAGTTAGTTCATGCATAATACCAAGACTTCCTACTTTGAAGCTGTAGAAAGGATCATTGGGCCATGTTTGGGAGTGCTTATTTGGGCCAAGACCACACCATTAAGCACTTATTGGTGTTTGGAAAATAAGCCCAAAATAAGTGCTTATTTTTTAAACCCAAATTTCTAGTTTTTTTTAAGTGCTTATACAATAAACACTTATTCAATTTTTTTTCCAAAATTATCCCTAGTTGAATTTTAAAATACCACTTATAGAACTATCCCTAGTTGAATTTTATAAAAGTACTTCTGTAAAAGTGCTTTTATAAAAGTACTTTTGTAAAAGTGCTTTTATTAAAGTGCTTTCGTAAAAGTACTTTTATAAAGCTACTTCCGTAAAAGTGCTTTTATAAAAGTACTTTTATCAAAATGCTTTCCTAGAAGTACTTTTATAAAAGTGCTTTTATAAAGTACTTTCGTAAAAGCACTTTCATAAAAGTACTTAGTACTGTTACAAAAGTGCTTTCATAAAAGTACTTTTGTAAAAATGCTTTCGTAAAAGTATTTTTATAAAAGTTCTTTTGTAAAATTTGAAAGAAAATGAAGGACAAAATAGTTATAAATGCTTATTTAAGTGCTTATGGGAGAAAAAGACTACCAAATGATTTTTTTTTTGATCAGTAACAACTTCATAAATTTCATTAAAATATGATAGGAATAGTTACATCAAGGAAGACAAACACTCTTGTCTTCCAAAGACAGCTTAATTCCTCAAAAAAATAAAGGAAAAAAGAAGTAAAATGATTTCAACTTAGCCCAAAACATTACATCCCTTTCAGTCCCTTGTTTAGCTAGCCCATCAGCTATAAAGTTAGCTGATCTATTAACCCAACTCAACATTATTTCTATTTCCCGCACCAGCCACTTGAACTTTCTTTTCTCATTGCTGTACTTCCATAGTCTGTAGTTGTCTTTCCTCAGCCACCCTATTACCACCTCCGAGTCCCCTTCAATTATGAGTTTTCTGACGCCCATTTCCTTAGCTTTCTAAACACCTTTATAACTGCCAAGATCTCAGCTCTAAGAGAAAGACTACCAAATGATTGATAAAAAAAAAGACTACCAAATGCCCAATATGAAATAAGTGTTTATTTTTTAAAATAAGCACTTGAAAAAGATGGGAGACAAATGCAAATATGTGCTTATTCGAATAAGCACTTGTTTTTAAGTACTTATTCAATAAGCACTTATTTTTAACATAAGCACTCCCAAACATGGCTTTAGATACCTCAAGAAGTTCCCAGGGGCTGGTTTGTTATTCCAGAAACATGGGCATTAGAAAGTTGAAGTGTATACAAATGCTGGTTGGGCAAGGGCAGTCGATGACAGAAAGTCTACCAGTGGGTATTGTACCTTTGTGGGAGGAAACTTAGTCACTTGGAGAAGTAAGAAACAAAGTGTGGTGGCTAGGTCCATTACTGAAGCAAAATATAGAACTATGTCTCATGGAGTTGCTGAGATCATGCGGATAAAGAACCTGTTAGGTGAACTGGGTTTGCAATTAACAGCCCTATGTCACTCTATTGGGACAACAAAGCTGTTATCAACATTGCTGCCAACCCAGTCCTCTATGATAGGACAAAACATATTAAAGTGGACAAGCATTTTATTGGGGAAAAAGTTGTGAGTGGAAAAGTATGCACTTCCTATGGCAGCTCAAAAGAACAACTTGCAGACATTTTCACTAAGGGTCTCTATCACATGCGGCATAATGATTTGTGTGACAAGTTGGGCATGATTGACATCTATGTCTCAACTTGAGGGAGAGTGTTAAAATAGCTTAGTTTTTATACTATTTATGTTCTGTAAGTGCTGCAAGGGCATAAGAGTCTTTTTCCCTCTTTTTAAGTGTCACTATATAATAAAAAATTATAGCGCCACCAGAACTGATTCACTCTCCAAATCTTTCTCTTCTCTTTCTCCTCTCTTCTTCTTCTTCCTTATTTCTTCTATTTTTCTTTGTTAATATATATAAATATAAAAATATATAAAGTTATATATAAATATATAATAAATTCAATATTTCATATTTATATTAATTTATTATATAAGTTAAAAAATAATTATTTTTATTTTTATTTTTTCTCTATATTTAAAAATAAAGCGGAGTCAGATTAAATCAAAATCTAATTTGAGACCCCCAAATCCAATTGGATTCAGATGTTGGTGAATCTGATCTAATTACAGCCCTAGACTTTATTAATGACATGCATGAGGGTGCAACTATCAATTTTAGAACACCTATGGGAGAGACAGGAATTTTCAGTCACAATGGGACTTAACCAAGGCTCAGCACTTGGCCCTTATTTATTTGTAGTAGTTATGGATGGTGTAAGTACATGGATTTAGACCCCATGGAGAGTGCGTTGTAGACACTTGAGTAAGTGACCACAACAACTCACATTGCATCACAAATCCAAGTTTGGTGAATTACAGCACAGTCCCACTCAGGGGTTATTTCACAACAAACATGCATACTCTCCATGAGACGTAGTAAATCATTGTCATACTGCAGAACATGGCCGAGCTTACCGCAGACACTAACATCCTACGATTCAATGAATCAGTGCAGTAATCTTCTACACTGCGATGACGTATCACCAAAGCACTACAGATAATGTACTCACAAAGGTCTGTGACAATGCATTACCTGAGCACCACAGAGCAGCAGTATAACACACCAAAATAACTGTGATGATAAACCAATGCTTTAATGTTTCAGACAAATGTCTAAGGCATGAGAATCTTTTAGAAGCAAGGCTGTAGCTGAGCTCGTGCTCATGTGTGGACCCCGAGGAGAAGGGTGGGAACGCAGACCTTGGGATCTCCTAGTGACACATGGCTAAAGACTACTCATGACCTCTCTATCCCAGATCTAACCAAATAACAAACTTTTCCCGCTTCAGGGAAAGTTTCCTCTCATATTACATGATTTCCTATTCTGTGGGGGACTTTTCCTCTGTAAATAGAGAGACTCAAGGCTCTCCTCACGCATGAATTATCCTCTCCCTGTGGAAGCTCTGGTAGACTATGTTCTCAACCTCCATTACAGCCTCCATTAAGCTCTCTCTGCAACTCTTCCTCCTTCACCTCCACAGGGCCATCTACTGTCTTTCAGGTAGACCTCCATTATTGCTTTACCCTACCTTCCCACAGATGGATCGTCTAATGAGAAGGGCTAGCAGCCCATGTTTTAGACCTCTCAAGTCTCAAATATTTTCTCTCCTCTTTATTTCTTCCTCTTTTTGTTCTTTTCTTCTCTAAACAAGCTATTTAATCAACAAAACTCTCCAGTTGGTGTTAGAGTAGAGATTCAAGGTTTCTTAGTCAACCCTACACACTTCTTGTTGTGCTGATGTTTTCATTGTCATTAGATGATACCAACAGACTCTATGGACAGCGAGTCTGGATCTGCTCCTCACATCAGCCTCACAGCACATCCTAGCCACACATTGGGAACATATCCTATTGTTTGTGACTTTGTATTTTGTTATTCATGGGGAGATGTTCTCAATGCATGGTGGGATGTGTTGTGAGGTCGGTGTGAGGAGCACTCTGTAAGGAGCAAATCCCAATTCATGGACAGCTGATGCACCCAACAAAAAGAACCCTATATATATTTTTTTTTATCAAGAGTGATTTTAGAAGAGGGTGGGCCTTGGTGCAACAGTTAGGTTCCTCCATTGTGACCTGGGTGACCAGGGTCCAAATCTTGGCAACAGCTTCTCTGTATGTGCAGGGGTAAGGCTGCATACATCTGTCCTTCCCCAGACCCTACATTGGTGGGAGCTTCATGCACTGGGTTGCCCCTTAAGAGTGATTTTAGAAGAATTCTGGTGTAGATATCATGCCATTTTGCGGCTGTTTTGGTATTTTTGATGATTTTTTTGAGAAAAATATAGATTTGACTCAAGATAACGAATTTGGTTGTTGTACCAATTGGGTTGCTGACTTTTTGGAGGAATTTGAAAGTACTGTTGTATGATTTGGATGAGCATTGAAGGTTCTGTGAAATTTTTTCTTCAATATATTTAGTGTCCAGCTCTATTTTTTCAGGCTGTTTAAGGCTTGGCATCTGCTGTGGTTGGTATGCAGTGTCATGTGTGAATGTTATGGTGATTAGCGTGCAGTAGGAACATCTCAGAAAGTTATATGTTGCTGTTGCCCCCTTTTGTTTGCTCTTTAGAAACTATTTCTAGTTTAAAAGGGAGAACTTTTATTGAAAGATGTCTTTTAATAGTGATCTCAAGATTGTCTCAGGGACTGGTGTTTCACTCATGGGAATGTCTGATAACCCTAATGTCCAAGTTACCACTGTAAAGCTTGATGGACATACCTAATTAGAATGGTTTCTGTGTGCCAAGCTCTATGTTTGTGGAAAAGGGAAGATGAACTATTTAAATGGCAAAGAAAACAAGGTAGAGGTCCCTTTTTTTTTCTGACAAGAGGACCTCAATTTTCTAAATCAGAACAAGATCCTATGGTCAGATTGTGGCTCATCACTTCCATGCTGTCCCATAGTGCCTGAAATGTGATTTTTTTTCTTTCTTTTTCTTTTTTGATGAATAACTGTTCCGTTTCTTTTTCTTTTCCTTTTTTTTCATGAATAACTGCATGAATTTCGTTCATAAAAGAGCCTTACTGCCTGAAAAACTAGATACTGGACTGATTAACTGGTGAAAGTGTATACTTGTATGAAGGACACCTCGTACATCATTTGATCCTTGTTAAAAGTTCAAACTTCCACTTCCATGGTTTGGCCACTAATGGGCATGCATGCTGAATTGTGTTTCTTACTTCCGAAGAATCAGGAATTTGTCACTGACTAGTGATTTCACCAGTCCAAAATCTGGAAACGAAGAGTGCAACAGTCCTCTATCTAGCATGCCAAACTTAACACCAAGTCACCAAATCTACGAACATGCCACATTGGGATGTGGATCTTGTTGCAAGTCTTATATGAATAAAAAGGGGACAAAATGGAAAATGAATAAAAGACAGGGTGTTGATTAGGGTTTTATTGTGTGCATTAATTCAGTTGTCCTAGATTTGTAAAATATGAAAGCATCAATTAGTTTCCTAAGACAGAAAGGTGGGAAAAAAGCCTAAGAATCTCCTAGCTTGCTAGATACAATTTCAATGGTCTCATGGGCCCCAGAGAAGAAAAAAAATCAATCACTCCATTTCTTTGACTCCAAGTTACCTTACTGGAACAAGTTAATTGATAATTCTTGATGTTGAAACTGGAGTTTTTATCCTACTCCTGGCTTAAAATTTCATACATCCATTTTCCTTTTGCAGATGCTCAGTATGCTTAGGGGACTACCAAGCTGAGGATAGGCTTCAACAACTACCTGCATGCGGCCACACATTTCACATGGAATGCATTGACCATTGGCTAGCCATCCACACCACCTGCCCTCTCTGCCGCCTCTCCCTCCTTCCCGCTGCTAAAACAGGAACTAATCCTTCTGACAGCAATGGAGAAATGCAAGCCAATGAAGCACAAACCGATCAGGGATTCCCAGAGGATGGAAGATCTGGTCAGGGAGGAGCTGAAGGAGGGAGAAGAGGAGAGAACAGGGAGCATTCTGGTAGTAGCAGTGAAGACGACTTATCCGGTAACAGAAGAGAACACGAGGAATGTGAGTTCAGCAACGAAGAATCAATTGTGCTTGTTATTGAAACTCATGGTTCTGTCGAACATACTGCCATGACAAACCATCCTTGAAGGGGTAGTGTTGTAACTTGTAACATCAGGTTATCATTTTAATGAAGCTGAAGCTCAATCTTGTAAGTTACCAATCATATATAATAAAAATAATGAAGCTCATGCTTGTACTGAGTATATCTACATATACAAGTACATGTTGGCCATGCATATATATAGATAGATACATGTTTTCTAGATTTTGAACTTTTGATTAGTGCAGCTACATGTTCCAGAGACTAGAACATTGCCCACACGTCCATTTTGGGAGGAGTGGTATGTAGATTGCAGATGTTTTGGGGCGAGCCACAAAGGTCACATCTTTGTACATGTTGCACATGCACAAGGAATGATCCAAGGGATCCCTACTGGAATTGGGACCCATAGGTTAAGGTAATCTTAATCAGTGTACAACCACTCAAACGGTTCATGCTGAATAACTCATTGGATACTCGTCCCTCAAACTCGGTCTTTAAACCTCGTTCTTCAGACTTCAGAGTCTCTTTGATCTCAATTATATTTGATGTACCCAGTAGCAGTTTTTTTTTTTTTTAAATCTAATATGTGTTTTATTTGATCAATCTAATTTAAGTTTCTTAACCCTTAGGTGGTAATTAGTGGTACTCGTGAATGTTGTTGCGTTTGCCCTACTCTCTAAGACTGAATTTCAAAACAGGGAAAATCGGTTCTTTGTTTTTCTATATTTCAACTTCCGCAGTAGATCTTGCATGCAATGGATAACCTTGATGGTGTTTGGGGCTTCTGTTTATTTGATAAATGGTGTCGAATCATTGTCATGTGGACGTTTGTGCCAAAGTGCTATTTGGTAAGTATGTTTATCAAACAAACGTTTGTTTTGGTTTATGCGTAAACTAATGTGTTTATTTATTATTCTGCTTGTGTGGTGCTTAATGTTTATCTACTACTTTTTCTCAGTTTTGAAGACAGATCAAGTACGTTATCAAATAAATGGAAGTCATACCAAACATCGTTATCATCCACTAGGATAGGAAAACCTCAACCTCTTATTTTATGGGAGCTGTATTTATCAAAAGGGACTTGGGGTCACGAAGTGGCATATATACCAATTCAAGGGGGTTGTGTGGTCACAATTCATTCTCCTAACATAAAGTCTACAAGGTATAAAAGGCAGATTCTGGCGGTTTGCTTTCAGAATTCTGGAACATTCTTTTTAGCTAGCTTTTAAAAAAAGTCCTGCAGAAAAGGAAATTTTCCATAAATTTGAAACCACACATCCACATTATGGAAAACCGAAAACAGGCTTAATTTGTATACTAGCAATGACCGCTATTCCTTGATTGAACTCTTTTCTTATTGGAGAAGATTAGAAAAAGGTGTTTTTATTTTGGGAAATTTACCGCCCAGGGCATAAAAATTTACCTCAACAGCACTGTACTACTTTACAAATTTTGATTTTTTATACCCTGCAAATTCAAATTTCCGTCAACTCCACTAACCCACACCCACGTCAGCCCAACGTTCTATCATATTATTAAAATACCCAAAATACCCCTGGTACCCAATTGACTATCGGCCCTTCATAAGAAAACCCAGAAATACCCCTCATTTAACATCCCGCCGCGGTTAATCTCTCTCCTCCCAACGTCCTTCGTTTGAAGAAGACGATAGAGTTTCTGCAAGTGGAGGGCTGCCACTGGCGTTCGTTTGAAGAACCCAGGAATACCCGTAACACTCCTCCACGGTTCATTTTCTCTCTCCCAACGACGTTAATCTTCTCTCCCCTCCCAACTTCCTTCTTCGTTTCTTTCGTTCATCGGTGTTTGTTTGAAGGAGACGAACATCTACTTTTACTCACTATTTTCTACTAGTTTTACTCATATTTTATACGCGACATCCGAAGACCGAACCTTTTCATTCGAGTAGTGGAAGACAAGGTAAGATTCTATATTTCTTTCCTCGCACTATGTCATTTTTATCTGTAAATCCCGCATTTCCCTTCATTTTTTGATCTTTATTTTGATCTCGTTTGAAGCATTTGAACAACCAAGTTGTTCGCACAATGTAAGATTCTAACTCTCTTTGTTTCTTCCTTCGCTGTCATTCTTTCCATTTTCTCTCTTTTTTTATCTTTATTATTCTATGTAATTGAGCAATGGCAAGAATTTTTTCCCCCGTTTTCTAAGTTATTAATGAAACTAATATCGTTTTTGTTAGGTATCCATTTTCTCTCACTTTTTACATGTCCTGAGGCGAACTGCTGTTGCTTGCCACCTCCCACCTCCAAGATTTACCATAAATACTTTGGGCAACAAATTTTATGTAGTAGTTACTGTGACTACGTGGGGCGATGTGAGAAACTTCTATGGGAACACAACTGATACTCCCGATGCATCCGTTGAAATGGCTGCCCGAGTGGCCATCCAATATCTGCGATCACGCCGACGGATCAACATAAGGGATGCAAAATTCAATGCCATTAAAGAGTACCAACGTATTTGCCTTGAATGGGAGGCCGGACTAGAGGACGTGAGGACAGCATATCTAGCATTGAGACGTGAGTTTTTGCAATTGCGTGACGAGGTGGAACGCTTACAGAATATCGGTACACAAAATGATGGAAGCAGTCACCATTAATCAGATCGGACTATGTCTAAATGATCGGATGTTTATGTCGGATCAAACATTTTGCCTATAATCTGTTTACCTAAACTTGTTTCTATAAAAGTACTTTCTTTCATAAATCTCCCATGTCCTGCATTTACCAGATTTTTATCTCATTAGTCTTTATGTGTTATGTTAGTATATTTATCCACTTCCACCATAAATGATTTATCTTCCTAAATACATATATCCATACGTAGGACTTAACAAGTTAACAACAACGAAATCAAAATTAGTGTAGTCCACATTTAGTGGATTATTTAATGCACATATCGAGATGGATTGATCCAATGTTCATTATAGTACATGTAATGGGGTCTTAGGGACTGGACCACTCAAACCCCAGGTCCATTTGCCTTTGGACGCGAGTGGACGCGTATGATAGGTGTGGATGTGTGGTTTAGTATTGTTGTATTTTTCAGTTTAGTGTAGTCCACATTTGGTGGATTATTTTGTGCACTTAACGAGATGAAATGAACTAGTGGTCATTATAGTGCTTGTGTCAGGGGCCTCGGGCACCCGGCCATCCAAAGCCTAGGCCCATTTTCCTTTGGACGCGAACGAACGCGGCTGATAGGTGTGGATGGGTGATTTGCATGGGATCAGTATCATTGTGTGTTTCAACTTAGTGTAGTGCACATTTGGTGGATTATTTTATGCACACACCAAGATGGAATAAGCCAATGGTCATTATAGTGTTTGTGTTAGGGGCCTCGGGCACTCGGCCATCCAAAGCCTGGGCCCATTTGCCTTTGGACGCAGGCTGACGTGCCCAATAAGTGTGGATGTGTGGTATGCATAGGATCAATATGTTGTGCGTTTCAGCCTAGTGTGGATGCACATATTGAGATAGAATGAGCCATTGGTTAGTATAGTGCCTTTGTCAAGGTTATCGGGCACCCGTCCATCCAAAGCCCGGGCCAATTTGTCTTTGAACACGTGCGGACACGACAGATAGGTGTCGAAGTGTGGTTTGCGTGATACCAATACCGATTTGTGTTTTATCCTAGTGTGGATTCACATACCGGAATGAAATGAACCAATGGTCAGTTTAATGCTTGTTTCAGGGGCATCAGGCACCCTACCATCCAAAGCCCGGGCCCATTTGCCTTTGGATGCGGGCGAACGCAGCTGAAAGGTGTGGAAGTGTGGTCTGCATGACAGTAGTATTGGTGTGTGTTTCAACCTAGTGTAGTCCACATTTGAAGGATTATTTTTTGCACATATTGGAATGGAATGACCCAATGGTCAACATATTGGAATGGAATGACCCATCCAAAGCCCATACCCATTTGTCTTCGGACGCGCGTGGATGTGGCCAATAGGTGTCACAGTGTGGTTTGCATGATACTAGTACCCATTTGTGTTTCATCATAGTGTGGATGCAGATATCAGAATGGAATGACCCAATGGTAAGCATAGTGCTTGTGTCGAGGGCATCGGATACTCGGCCATTCGAAGCCTGGGCCCATTTTCCTTTGGACGCGGGTGGACACGGCCGATAGGTGTGGAAGTGTAGTTTGCATTACAGTAGTATTGTTGTGTGTTTCAACCTAGTGTGGATGCACATACCGGAATGGAATGACCCAATGTTCAGCATAGTACTTGTGTCAGGCACCTCAGGCACCTGGCCATCCGAACCCTAGACCCATTTGCCTTTGGACGCGAGCGGACGCGACTGATAAGTGTGGATTTGTGGTTTGCATGACAACAATATTTTTGTGTGTTTCAGCCTAGTGTAGTTCACACTTGGTGGATTATTTTTTGCACATACCGGAATGGAATGACCCAATGGTCAGCGTAGTGCTTGTGTCGGGGGCCTCGAGTGTCTCGTCCAAAATTATTACCCTTGGCTAAGCGGTCATTGAAGCGTATCTTTAGGTGTCGAATCAATAGAGAAGCTAATTAAACCAACAAGTGGAGTTATTGCTAGGAGTAAATATACTAAAAAAATGATTTTCTAAAAATAAAAATAAGAATAAAAATATTTGAATAAAAGTAACAATGATTAAAGGATGAAAAGTAGTATTGTGATGAACAAGGCTTCGAGATTCACTTGATCGATTTGTTCAACTATTCTCGACTTTGATTCCTATTTATTACTCAATTGGAGGTTTCACATCCCAGAAAAGCAATCAGAAAATATAACTTTAAAAACCAATGATAAGAACAAAAGTATTTGTTCAAAGAAAATTAAATTTCAATGAAGAACAGAACGATTTATTCTTACAAACTATCTAAGAACGACAATATGTCAAACTGACAGTATTGCAGTAAAGGATCACCCCATAAAATAAATCTACCCAATCAATTATTTTCTAACAAATTTCACATAAAAAGAGCATGACTAATCTTATATAGAAATTGAAGAATATAACTTCTGGGTTTATCAAGAACAAAATTAAACATTGAAATCTCTCAAGGAATCAAAGTAAAATAACAAGTAAAACTCATCGATCAAGATCCTCCCTAGCCTTGTTGAAGCTTTAGTCGCGCTTGGATGTCATTCTCCCCTCTTTCTTCGTAAAAGACTGAGAAAAAAATGCCAAAACAACCTTTGGAAGTCGTCCCCCTTTTAGGTCAGATTTTTCCCTTTTTATTGTGCTATCAGGCTCCTCAATCCGCTCAACCCAGACCCACATCTTATCCCCCAATTTTTGGCTTGATAAAGATTTATTTAGAAAAAGTTATCAACAAATGAATTGTATCCCTATCTCTTATCTATCCATATCTTCAAGAATCATCGAATTTTGACATCTGAAGAGAACGATATGCCCAAAATACCGGACCCTATTCAGTGTACAACAGGAAACGAATCAGCACTCATACTTGGGTCATGGAACTTAGACATATGTTTGGGATTTCCTCCATTCAACTATTAATCCTATCAGCAAAAATTGCATAAATAATAAAATTAACATTTATAAAATTATTATGAAAAAATATTACTTTTAAGCTCTTTATTTTACAAATGTCAATTGTTGAGCACACTTTAGATATACATTTTCATGCTTTCGTCACAACCCCCCACTAGCTTATTGTTAGTCCCTAGAAATTTAAGCACAAATAAAAAGACAAAGCATGACGATTAGCTTAAACAGAAATCTAGCAAAACCACCTAGGCATTTCAAACAAAAAGGTCGGAAAAGGCCACAAATGCTATCAAGATTACTTCACTTATAACTTCCAAAAGTGGATGTGTGTGAACTAAGCAAAACCTTCATACCACAAACAACACATATAGCCTTGAGAATTAAAGTAAAAGCTTCAACTCCATATCCTCACAGGTAACTATTTTAAGGCAAATGGTTTCTCTCATGGAGTTGGAAATCAGATAATCACTCAAAGAAAAAGGACAAATTTATGGACAAACAAACGAACGAACATTGATCAGAATATAGGAAAATTAGCTGTTTAGAATTTCACCATTCTTACCACAAACCAACTTCAGGATTCCAATCAATCAAATATGAGAGCAATACAAATAGAAATTGAGCCTAGTGAGAAAGACTATTCCCCAAGAAAAGAAGTTTGTCTTCTGAATTGACAGAAGACTTTATTGTACTGAGTCTTATTCTTCAATTTTTTTTCTCTTTTCTTTTTTCGCAAAGTAGGGAAAGTGCAGAGTTTCTCATATAACACATGTTATTCCAAAGGCTTCACATACACAACACGAACTAGCTCCCCCTCTCTCTCTCTCTCTCTCTTTTCTTTCTTTGAAAATTGACTAATATCATCCTTCAGCTTATCATCCAAACATTCCTCAAACCAAGTAATGTCATTCTAAACAACAACTAACCAATTCAACAGAGCAATGAAAGTTCATAAGTTGTTTCCTTAATTCTCCACTCACTCACAAAAGATGTGTGAGTATAGAAAAATGTGAACTTAAACATGACAATTCTCTTAGCTATATATATTGAACATCCATCTAACCACAAAGCTTAGAAGTTATTCTTTGATAATCAAGATAGAAAAAGTGACTTAAACCAAACAATTTTGAAATCATACCTAGATAGAAAAGAAGAAAATCCAATCTAAGCTTTTCAAACATGCAATGCAAACTTATTCACACAAGAACTACCAGAATAAAAGCAATAAGCAAAGTGTTGGTAGTCTCTCTTTCACACAAGAAGAATGTATATAAAAAGTGTGCATAAAATGCTACCACCCCCCAACCTGAACGAGATAGTGTCCTCACTGGAAAAAAAATAAAAGAAATAACAGAGCAAAGGATAGAGGACACCTGAGCGACGGGCAGAGACTAGACCTACAAATTAATCAACTAGAAGAAGGAAACATAAAAACTAATAAAAGAAAAACAAAAACAAATAAAAGAAAAGAAAAATAAAAGTGGTAGTATAGAAAGATAGAACTTGATTAAACATTGTAAACCAAAGCTACAAGAGTGATTTCCTTAGGTTGGTTTACCCTTTCCATATAATGCTTCAACCATTGTCCATTAACTCGAAAAACTCTCCCATCAGTCGGATCTTCAATCTCAACAGCACCGTTGGGAAAGACTCGCTTCACCACAAATGGACCTGTCCATCTAGATCTCAGCTTTCCTGGGTGGAGATGCAAACGGAAATCATAAATATGCACCCATTGGTTTGGCTCAAAATTCTTAGGATCTGTTTATCATGAGCCACTTTTAGTCTAGCCTTGTAGATTCTAGAATTATCATATGCATCGTTCGTTAGTTCTTCTATCTCTAACAACTATAACTTCTTTTGAATACCTACAACATTTAAATCAAAACTAAGTGCTTTGATGGCCCAATAAGCTTTATGCTCAAGCTCTACACATAAATGACACGCTTTCCTATAAATGAGTCGATATGGTAACATCCCAAGGATAGTTTTGTGAGTAGTACGGTACGCCCAAAGTGCATTAGAAAGGTGTAAAAACCAATCTTTGCGGTTCGGGTTGACTGTCTTTTCCAAAATTTGCTTGACCTCCCTATTATCTAACTCAGCTTGCCATTGGTCTGTGGATCATAAGCAGTTGACACCTTATGAATAACGCCGTACCTGTGCATCAAAGCTTCAAAAGAACAATTACAAAAATGTACCCCTTGATCACTAATAATCACACGTGGTGTACCATACCTAGATAACACATTTTCTTTTAAGAACTTAACAACAACTTTATTATCATTAGTACGGTGAAAATGCCCCCATGAAATCAATACCCTAACAATAAAAATCTCAATAACCAGAACAGGGTTAAGGGGCATCATGTGACAGCGAATTAATGTACCTAGCTTCTGGCACCTATCACAAGAATGACAAAAAGCATTAGTATCCTTAAACAAAGTAGGCCAATAAAGACCACTTTGCAAAACCTTTACTGCAGTCTTCTTCATAGAAAAGTGGCCACCACAAGCTTCAGAATGACAAAAATTAAGGACATTATTAATCTCACCTTCTGAAATACAACACCTCATGATTTGTCAAGGCAATACATAACAAATAAGGATCACCCCAATAAAAATTTCTTACCTCAACCAAGAACTTATGCTTATCTTGTGCATTCCAGTTTGACGGAACTTCACCTGCAACCAAGTAGTTAACAATGTGGGCATACCATGGCACTTGGCTAATTAGCTAACGGTGAATAAATGCTCGTTGGGGAAGTCATCTCGAATGGGTGGCCCATCATCAACAGATTTATTGAACTCCAATCGAGACAAGTAATCAGCCACTACGTTTTCAACACCCTTCTTATCCTTGATCGTTAGATCAAATTCCTAGAAAAGCAAAATCCACCTAATCAAGCGAGCCTTAGAATCCTTCTTAGAAAGAAGGTACTTAAGAGTTGCGTAGTTAGTAAACACAGTAATAGGCGAACCAATAAGATAAGCACAAAATTTATCTAAAGCAAAAACAACAGCTAGTAACTTCTTTTCAGTTGTAGAATAATTCCTTTGAGCACTATTAAGAGTTCTACTAGCATAATAAATAACAAAGGGCTTCCCCTCCCTTTGTTGGCCTAAAACAGCTCCCACAGAATAGTTACTAGCATCACACATAATCTCAAATGGAAGGTTCCAATCTGGTGACTGCATGGTTAGCTTAGTGATGAGTGTTCTAAAGGCTTCTTCAAACTCTAGGGTCCAATTGAACTCAACATCTTTGACTAGGAGGTTACATGATGGTTAGGCTATAGCAGAAAAATTTTGTTTGAACCTCATGTAAAAACCAGCATGTTCGAGAAAAGACCGGACATTTCTTACCATTTTGGGTGTGAGTAATTTAGAGATTAACTCCATTTTGGCCTTGTTAACCTCTATTTCCCTTTTAGACACGATATGTCACAAAACAATACCTAAAGTCCGAGAAAAGACCGGACATCTCTTACCATTTTGGGTGTGAGTAATTTAGAGATTAACTCCATTTTTGCCTTGTTAACCTCTATTCCCCTTTCAAACATGATATGTCGCAAAACAATACCTAAAGTCACCATGAAATGGCATTTCTCCCAGTTAAGCACACGTCATTTTTCTTCACACTTAGGTCAAAACTGCTTTCAAGTTAAGTAGGCATGAATCAAAAGAATCACAAAAAATAGTCAAATCATCCATAGAAACTTCCATGCATTTTTCAACCATATCAGAAAACACACTAAGTATGCAACGTTAGCTGGAGCATTACATAAACCAAATGGCATCCTACGGAAAGCATAAGTACCAAAAGGACATGTAAAAGTAGTCTTATCTTGATTTTTTAAAGGCTATCTCAATCTGATAATAACCTGAATAACCATCAAGAAAGCAATAGAAATGATGGCCAGCCATACGTTCTAAGATTTGGTCAATAAATGGCAATGGAAAATGATCTTTCCGGGTGGCTGCGTTAAGTTTCCTATAGTCAATGCACATACGCCACCCAGTCACTACCCTAGTAGGAACAAGAACTCATCATTTTCAACTACTGTAACCCCTGATTTCTTTGGCACAACCTGTGTAGGATTAACCCATTTACTGTCAGATATAGGATATATGATTCCTGTGTCTAACAATTTTAAGACCTCATTTTTAACAACTTCTTTCATTATTGGGTTCAATCTTCATTGGGGATTTCTACGTGAGATAGCTCATTCTTCTAAATGAATCATATGGGAACATATCAATGGGCATATACCTTTAATGTCAGCTATGGTCCAACCTAGTGCAGCCTTATGTTCTCTTAACAGATTTATTAATGTCTCATCTTGCTTAGCACTAAGTTTAGAATTAAAGAATGGTAGGATCCATCTAATTGACGCCATGAAGGTTGCGAAATGGGTGGGCGAATTTCAAAAATTTTCCTACCTTCTTCCAACTGGGAATCATATTCCCTAATTTAAGAATACAATATTCAAGGATCCTACTTGAACCATAATCAAACCAGATCTGAATCAAAAGGGATGGGAGGAATTATACCTGATCCAGAGATGCAGTATCTCCCAAAGTTGGTGTTCACGCCCAAAGAGGATACCAAGATCCGCTCCTGCTGAAGATGACACAACTGTATGTGGAACGGAACCAACAGTGTGCATCCTACACACTGAATCCTTCGTACGAATCCACTGGAAACTCTAAGTACCAAATCTTTTCAGTCTTTTTTGCAAAACTGATGTCAAGAAACAATTTCTTGATTTCTTTCTTCTTCAAAGATCAAATCTTGTAAGAAAGAATGGTGGCGGCTGGAAGGGAACTCCTGGGACGAAGATGGCTGAATTGCTTCTCTTCTCTCTGGAATGTGTATGAGATCTAATCTCAATATGCAAGATGATTTCTTGCACACAATCCCCCAGGTTCGAAATCTAATTGTTTTTCTCTTCTTAGAGTTTCTCCTCTTTTATTCTTGATTAAGAAACCCCTTAATTAGGAGTTATCCCAATCCAAATCAGTATTTGGATAGGGGATGATCTTAATCCTATCTGCAGATTAGGTTAGTTTACTCCTGATCTTATCAGGAGGTTACCAGATTCAAATCTAATTTGAATTTGGTCTCCCAGAGTGGATAAGGTTAAAGGCCCAATCCTTTTGCTAACTTCAATCCCAGATTCGCCCCATAAATGGGTGATCAAATCAGCCCATCTCGAAATGGGCTTTTGGCCCATTAAGTGTTCAGTGCTTAACTAGTTTCCAATCTGCTGCCCAATTAGGCTTCTTTGTATGGCATGGGACCCAAGCATTGATCTACACACCAACCACATGGGTTCGGCCCAACCTTTATTACAAGGCCCAGCCGAATTCACTGAAAAGCTCAGTAAACCCTTGAGCCCATCACATGGATCCTAAGGGCCCAACACTTACATTAAGTGGTCCCTGGGCCAAGCCATCTTATAAAAACCCAGGGACTGTGGGCAGGTGTAAGATTAGCTCATCAGGTACTATCCTAAATGGTCTTACACTTAACCTCTCAGCCCTTAATGATCAAGCACTACCCGACAAGAGTGGACCTCTCCCTCGGCTGAAAGGAACAGTGCCGCACTCTCTACTCACATGGATCTTGGGAATTAAAACCATTTGCAAACATTTTGAAACCATACAAATATATATATATATATATATATATATTAATTTTGCAAAACAAAATTCCAACGATTGAAATCAACTGCCGGCAGTTTGGTTTCCATCAGAGAGAGTCCATTCCCGATCATTACCTTTGTTCGACAAAGGGGCTGATCCTGTCACTATGATCACCCACTCAGATGAATTCTCGGATTGTCCCAACATACCCAGGTTTTGATCCCCGCTAAGGAACTCACTGATTGGCATATCAAAGACAACCCGATCTGACACCTAGTGAAGTGTCATAATCGAGTCTAGGGGTCAGGTGTAACTTTCCAGTTTTGCCCATCTGTCTCCAAGGTCCAGGGCAATACTGAAAATCTGGTCCGGTTCAAGGATTCGAGTAATCCCATATTGCATGTACCTTGGGTCTTACCCTGGTGGCCGAGACAGACCATCCCAACACTTGGTGGCACACCAGTATCAACCTTGGCTAGATAAATCTCCCCAGACTATTCCAATGGCCGTGAACATTTAAAACTAACACGACCCTCAATAAGTGTCCAATTTTAGGGTCTTACACAGAATTATACCAAACAACATGAATCAAACATGCACTTTATTTATTTACACTAAATGTCAAAAGTACATCAAATCGGATTGAATCTAAGGGCATACAAAACTGTCTAATATAGAAGATATCCCAAAAATGCTTGTTTCAATCCTTCAGGGAGTGGGGATAACTCTACTTTTGGTGTCTCCATTGAAGATGCTTCAGATGGTCTCTTTCATGTGGCAAATCCTCAAAGTGTGGTTGCCAAAACTTCTTTTGCTTATCCTCCATATCATTAGAAATAGAAGAAACATTAGAAACATCATTAATAGGATAAAACAAAAATTCTGAATTCAAATCAGAATCATAGAGGTGATATTCTAAAGATCTAGAATTTTCCTTTTTATCTACTTCCTGTACAATGAGAGAGAGTCTATAATGTAGGAATGATAGCACTCGTCCTCATCTCGGGGCTGCTTTCCAACATGAAAAATGTTCACCTCAAGAATCATATTCCCAAATGAAATATTCATCAAACCATTCCTACAATGAATAAGAGCATTGGCTGTAGCAAGGAGTGGCCTTCCTAAAATAAGTAGAATCTTCGACTCACTATCAACCACAGATTGAATATCTACAACCAGAAAATCAATAGGATAATAGAATTTATCAATATGAAGCAAATCATCTTCTACTATCCCCCTCGGTTTCCGAATAGAATGGTCAACCAGCTATAACACCACAAACGTGGGTTTTATCTCTCCAAGACCTAATTGCAAGTAAATTGGATAAGGCATTAAATTTACAGTTGCTCCTAAGTCCAAGAGAGCTTGACCGAACTCTTGTGTCCCAATATGGCAGGCAATTGTGGGGCACTCTGGATCTTTGTACTTCGGCTGCGTTCTCTGCTCAATCACCGCACTTACCTGTTCTATCAGAAATGTAGTTTTCTTGACATGGTGTCTCCTTTTCATGGTGCATAGATCCTTAATCACCTTGGCATAAGCTGGTACCTACTTAATCACATGCAACAAAGGTAGACTAATCTTAACTTCTTTCAAATGTTCCAAAATTTCACCTTGGTTGTCTAAAATTTTTCCTCCAGATCTGAGAGCTTGGGGAAAAGGCACTTGGATTGTAACCTCCTTTTCAGGCTCTTTTGAGGGAGCATCTTCAGTTCCACTTGGAGTGGTGACATTTGTGCGAGGTGGATTCAGCAAAGGCCCATCTAAAACCTTACCATTACGAGTAGTGATGGCATGGACCCCTTTGATGTTCTCCGGATCAGAGGTGGATTCCTATACCTTATGTACTCCCTTTGGATTGGTCTGAGGCTGAGATGGAATTTTACCTCTCTCTTGTACAATAAGAGCATTGGTTAGCTTAGTTATCTAGCTCTTGATATCCTTGTTCTCTTCAACCACTTGCATAAGAACATATTCAAACTTTTGGTTAGTTTTATTCTGTGCCTTCATAAATGCTTGTAGTGTTTCCTCTAAAGGATTCCTATTCAGTCGACATTATATTGAGACACAGGATGAAATCTGGATGGTTGCACTTCTATACTCCAATTATTGTTGGACGATGTGGGTTGGTTCTGATCAGCCTCTCAACTAAAATTGGGATGGTTCCTCCAACTAGGATTATAGGTCTCTGAATAGGGTGAGAAAGGTTTCCTATACATCCCTAAGGCTTTACATTGTTCTTTATAAACCTCTCTCATCTCACCATAGGTTGGGCAATCTTGAGTTAAGTGATCCAATCCCCCACAGACAAAACATGAAGTTTGAGTTTCTACCCTTGCAATCATGTGGGTGACTTTATTATTTCTCATCTTTAAGGCATGAAGTTCCCTAGTTACAGCTTCTAATTGGGCTTTGAGGTTGTCTTCCTCTCTAAGATGGTAAATCCCGGTTGGACGTGACCTATTAGTACTATCAGCAGCACTAGGTCTAGTCCACGTGTGGGATTTCTTAGCTAACTCATTCAGGTAGTCTAAGGCTTCTTTAGGATCCTTTTGCAAAAACTCCCTAGTACACATCATCTCTATGAATTGGCGCTCCCTGCCGGTTAAACCCACATAAAAATAGCTAACTAACCTCCAACTTTCATACCCATGGTGCAGACACAGGTTCTGTAGCTCTTTGAATCTCTCTCAGGTTTGGTATAAGGTTTCACTATCCTTTTGAAAAAAGGTTGAGATCTATCTCTTAAGGTTGTTGGTCTTATGGTGCAGGACGTACTTGTTAAAGAAAGCTTGGGTCATCTCCGCCCATGTACCTATGGATCTCGGTTTCAAAGAGTATAGCCAACTCTTAGCTCTTTCTTTCAGGGAAAAAGGGAAAAATTTCAACCTAACAATGTCTACAATATCAACTCGGTAATGGAAGGTGGTCACTACCTCTTCAAATTCCCTAATATGCACATATGGATTCTCATTGTCTAAACCATGGAAATTAGGCAAGAGTTGGACCATTCCAAGTTTGAACTCAAATTGTGGTGTATTCGGAGGGAACATGATGCATGATGGTGTGGCTGTCCGGGTGGGGTGCAGGTAGTCTTTTAAAGACCTAACAGGGTTGTCCTCGTGTTGACTCATGGTTTCAAAATTAGAGGAAGAACTAGATGAAGTAGATGCTACTTCTTCTTCAGGGAGTGGTGGTGGGTCTATTCGTATCTGTCTAGCAAATCTCCCTCTTTTGTCCCTTGGTCTATTCATACACCCTAAGCTCTTATTTTTTTAACTTACAAAAAGAAGATAAGAAAAAAGAGATAAAGAAAATAAAATGAAACAAACAAAGGAAATAAAAGAGAAGTAAAGAATGTTCAAACTTCAGTTGTTGGTTTGGCTTCCACGGCAGTAGTGCCAAATTTTGTGTCTTGCCCAAAATTATTACCCTTGGCTAAGTGGTCATTGAAGCGTAGCTTTAGGTGTGGAATCCACAAATAAGCTAATTAAACCAACAAGAGGAATTATCGCTAAGAGTAAATAAGCTAAAAAAAATGATTTTCTAAAAATAAAAATAAGAATAAGAATATTCGAATAAAAGTAACAATGATTAAAGGATGAAAAGTAGTATTGTCATGAACAAGGCTTCAAGATTCACTTGATCGATTTGTTCAACTGTTTTTGACTTTGATTCCTATTTATTACTCAATTGCTGGTTTCACATCCCAAACAAGTAATCGAAAAATATAACTTTAAAAACCAATGACAAGAACAAAAGTATTTGTTCAGAGAAAATTAATTTTCAATGAAGAACAAAATGATCTATTCTTACAAGCTATCTAAGAAAGACAATATGTCAATCTGACAGTATTGCAGTAAAGCATCACCCCATAAAATAAATCTACCCAATCAATTATTTTCTAACAAATTACACATAAAAGGAGCATGACTAATATTATATGGAAATTGAAGAATATAACTTCTGGGTTTATCAAATAAAAATAATAAAAGAACTCTCTCAAGAACAAAATTAAACATTGAAATCTCTCAAGGAATCAAAGTAAAATAACAAGTAAAACTCATCGATCAAGATCCTCCCAAGCCTTGTTGAAGCTTTAGCCATGTTTGGACGTCATCTACCATCTTCTCTTTGTAAAAGACTGAGAAAATAAATGCCAAAACAACCTCCGGAAGTCGTCCCCCTTTTAGGTCAGATTTTTCCCTTTTTATTGTGCTACCAGGATCCTCAATCTGCTCAGCCTAGACCCACGTCTTATCCCCCAATTTTTGGCTTGATAGATGTTGATTTAGAGAAAGTTATCAACAGATGAATTGTATCTCTATCTCTTATCTGTCCATATATTCATGAATCATCGAATTTCGACATTTGTAAAGAAAGACATGCCCAAAATACCGGACCCTGTTCAGTGTAAAATGGGAAACGAATCAGCACTCATATTTGGGTCCTGGAACATGGGCTTGGGTTTCTTGGACATATGTTTGGGATTTCCTCCATTCAATTATTAATCCTTTTAGCATAAAAATTGCATAAAAAATAAAATTAACATTAATAAATTTTTTATAGAAAAATATTACTTTTAAGCTCTTCATTTACAAATGTCAATTGTTGAGCACACTTTAAAAAATTAACATTTATAAATTCCTTTCAAGCTTTCGTCATCCTTTCAGCATAAAAATGCTTTCTTAGACATGCAGTTGATAGGTGTAGAATTGTGGTTTGCATGACAGTAGTATTGTTGTGTGTTTTAGCCATGTATAGTCCACATTTGGTGGATTATTTTTTGCACATACTGGAATGGAATGACCCAATGGTCAGTATAGTGCTTAGGTTGGGGGCATCAAGCAGATTTGCCTTCGGTTGTGGGCGGACACGGCTGATAGGTGTGAAAATGTGGTTTGCATGACAGTAGTATTGTTGTGTGTTTCAGCATAGTGTAATCCACATTTGGTGGATTATTTTTTTCACATACCATAATGAAATGGCCTAATAGTCTTTATGGTGCTTGTGTTGGGAGCATCGGGCACCCAACCATTCAAAGCTTGGACACATTTGTCTATAGACGCGCGTGGACACGACCGATAGGTGTCCATGTGTGGTTTGCGTGATCCCAACACTGATTTATGTTTCATCCTAGTGTGGATGCACATATCGGAATGGAATGATCCAATGGTCACCGTAGTGCTTGTGGTAGGGGCATGGGGCATCTGGCCATCTGAAGCCCAGGCCCATTTGCCTACGGACGTGGGTGGACTTAGCCGATAGGTGTGGAAGTGTGGTTTGCATTGCAACAACATTATTGTGTGTTTTAGCCTAATGTGGATGCACATACTAGAATGGAATGACCCAATGTTTAGTATAGTGCTTGTGTCAGGCACTCAACCATCCAAAGCCCGGGCCCATTTGCCTTGTGACACGGCTGATAGGTGTGGAATTGTGGTTTACATTACAACAATATTGCTATGTGTTTCGACCTAGTGTAGTCCACACTTGGTGGATTATTTTTTGCTCATATCGGAATGGAATGACCCAATGGTCAGCGTAGTGCTTGTGTCGGGGGCGTCGAGCACTCGGCCATGTGAAGCCCGAGCCCATTTGCCTTCGTACATGGGCGGACGTGACCGATTGGTGTGCAATTGTGGTTTTGTATGACAACAGTATTGTTGTATGTTTTAGCCAAGTGTAGTCCACATTTTGTGGATTATTTTTTTTCACATACCGGAATGCAATGACCCAATGGTCAGCTTAGTGCTTGTGTCGGGGGAATCGGGCACTCAGCCGTTCAAAGCTCGAGCCCATTTACCTTCGGACGTGGGCGAACGTGGCTGATAGGTGTGGAACTATGGTTTGCATGACCGTAGTATTGTTATGTGTTTCAACCTAGTGTAGTCCATACTTGGTGGATTATTTTTTTCACATATAGGAATGGAGTGACCCAATGGTCAACACAGTGGTTGTGTCGGGGTCCTCGGGTATCTAGCCATCTGAAGCCCAGGCCCATTTGCCCTTGGACGTGGGCAGACGCGGCTGATTGGTGTCGAATTGTGGTTTGCATTACAGTAGTATTGTTGTGTGTTCACCCAAGTGTAGTCCACAATTAGTGGATTATTTTTGGCACATACTGAAATGCAATGATACAATGGCCAGGATAGTGCTTGTGTTAGGGGATTTGGGCACCCGACCATCCAATGCTCGGGCCTATTTGCCTTCGGATGCGGGGGGATCCGACTTATAGGTGTGGAATTGTGGTTTGCATGACATTAGTATTGTTGTGTGTTTCAACATAGTGTAATCCACATTTTGTGGATTAGTTTTTTCACACACCAGAATGGAATGACCCAATAGTCTACATGGTGCTTATGTCGGGGGCATCGGGCACCCTAACCATTCAAAGCCCGGACCCATTTGTCTATGGATGCACGTGGATGCGACCGATAGGTGTCCAAGTGTGGTTTGCGTGATCCCAACACCGATTTGTGTTTCATCCTAGTGTGGATGCACATACCGGAATGGAATGACCCAATGGTTAGCGTAGTGCTTGTGTCAGGGGCATGGGGCACCCGGCCATCTGAAGTCCTGGCCCATTTGCCTTCAGACGTAGGCGGACTCAGCCGATAGGTGTGGAAGTGTGGTTTGCATTACAACAGTATTGTTGTGTGTTTTAGCCTAATGTGGATGCACATACCGGAATGGAATGACCTAATGTTCAACATAGTGCTTGTGTCAGGGGCGTCAGGCACCCGACCATTCAAAGCCCGGGCCCATTTTCCTTCAAACGCAGATGATAAGTGTGGAATTGTGGTTTACATTACAACAATATTGTTGTGTGTTTCAGCCTACTGTAGTCCACACTTGGTGGATTATTTTTTGCACATACTGGAATGGAATGACCCAATGGTCAGTGTAGTGCTTGTGTCGGGGGCCTCGGGCACCCAGCCATGCAAAGCTCTGGCCCATTTGCCTTCGTATGCGGGCGGACGCGACCGATTGGTGTGCAATTTTGGTTTTGCATGACAACAATATTTTTGTATGTTTCAACCTAGTGTAGTCCTCATTTTGTGGATTATTTTTTTGTACATACCAGAATGTAATGACCCAATGGTTAGCTTAGTGCTTGTGTCAGGGAAATTGGTCACCTGGCCATCCAAAGCCCAGGCCCATTTGCCTTCGGAGGTAGGCGGACACGACTGATAGGTGTGGAATTGTGGTTTGCATGACCATAGTATTGTTTTGTGTTTCAGCCTAGTGTAGTCCACACTTGGTGGATTATTTTTTCCACATACCGGAATGGAATGACCTAATGGTCAACATAGTGCTTGTGTTGGGGTCCTCGGGTACTTGTCCATCCAAAACTCAGACCCATTTGGCTTCAAACGTGGGCGAACACGGCTAATAGGTGTCGATTGTGGTTTGCTTTACAATAGTATTGTTGTGTGTTTTAGCCAAGTGTAGTCCACATATGGTGGATTATTTTTTGAACATATTGAAATGATATGACCCAATGGTCAGCATAGTGCTTGTGTCGGGGTCATCGAGCACCTGGCCATCCAAAGCCCAGGCCCATTTGCCTTCGGACGTGGGCAGACGCGACTGATAGGTGTGGAATTGTGGTTTGCATGATATTAGTATCATTTTGTGTTACAGCCAAGTTTAGCCCACATTTGGTGGATCATCTTTTGCACATACCGGAATGGAATGACCCAATGGTCAGCATAATGCTTGTGTCGGGAGCATCGGTCACCCGGTCTATTTGTCAGCGGACGCACGCGGGCGCGGCCAATATGTGTTGAAGTGTGGTTGGCGTTATACTAGTACCGATTTGTGTTTCATCCTAGAGTGGATGCACATACTGGAATGGAATGTCCCAATGGTCAGCGTAGTGCTTGTGTCGGGGCCATCGGGCACCTGGCCATCTGAAGACCGGGCCCATTGGCCTTAGGATGCGGGTAGATGCGACCGATAGTTGTGGAAGTGTAGTTTGCGTTACAACAATATTGTTGTGTATTTTAGCTTAGTGTGGATGCACAAACCGGAATGGAATGATTCTATGTTCAGCATAGTGCTTGTGTTAGGGTTCTCTGGCACCCGACCATCCGATGCTTAGGGCCATTTGACTTCGGACACGGGTGGACGTGGCTGATAGGTGTGGAATTATGGTATGCATGACAACAATATTGTTGTGTGTTTTAGCCTTGTGTACTCCTCACTTGGTGGATTACTTTTTGCACATGCCATAATGGATTAACCCAATGGTTAATATATTGCTTGTGTCGGAGGCCTCAGGCACCCGGCCATTTGAAGCCTACACCCATTTGCCTTCGGATGCGGGCAGATGCGGCTGATTTGTGTGTAATTGTGGATTGTATGACAACAGTATTGTGGTGTTTCATCCAAGTGTAGTCCACACTTGGTGAATTATTTTACACATACCAGAATGGAATGACCCAATGGTTAGTGTAGTACTTGTGTCGTGGGCACCGGGCACCCAACCATCCAAAGCCCGAGCCCATTTGTCTTTGGACGCACACAGACGCTGCCGAATGGTGTTTCATCCTTGGGTGGATGCACGAAACAGAATGGAATGACTCAATGGTCAGCGTAGTGCTTGTGTCGGGGCACCGGTTACCTGGCCATCCGAAGTTCGGGCCTGATTGCCTTCGGACGTGGGTGGATGCATCTGATAGGTGTGGAAGTGTGGTTTGCATTACAACAGTATTATTGTGTGTTTCAGCCTAGTGGATGCACATACCGGAATGGAATGACCCTATGTTTAGCATAGTGCTTGTGTCAGGGGCCTCGGGCACCCGACCATCCAAAGCTAGGACCCGTTTGGCTTTGGATGTGGGCGGACGCGACTGATAGGTGTGGAGTTGTGGTTTGCACGACAACAGTATTGTTGTGTTTTTTAGCCTAGTGTAGTCCACACTTGGTGGATTACATTTTGCACATACCGGAATGGAATGACCCAGTGGTTAGTGCAGTGCTTGTCTTGGGGGCCTTGAGCAGCAGGCCACTCGAATCCCAGGCTCATTTCCCTTCGGATGCAAGTGGATGTGGCATATTGGATTGGAGTTGTGGTTTTGCTTGACAACAATATTGTTGTGCGTTTCACCCTAGTGGTTTTGCTTGACAACAATATTGGATTATTTTTTGCATATACCGGAATGGAATGACCTAATGGTCAGCGTAGTGCTAGCATCTGGGCCATCAAGCACCCAACCATCTAAAGCCCGACCCATTTGCCTTCGAACACGGGTAGATGCGGCTGATAGGTGTGGAATTCCAAATTTGGTGGATTATTTTTTGCATATACCGGAATGGAATGACCTAATGGTCAGCGTAGTGCTAGCGTCTGGGCCATCAAGCACCCAACCATCTAAAGCCCGACCCATTTGCCTTCGAACACGGGTAGATGCGGCTGATAGGTGTGGAATTGTGGTTTGCATGACAATAGAATTGTTGTGTGTTTCAGCGAAGTGTAGTCCACATTTGGTGGATTATTTTTTGCACATACCGGTATGAAATGACCCAATGGTCAATATAGTGCTTGTGTTAGAGTCACTGCCCGGCCATCTAAATCGTAGGGCCATTTGCCTTCACACGCGGGCGAAAGCGACTGATAAGTGTGGAATTGTGGTTTGCATGACAGTAGTATTGTTGTGTGTTTTAGCATAGTGTAGTCCGTATTTGGTGGAATATTTTTTGCACATACCAGAATGGAATGACCCAATGGTCAATAAAGTGCTTGTGTTGAGGGCATCAGGAACCCAACCATCAGAAGCCCGGGGCCATTTGTCTTCGGACGCGTGCGGACATGGCCGATAGGTGTCGAAGAGTGCTTTGCATGATACAAGTACTGATTTGTGTTTCATCCTAGTGTGGATGCACAAAACGGAATGGAATGACTCAATGGTCAGCGTAGTGCTTGTGTCGGGGGAATCGGGCACCCGACCATCCAAAGTCAGTGTCCATTTGCCTTCGGACATGGGCGGACATGGCTGATAGGTGTGGAATTGTGGTTTTCGTGACATTAGTATTGTGAGTGTTTCAGCCTAGTGTAGTCCACACTTGATGGATTATTTTTTGCACATACTGGAATGGAATGGCGCAATGGTCAATGTTGTGCTTGTGCCCGGGGTCTCGAGCACCTGGCCATCTGAAGCCTAGGCCCATTTGTATTCGGACACGGGCAGATGCGGCTGATAGGTGTGGAATTGTGGTTTGTGTGACAACAGTATTATTGTGTGTTTCAGCCTAGTGTAGTCCACATTTGCTGGATTATTTTTTTGCATGTACCGGAATGGAATGACCCAATGGTCGGTGTAGTGCTTCTATCGGGGCATCAAGCACCCGAACATCCGAAGCCCTGCCCATTTGTCTTTGGACACGCATAGATGCAGCCTATAGGTGTCGAAGTGTGGTTTGTGTGATATTAGTACTGATTTGTGTTTCATCCTTGTGTGGATGCACATACCGAAGTGGAATGACCCAAAGGTCAACTGAGTGCTTGTGTTGGGGGCACCAGTCACCGGGCCATCCAAAGCCCAGGCCCATTTGCCTTTGCATGCGGGTAAACGTGGCCGATAGGTGTGGAAGTGTGGTATGTATTATAGCTGTATAATTTTGTGTTTCAACCTAGTGTGGATGCACATACTAGAATGATATGACCCAATGTTCAACTCTTAGACAGTGTATCCCCTTAGCTCCAATCAGATTGATGTACTTATTGTCATTCATTGTAAATGAATAAAGTGCATAATTGATTGTTGTTTTTATGGTGTGTTTGTGTGTAAGACCCTTAAACTGGACACTTGTGTTAATTTAGAATCTTCACAGCCGTAGGATAGATTTAGGGAGATTTATCCTGCCAAGGCTGACATTGATGTGCCACCAAGTTGGTTAGGGTGGCTTGTCTTAGCTACCAGGGTGAGACCTTTGGTACATGCAGTGTGGGTTTGCTTGAGACCCTGAACCGGACCAAATTCCACTATTGCGTTGGACCTTGGAGATAGATGGGCAAAACTGGAATGTTAAACCTGACCTCTAGACTCGATTATGGTACTGCACTTGGTGTTGGGTTGGGCTATCTTTGATATGCCATTCGGTGAGATCCTTGATCGGGTTAAAGCCTGGGTATGTTGGAACAATCTAAGAATTCACTTGAGTGGGTGATCATAGTGATAGGATCAACCCCTTTGTCGAACTAAGTGAATGATTGGAGAATGCATTATCTCTGATGGAAACCTAAACTACCAGCACTGGATTTCAAATGTGTTTGAAATGTGTTTTTGTAAAATATACTTATATAGAGATATACTTATATATTATGGTTTCACAAATTGTGTGCAAAAAAAGACTTTAATTCCCGAGGTGCATGTGAGTAGAGGGTGTAGCACTGTACCTTGCTGCCAAGGGAGAGGTCTCTTGTCAGGCAGTGTTTGATCATTAAGGGCTGAAAGGTTAAGTGTAAGGCTATTGAGGGTAATACCTGATGGGCTCATCTTGCATCTGCCCACAGTCCTTGGGTTTTCACAAGATGGCTTGACCCAAGGACCATTTAGTGTAAATGTTGGGCCCATTAAGAGCCCATGGTGATGGACTCAGGGGTTTGCTCTGACCTACAGTGAATTTGGCTAGGCCTTGTAACAAAGGTTGGGATGAACCCATGTGACTGATGTGTAGATCAATGCTAGGGTCCCACGCCATACTAAGAGAATGAAACTAGCCAACATATAATGGGTTAAGTGAGCAATATGATTTAATGGGCCTAAAGCCCTCAAACTGGGCTTAAATGGTTTAATTAAAAATGGGCCATTCTGGGTTTATAATCTGACTAGGATTAGTAGTTGGATAAGATAATTCATATCAAATTGAGAGTCCGGATCTAAATACAAGATTTAGATTAGGAAATATCATTCCTAATCAGATTAGGAAGCTGATCCTGAAGGTATTATAAATAGGGAGCGAATTCCATAGAAGGAACACAATTTTCTCTATTGTCTTTTCTCTCCCTCAGCACTTGGCGCCATCCCAGTTCGATTTCCACCTACTGGAGTGATCAAGAAGTGTTCTTGATATTGTTTCTTGGTGAAAAAACAATCAGAAGTCGTGCTCTTACCAGCATAATCGATTCTTCGTGAAAAATCCTAGGTTCTTGCTGAACAACCATTCTTATTGATCCTGCCTCAATAGATGATGTGTCATATTCAGTGGAGACGGATTTGGTATCCTCTTTGGGCGTGACGCCTATGTTGGAAGTTTCTTTTAATTCCGTATTAGGTATTTCCCTTTCCCTCTTTTGGTTTTAGATCTGGTCTAGTTTTCTTTCAAGAACGAACCTTGAAAATGCAATTTTCTGAATTAGGGAATACGACTCCCGGATGGGAGAGAAAGAAATTTTTGAAATTCTGCCCAACCTTCCTGCAAAGTTCGACTATGATGTATCTCCCATCCCTTCATCAGCATAGTGCTTGTGTTAGAGGCCTCAGTCGCTAGGCCATCCCAATTCTGAGTCATTTGCCTTCGGATGCGAGCGGACACAACTAATAGGTGTGGAATTGCAGTTTGCATGACAACAGTATTGTTGTGTGTATTAGCCTAGTGTAGTCCACCATTAAGGGTTTATTTTTTGCACATACTAGTATGGAATGACCTAATGGTCAGCGTAGTGCTTGTGTCAGGGACCTTGGGCACCCGGCCATCTGAGGCCCAGGCCCATTTGCCTTCGAACACTGGCGGACATGGCCGATAGGTGTGGAATTGTGGTTTTGCATGACAACAATATTGTTATGTGTTTCAGCCTAGTGTTTGAATGGATGGGAGATCCATCATATGGATGGCCGAACCCTGTAGGAAGATTGGGCGAAATTTTCAAAAATTTCTTTCTCTCATCCGGGAATCATATTCGCTAATTTAGAAAATTGCATTTTCAAGGTTTGTTCTTGAAACAAAACCGGACCAGATCTGAAACCAAAAGAAGGGAGAGGGAAATACCTGATACAGAATTAAAAGGAACTCCCAATGTATGTGTTAATGCCCAAAGAGGATACCGAATCCGCCTCCATTGAAGATGACACAATGTATGTTGAGGCAGGATTAGCAAGAGTGGTTCTTCAGTAAGAACCTGGGATTCTTCACTTAGAATCAAGTAGGGTGGTGTGAGCATGACTTCTGATTGTTTCTTCACGAAGGAACAATATCAAGAACACTTCTTGATCACTCCAGCAGGTGGAGATCAAACTGGTGTGGTGCCAAGAGCTGAAGGGGAGAAAACACTTTAGAAAGGAATGTGTCTTCCACGTAGAATTCACCCCCTAATTATAATCCTTTCAGGATCAACTTCCTAATCTGATTAGGAATGGGATTTCCAAATCTAAATCTTGTATTTAGATTTGGACTCTGAAATTGATAAGACATATCTTATCCAACTACTAATCCCAATCAGATTATAAACCCAGAATGGCCCATTTTTAATTAAACCATTTAAGCCCAATTTGAAATGGGCTTTAGGCCCATTAAATCATGTTGCTCACTTAGACCATTATATATTGGATAGTTTGGTTCTCTTTGTATGGTGTGAGACCCTAGTATTGATCTACACATCAGCCACATGGGTTCGACCCAGACTTTGTTACAAGACCTGGCCGAATTCATTGTAGGTCACAGTAAACCCCTGAGTCCATCACCATGGGCTCTTAATGGGCCCAACAGTTACACTAAATGGTCCTTGGGTCAAGACATCTTGTGAAAACCCAAGGACTATGGGCAGATGCAAGATTAGCCCATCAGGTATTACCCTTAATGGCCTTACACTTAACCTCTCTGCCCATAATGATTAAGCACTGCCCGACAAGAGAGGACCTCTCCCTCAGCTACAAGGTACAGTGCTGCACTCTTTACTCTCATGGATACCGGGAATTAAAACCTTTTGGAAACCGATTTAAAACCATAATATATAAATATATTTTACAAAAACAAATTTCAAACACATTTGAAATCCACTGTCGGCAGTTTAAGATTCCATCAGAGTGAGTGCACTTCCCCGATCATTGACTTTGTCTGACAATGGGGCTGATCCTGTCACTATGATCACCCACTCAGGTGAATTCTCGGACTGCCCCAACATACCCAGGTTTTGACCCGATAAATGATCACACTGATTGGCATATCAAAGATAGCCCAATCTGACTCCTAGTGCAGTACCATAATCGAGTCAAGGGTCAGGTGTAACATTCCAGTTTTGCCCATCTATCTCCAAGGTCCAGGGCAATACTAGAATTTGTTTCGGTTCAGGGTTTCAAGAAAAACCCACACTGCATGCACATCAGGTCTCACCCTGGTAGTTGAGACAAGCCACCCTAACCAACTTGTCGGTACATCAGTGTCAGCCTTGGCAGGATAAATCTCTCCAGATCTATCCAACGACTGTGAAGATTCTAAACTAACACGAGTCTCCTAAGTGTCTAGTTTAAGGGTATTACATAGAAACACTCCATAATAACACGAATCAATTATGCATTTTATTCATTACAATAAATGACAATAAATACATCAATCTGGTTGGAGCTAAGGGCATACACTATCTAACAGCTCCCACTTGCACTTATGTCCAATCGGTTACAAGTCGGAGTCTCATACTTTCCACGTGATTGTCAAACACTTTCTGTGCTAGTGGCTTAGTTAATGGGTCTGCTACATTTTCATTTGATGCAACCTTCTGAATTAGGACGCTCCCTCTACCAACTATCTCTCGTAGTACATGGTACTTCCTCTCGATGTGGTTCGACTTCGAGTGGACTCGTGGCTTCTTAGCCTGAGCAGTGGCTCCAGTGTTGTCACACAATAGTGGAATGGGTAATGTGCTGGATCTAACTACTCCTAATTCCCGAATGAACTTCTTCATCCATACGACTTTTTTGGCAGCTTCACTTGCGGCAATGTACTCGGCCTCGGTTGTGGAATCTGTTGTGGACCCTTGTTTGCTGCTCTTTTAGCTGACTGCACAAGACTCAATTGTAACAATGTAACCAAATGTAGAATTTCTATCATCTGGGTTTGACTAGAAATCAGCATCAGTATACCCCTAGATCTGTAGTGAACCACCATCGAATACCAGACAAAACTCTTTTGTCTTTCGAAGGTATTTTAGTATTTGTTTCACTACTGTCCAATGATCTTGACCTGGGTTAGACTGAAACCTACTTACCAAACTCACTACTAGAGCAACGTCAAGCCGAGTGCACAGCATGACATACATGATGCTCCCTTCGGCTGAAACATAGGGAGTCTCTCTCATGCCCTCAATCTCCTTGGGAGTCTTGGGAGACATACCTTTGGAATGATTATGTGCCTTCAAGGAACATTTCCTTTCTTGGAATTCTCCATGTTGTATCTCTTGATAATCTTGTCAACGTAAGTAGACTAGGATAAAATTATTATCCTCTTCAATCTATCTCTATAGAGTCGAAGACCCAAGATGTAGGAGGCTTCTCCAAGATCTTTCATAGAGAATTGCTAAGAAATGCCACACTTTCATCGTAATTAACATTCCTACATCATTCGCAATGAGTAGGATGTCATCTACATACAAAACCAGGACGCGGCTGACGGGTGTCGAACTATGGTTTACATGATACCAGTACCGATTTGTGTTTCATCCTCGTGTGGATGCACATACCAGAATGGAATGACCCAATGGTCAGCATAGTGCTTGTGTCAGGGGCATCGGGCACCCGACCATCTGAAGCCCGGGTCCATTTGCCTTAGGAAACTGGTGGACGTGACCGATAGGTGTGAAAGTGTGGATTGCATTACAACAGTATTGTTGTGTATTTCAGCCTAGTGTGGATGCACATGCCAGAACGGAATGACCCAATGTTCAGCATAATGCTTGTGTTAGAGGCCTTAGGCACCCGACCATCTAAAGTCTGAGCCCATTTGCCTTCGGACGCGGGCGTACGCAGCTGATAGGTGTGGAATTGTGGTTGGAATGACAACAGTATTGTTGTGTGTTTCAGCCTAGTGTAGTCCACACTTGGTGGACTATTTTTTGCATATACTGTAATGGAATGACCCAATGGTCATCGTAATGCTTGTGTCAGGGGCCTCGGGCACTTGGCCATCTGAAGCCCGGGCCCATTTGCCTTCGGACGTGGGCAGATGTGGTTGATAGGTGTGTAATTGTGGTTTGCATGACAGTAGTATTGTTGTGTTTCAGCCAAGTGTAGTCCACACTTAGTAGATTATTTTTTGCACATAGCGGAATGGAATGATGCAATGGTCAGCATAGTGGTTGTATCTGGGGCATCAGGCACCCAGCCATCCAAAGCCCGGGCCCATTTGCCTTCGGACGCGAGTGGACGTGGTTGTTAGGTGTGGAATTGTTGTTTGCATGACAGTAGTATTGTTGTGCGTTTCAACCTAATGTAGTCCACATCTAGTGAATTATTTTTTGCACATACCGGAATGGAATGAACCAATGGTCAACATAGTGTTTGTATCAGGGGCATCGTGCACCCGTCCATTTGAAACCCGGGCCCATTTGTCTTCTGATGCGCGCGAACACAGTCGATAAGTGTCGAAGTGTTGTTTGCGTGACACCAGTTCCGATTTGTGTTTCATCTTACTGTGGATGCACACACCATAATGATATGACCTAATGATCAACATAGTGCTTGTGTCGGGGGCATTGGGCACCTGCCCATCCAAAACCTAGGCCCATTTGCCTTCAGATGCGAGCAGACTGGGATGATAGATGTGGAAGTGTGGTTTGCATTACAATAGTGTTGTGTGTTTCAGCATAGTATGAATGCATATACCGGAATGGAATGACCCACTGTTCAGCATGGTGCTTGTGTCAGGGGCCTTGGTCACCCTGCCATTTGAATCCTAGGCCCATTTGCCTTAACGCGGGTGGATGCGGCTGATAGGTGTGGAATTGTGGTTTTCATGACAGCAATATTGTTGTGTATTTCAACCTATGGTACTCCACACTTGGTGGATTATTTTTTGACACATACCGTAATGGAATGACCCAATGGTCAGTGCAGTGCTTGTGTCAGGGGCCTCGGGCACCCGACCATCTAAAGCCCATGCCCATTTGACTTTGGACGCGAGCGGACGTGGCTGATAGGTGTGGAATTGTGGTTTGCATCACAACAGTATTGTTGTGTGTTTCAATCTAGTTTTGTCCACACTTGGTGAATTATTTTTTGCACATACCAGAACGGAATGACCCAATGGTCAATGTAGTACTTGTGTTAGGGGCTTTAGGCACCCAACCATCCGAAGCCTGGGCCCATTTGCCTTCAGAAGTGGGCAGACATGACTGATAGGTGCGGAATTGTGTTTGAGCATAGTGTAGTCCACATTTGGTGGATTATTTTTTGCATGTACTGGAATGGAATGACCCAATTGTCAACATAGTGCTCATTCGAGGGCATTGGCACCCAACCATTCAAAGCCCTTCCTATTTGTCTTCGGACGCGTGCAGACGCTGCCGATATGTGTAGAAGTATGGTTTGCATTACAACAGTATTGTTGTGTATTTCAGCCTAGTGTGGATGCACATAACAGAATGGATTGACCCAATGTTTAGCGTAGTGCTTGTGTTAGGGGCCTCGGTTACCCGACCATCCAAATTCCTAGCCCATTTGCCTTCGGTTGCGAGCAGACGCGGATGATAGGTGTGCAATTGTGGTTTGCATGACAACAATATTGTTATGTGTTTAAACCTAGTGTACTCTACACTTGGTGGATTATTTTTTGACACATACCTTAATTGAATGACACAATTGTCAGCGTAGTGCTTGTGTTGGGGGCCTCGAGCACCCGGCCATATGAAGCCTGGGCTCATTTGCCTTCGGACATGGGCAGACGTGACTGATAAGTGTTGAATTGTGGTTTGTATGACAGTAGTATTGTTGTGTGTTTCAACGTAATGTAGTTCACAATTGGTGGATTATTTTTCTGCACAATCTGAAATGCAATGACCCAATGGTCAGCGTAGTGCTTGTGTCGGGGATCTCAGACACCCCACCATCCAAAGCCCGGGCCCATTTTCCTTCGGATGTAGCTGATAGGTGTGCAATTGTGGTTTGCATGAGAACAATAATGTTTTGTGTTTCAACATAGTGTATTTCACACTTGGTGGATTATTTTTCGTTCATATCGGAATGGAATGACCTAATGGTCCATGTAGTGCTTGTGTCGGGGGCCTTGAGCACCCAGCTATCTGAAGCCTAGAGCCATTTGCCTTCTAACGTGAGTGGACGTGGTTGATAGGTGTGGAATTGTTGTATGCATGACATTAGTATTGTTGTGTGTTTCTGCCTTGTGTAGTGTACATTTGGTGGATTATTTTTTGCACATATCGGAATGGAATGACCCATTGGTCAGCATAGTGGTTGTGTCAAGGGCATCAGGCACCTGGCCATCTGATGCCCAGGCCCATTTGCCTTTGGACGCGGGCGGACGTGACTGATAGTTGTGGAAGTGTGGATGCACATACCGGAATGGAATGACCCAATGTTCCATATAGTGCTTGTGTCAAGGGCCTCGAACACTTGGCCATCTAAAGACTGGGCCCATTTGCCTTCGGATTCGGCTGATAGGTGTGGAATTGTGGTTTGCATGACAATAGTATTGTTGTGTGTTTCAACCTACTGTAGTCCTCACTTGGTGGATTATTTTTTGAACATACCGAAATGGAATGACCCAATGGTCAGCATAGTGCTTGTGTCTGGGGCCTCAAGCACTCGGCCATCCAAAGCCCAAATCCATTTGCCTCAGGAAGCCTGGGCCCATTTGCATTCGGACGCGGTTGAACGTGGTTGATATGTGTGCAATTGTGGTTTCCTTGACAATAGTATTGTTGTGTGTTTCAGCCTAGTATAGTCCACACTTAGTGAATTACGTTTTGCACATACTGGAATGGAATGACCAATGGTTAGCATTGTGCTTATGTCTGGGTTATCGGGCACCCGGTCATCTGAATCCCAGGATCATTTGCCCTTGGACGTAGGTAGACGCGGCCGATATGTGGGGAATTGTTGTTTGCACAATACCAATATTGTTGTGTGTTTTCAGTATAGTCTAGTAGACACTTGATGGATTATTTTGTGCACATCTTGAGATATGCACATACCATAATGGAATGTGCACATCCCTAGGACGTGGGCAGATGTAGCCGATACTTCTGAACATGTGATTCGGTTGTTTCTAGTATGCGATCAATATACCGGTGACATTTTTGCTTAGGTAACACACATCAAATTCTTAATGTAAGAGAATTTGAGCACTAAGAAAGAATGAAATTGTGTAGTAACATTAATTGCAATGAGACAACATTATCACCAAAATACTATTTAACAGTGGTGGCTACTGGACATGCTCGAGTCACCCTTATTCTCTAGACGCTCAATTTCCCATCGAAGATGTCCATTTTCGCATGTCAGCTGCCATATTTCTTTCCAGATATGATTTAGTTAGGCCTCTCGTTCAATTATCTATTGCTTGTAACAGTTTATTTGCTCAAAGTTTGTGTCTCTTATCTCAATTCGGTGCCGTGTTTTCAGGTAATCAATAGCTGATTTGGCAGCCGATCGAACGGATGGTTCCATCGTGTCACAAACGTCCCCTTTGATGAGCATTTCTTCACCCCATGCGTGGAAGGTGATGATTGCCTGACATTTTTCACCCACCGCCCTCATGGTCAAACTAGGTCGTCACAAGTTGCATGCGTCTATGACGCGCTTTAGGACCTCCATAAGTGATATCTCCACTTTAATGGGCCACTCCGCCATCTGACACACATGTACAAATAACAATGATGTGTTAATGTATCAGTACGATATTCAGTTTGTTAATGTATCAATATAAATATATTCGGTTTGGGTTGTCAAATAATCAGTTTGGGGTTGTACAATGGAACAAATAGTGTTGACTAAACTTACCAAATTAAAGATTTAAACATAACCGATCAATTAAAGCCAAATATAATTGTGTAAATATATATAGTTGCAGTTCTAATCAAAATTATTACAAACAAATCATTCTCCCATATCTAGTTCCCCCACGGGGCCCATCCCCAAACATTGTTTTCGGTGGGCCATACATTGTTTCCGCTTGACCCACTTAATGCAGAATCATTCTCTAGCCGATCATGCAATTCATACAACTCCTTGTTCTCCCTCTACAATGCCCGATATTCGGCCTTGGCAGCCTGAAGTTCCTTCTATAAATACCAACTTTGATGATACAACCTTTTACAATGATGGCCCACATTGTTGCCATTTGCAATGATGGCTCTGGCATTGACGCAATATCCCCGTAAAATGTCATATTCTCTCCCCACATGTGCACTTGGACTGCCGCTTGAAAGTTGTCTTCAAGCGACTAAACAGCGAAGTTCGGTCATGGGAGCCCACATGCAGCGACAATTTTCTTGAGCATATTGTAATGGGATTCTTCAACTTCATTAATATTGCTATCCATTGAACTAGCCAGAGAAATCTGAACACGGGTTAGATAGAATTACAATGTGTGTGTGTGTGTGTGTGTGTGCGTGTTGACATGTATTTGTAGGGATTTACATATAGAGTAAGCCAAAAAATGCAAGACATGTTAAATTTGGACGTCGGGTTTGGTCAATGCAAAGCTCGTTCAAACACCCTCCGACTAGCATATACTCTGGACCATCAGGAACAAATCCGCATACCTTTAGATTTGTACAATGGGTGTCGAACGGGATTTGCACTATTTGAACCCCCGAGCTTGTTGAATGTAGGCCGCTTGAGAGAAGACATATCCACACCGGACATGCAAGAGAGCTATGCATAACCGGGTTGGGATTGCGATAGAAGACATGGAAATACTGAGAGATCAGTTCCGTATATATGGTTAAACGAGAGAAACACAATACATCTGTTGAAGTTGCACATTCTTACCTCTGGAGTTGAAATTCTAGCAACGTACGTCAGAAAGTCTTGTAGCACCTTCGCGCCGAGTGGAAGATATCACAGACAGGAACTATAGCAAGCTTACCTTGATGAGTGGCTTGCTAAAGATAGGGCTACAGTCATGAGCTATAGCCTTGTGAACTTCTTATGTCAATCTGAATGGTGAATCATTGAGGTAAGCCTTGTCCTCTCGCTAGGTCCATACTCTACAATGAAATCAGGGAGAAATGACCACTCCCTGCCTTCGATATGATCAATCCTCCGTTCACATTGTCATCAACATGTGACTAGCCACTACAATTTAATGGATATAGGCATACTGTTGGCTGACATTAGAGGTAAATATTGTAAAAGCAATGCTGAAAGACCCCTCCCTATGGACAACTTGACCGATCCTAGCTTTATTCCACATTTTGAGAAAAGTGTGACAACTCACTGAAGTCGAATGGAGCTACAACTCACTGCAAAATCAAAGAAAAAAGATACAACTCACTCATCAATGCACCAAAAGGTAAGAAATCATCGCACACTTCCTTTTATTTATTTGTTTTCAGTTTTTTGGTATGAAGAACCCAGGTTCCACATTAACTTGGTTTATCATGCAATGTTCTATTACATGGTTAAATTTGTCACACAGTTATGCTACTCCATGAGACAAAATTGGAATATTTTAATTAGGGTTTCAAGGATCTCAATTTGGGGAAAGAGCATTAGGCGAGCTAAATGCAATGGGTACCAATGACCCTTTGCATGAGTTTGGAGAAGGAGCAACATTTCTCTTTGCATGAGTTGCTTACATTATTGTTCTTTGTTCTTTGGGATCTAGTTGTTCTTGTATTTCTTTGTTTGTGCATGTACGACTGTGTGCACACTTACACATTCTGTTTGGAGTGGGGAGCATGTAGGTACATGATTGTTGAATATATTTGGTTTAAATTGTCAAAGTCATGGCCAACTCATGCATCAAGACTGTTCACTGTACTTTTAATAACAAGTGTCATTATTCCATGTGCTAGCAGGTTAAGCTCCATTCCTTAATGCATAGGGAATTGCAAAGAACTGAGTGAGGTGGTATTCTGATGCAATCTCTTATACTGTTCTCTTTTTAACTAATAATTATAAGAGAATGGATATAAGTATTTCAAATGGGAATATGATTTTAATTTCAAATTAGCTATAATCTTATAATGTACTGATCGTGCCTATGATATGGTGTAGATTGAACTTTGCTCAAATATTCTAGTGGAATTGCTAGAGAAATTTGGAAATTTACAAAAATTGAAGGCATGACTACTTCTTTCCTCCTAGTTGCCCCTCCCTTTTTCATGTATAATTAGTATGATGAATGTACAGTGAACAATTTCCATTTAAATGTTGACATTGATGCATTTTCCTCCTAGTTCCCTATAGTGAACGACATCTATTTAAATGCTCACATTGATGCATTCATGGAGAATTTAGTCCTTGCATGTAAATAAGAATGTGTAATAAAATAATACTTAGATAGTCAAACTATATCGAAACATATCACTGCTATTGATAAAAGAAAGAATATATATTGGGACCTAAATATAAGATTTATGGAAGGCAGAAAGAGCTATTGTGGTATGGACCATATGGGAGGAAAGATGTTACAGTTAGTGTGCTAGAAAGATAAAATAATTTTATTTTGTCTTCTCTACAATAGGTACAAAGTAACTTTAGTTGGGTATTTTCTACTTTCTGTAAAAATGTGGGTTAGTTGAAAATGTGTAATTGAGTAAGATTCCTAGTTGGCTTGCTCAAGAAGCCATTCTTTTATGACTCTACCCAAGGGAGAAATCAGAAACGTATGAAGTAATTTTCAGCCCCTTCTCTTGCTTTGTTTTTGCTCTGTATTTTTACTTCAACTAACTGTATGTAGGTCCTTTGTCCTAAAGCATCTTCTCCATGAAGCATGCACCCATAGTCGACTGAAAGTACAGCCAAAACACCTAACAAAAGACACCAATGAAATTTCTTTGAAACAAGCAAATCAAAGTAGGAAGTCACTGAAGCCATTAAAATCAAAACTACACAATGTGTGATGGTGACCATGTAATTATTCAAAAACTTCTCCATGAATGACATTCTAAGGAAATGGACTGAAATGCCACAAACAGAGGGACCCAAAGAAATTGTGATAATGGAATTGAAGCCACTTGCACTAAATAAACTAAATCTAAACTTTGATGGGAGTTCACTGAAGGGATGAGAGATCCATCATATGGATGGCTGAACCCTGCACGAAGGTTGGGCGAAATTTCAAAAATTTATCTCTCCCATTTGGGAATCGCATTCCCTATTTTAAAAAACTACATTCTCAAGGATAAATCTTGAACCAAACTGGATCAGATCTGAAACCGAAAGGGAGGAGAGGGATATACCTGATATGAAGTAGCAGTAACTCCAAATGAAGGTACTCACGCCCAAGGAGAAAACCAAAACCCGCCTCCACTGAAGATGACACGGTATGTGGTGAAGCAAGATCAGCAGGATGCCTCTTCAACAAGAACTGAATTCTTTAGCAAGAATGGAGTAGAGAGCTGGTGAGCATGACTTCAGATTGCTACTTCTACCAAAAAGCAATATCAAGAACAATTCTTGATCACTCCCACAAGTAGAGATCAAACAGGGTAGGGGTGGCAAGAATAGGGAAGAGCTCTACAGATTGTTGTGGTGTGTATTATTGGGGAATTCGCCCCCTTTATTTATAGCCTTCTCAGGATTAGCCTCCTAGTCCAATTAGGAGAGAGTTCCTTAATCCAAATCTGATATTTGGACTTGGACTCTTGAATAGATAAGACTTATCTTATCTTTCAGCAAATCCTAGTTAGATTATAAATCCTATCTTGCCTCCTTTTAATTAACTAACTTAAGCCTAGTTCGAATTGGGCTTTAGGCCCATTAAGTTTATGTGCTCACTTAACCTTTTAACCTGCTGCCCAGTTGGCTCTCTTTGTATGGCATGGGATCCAAACATTGGTCTACACATTAGCCACATGGGTTCAGCCCAGCCTTTGATACAAGGCCTGGCCGAATTCAATGTAGAAGACAGTGAACCCCTGAGTCCAACACTATGGAGTCTAAATGGGCCCAACATTTATACTAAATGGTCCTTCGGTCCAACCATCTTATGAAAACCCAAGGACTATGGGCAGATGCAAGATTAGCCCATCAGGTATTACCCTCAATAGTCTTACACTTAACCTCTCAGCCCATAATGATCAACACTGCCTGACAAGAGAGGACCTCTCCCTCGGCTGCAAGGAACAGTGCTGCACTCTCTACTCACATAGATCTTGGAAATTAAAACCTTTTGCAAACATTTTGAAACCATAATATATATATATATATATATATATATATATATATATATATGTATGTATATCTTTATATAAATATATTTTGCAAAAATAAATTTCAATAGTTGATCCTGTCACTATGATCACCCACTTAGATGAATTCTTGGACTGTCCCAACATACCCAATATTTGACCCCCTCTAAGGATCTCACTGATTGGCATATCAAAGGCAGCCTGATCCGACACCTAGTGCAGTACCATAATCGAGTCTAGGGGTCAGTCTTTCCCATCCATCACCAAGGTCCAGTGCAATACTGAAATTTTTGTCCGGTTCATGGTTTCAAGAAAACCCACACTACATGTACCTCAGGTCTCACCCTGGCAGCTGAGACAAACCACCCCAACCAACTTGGCAGCACATCAGTGTCAACCTTGGCAGGATAAATCTCCCCATAAGTGTCCAGTTTAAGGGTATTACACAGAAACACACCACAACCACATGAATCAATTATGTACTTTATTCATTTACAATAAATGTCAAAACATACATCAATGTGATTGGAGTTAAGGGCATAACTATCTAACAGCTCCCACTTGCACTTAGGTCCAATCGGGTATAAGTCGGAGTCCCATACTTTCCACGTGTTTCTCAAACACTTTATGTGTCAGTGGCCTAGTTAATGGGTCTGCTACATTTTCCGTTGATGCTACTTTTTGAATTAGGGCGTCTCCTCTTCTAACTATCTCCTACAGTACATGGTACTTCCTCTCGATGTGCTTCGACTTTGAGTGGGCTCCTGGCTCCTTAGCCTGAGCAATGACTCTGGTGTTGTCAATGGAATGGGTGATGTGTTGGATGGAACTACTCCTAATTCCTGAATGAACTTCTTCATCCAAATGACTTCCTTGGCAACTTCACTTGCTGCAATGTACTCGGTCTCAGTTGTGGAATCTGTGGTGGACCCCATTTGTTGCTTTTCCAGCAAATAACACATGATCCTATCATGAAGATATAACCTGATGTAGACTTTCTATCATCTGGATCTGACTGAAAATCGGAATCAGTGTACCCCTGGATTAGATTGGTATCTGCTTACCACACTCACTGCTTGAGAAATGCCAGGACGAGTGCATAGCATGGCATACATGATGCTCCCTACAACTGAGGCATAGGGAATCTCTTTCATGCCCTCAATCTCTTTGGGAGTCTTGGGAGACATACCCTTGGAGAGAGTGACCCCGTGTCTGAAAGGAACATTTCCTTTCTTGGAGTTCTCCATACTGTATCTTTTGACAATCTTGTCAGTGTAAGCAGACTGTGATAATCCTATTATCCTCTTCGATCTATTTCTATAGAGTCGAAGACCCAATATGTAGGAGGCTTCTCCAAGATCTTTCATGGAGAATTGCTGTGAAAGCCATACTTTCACCGTAGTTAACATTCCTACATCATTTCCAATGAGTAGAATGCCATCTATATACAGAACCAAGAACGTAACCATATCCCCCCTGGTCTTCTTGTAAACATAGGGCTCATCCAGATTTTACTCAAAGTTAAACTGTTTGACAGTAGAGTCAAACCGGATGTTCTAAGTCCATATATGGATCGGTTGAGTTTACATATCATGTGTTTCTGATTTGCAGCTATGAAACATTGCGGTTGTTGCATATAGATATCTTTAGTAAGATATCCATTCAGGAACGCGGTTTTGACATCCATTTTCCAAATCTCATAGTCATGGTACGCTGCTATAGCTAATAGGATCCTAATGGATTTTAGCATGGCCATGGGCGAAAAGGTTTCCTCATAATCGATTCCCTCTTTCTGAGTGTACCCTTGCGCTACAAGACGAGCCTTGTAGGTCTCAACTTTACCATTGACGCCCTTCTTCCTCTTATAGATCCATTTGCAACCAATTGCCTTTACCCCGGGGGGAAGATCTACTAGAGTCCAGTTAGTTACTTCTCCGTCACTCTGTCTGCAGAAGTCCCCAAGTAGAGTGTTACTTCTCCGCCACTCAGTCTTCTACTTATCTTGAACCCCTACAATTAGTTACACACATAAGTTGAAGCCCCAGAGTCAATACACCAGGAAGTAGAAATGACCAACAAATTGGTCTCTATGATAAAAGGTTCGAAATTACCTTGCTTCTTAGTCTGCAGATATTGAGGACAATTCCTCTTCTTGTGGTAGGTCTATTTGCAGAAGTGACAGGCATTTGATCCCATATTTTTCTTCTGCCTTTTAGTTTTGCTACCCTTCTTCTGAGCCTTCCTTCTAGCCTTCCATTTTTTCTTGCCCGATTTCCAACCTTCAACAAGTACGGCTATCAATTTATCATTCTTAATCAATTCTTTAGCCCTCTGCAACATATTGCTGAGTTCCTGAAGGCTAACGTTTAGCTTATTCATGTCATAATTCATGATAAACTGATTGAAGGACGGAGGTAAGGAATTAAGAACAACATCAATTTTGGTGTCATGATCTAGTCCTAACCCGAGAGCCTCCAGTTCATTAATATAACCCATCATCTTTATACAATGGTCATGAACCTATTGGTTCTCGGTCATCTATGTGGTCATAAACAATTTTAAGACCTTTTGTCGAGTAGAACGGTTCTGCTCTTCAAACATAGTCTTCAGACTATCCAATATATCTTTGAACACTTCAATCTTATCGAATTGTCACTGTATCAGATTGTCTAAAGAGGCTATAATATAACACCGAGCAAGAGAGTTTTTCTCTTCCCATCCTTGATACTCTCTTCTTCGGGCCTCAGAAACCCTGTCACCCGGATGATCTAGAATAGGGTTCTTAGAAATTCTGTCCAATTTCTCGGATGTCAGAACCAACATAAGGTTTTGGAACCAGTCAGCGTAATTAGGGCCCTTGAGTTTGTTATCATCCAATAATTTGGTGAAGTTTCCATTTGCCATATCTTGTAAAGGCAAGGCAGATTTATAAGTCCACAACCTAATTGATTCATGTCATCACATAGAAACGGCTTTTAACCTATGTTCCATTTCCATTTAGGGAATATATGAGATTCCCTACAATCTCAGTGACAGAGACAGTTGTATCTCTAGAAATGTGGGAAACCACATGGGGTGCATGAAGCTAACTGTTTCAGCTGCAAAACCCCACCACCTTCTGTGAAGTATCTCATCCACACATCTTATGAGCTCTCCCTTTGACCTCTATCAGACAAGGTTCATAGCCATTTTAGGTTAAACCTTTCTGTCCAATAAGTGCTCACCCATCATGTTCATGAACGCCAAGGTACTGTGAGAAAGTATTTCATTTTAGGATAGGCCCCTCCCACATCGGTCTATGATGCCCCTATCAACTCATGAAGCAATCCAACCAATTGCATTAGCAGATGGATAACCCAATTTTATGGTGCATCTCTACCCACCAATACAGCCAACCTTCATACTAATGATGGAAGGCCTTTAGAGAGTTTATCATATGAAATTTCCTATCACATTCACTTATATTTAATGGAGGGAACAAAAAACCCCCTAGGTCTAATTTAGGTCAAACCAAAGTGGCTCCTACTGGCTTTCATAATGCCAAATTCAAAGTGGGTCCAAAACGGCTAGGGTTCTAGGGTGTACCTCTTGGGGAGAAACTGAAGTGGACCACATTGAGAAAGGGAGATCATCCAATGATCTTAAGGGCACCATGGCAATGATGTGCATTCAGCCATGGTGTTCAAAAGAGCTACTATCGAATCAGCATGGGCCAAGTGCTTATGGCCCATGTTCGTAGCATATCACACATCCATACATCACATGCAAAAATCCATAATTGATTGAATCAATTAAATAACTGTAAAACCCATAAATAAAGCTCATTTAATTCCATAATATTACCAATTAATATTATCTAGGTATATGGGCTGAAATGTAAAAAGCAATTCTGCCCATATAGCATTTATGCTGAATCGGGCTAAAACAGTTTTAACAGGTTAAAACTGGGTTTTACAGATGTGGGTCGAATTGAATCTTGGAATTAACCATCAACTCCTTGACCCATATAGGAAATTTTAGGGCTAAGAACAGCCCCCATCGAACCACAGATTCGGTCCAACTAGTTTGGCCAATTTGGTTCGAATGGGTTTAGGTTTGATGTTTAATTCAAGATCCAATTCAAGAATCATGATCTGAAATTAAAGAAACCGATACATGACAATGAAGAATCAGTAAGAGGGCTGTTCGTAAGACTACTACCCTGCAAAACAAGATTAGTTTGCAGTATGCAATTTCCAAAATAGCAAATCGTAGATCACTGAACCCAAATCTGCGAAATTCTCTCCTTTGCGCATTCTGCTTTGTCTTTGAATGAAATAAAAATAGAAAACCTAATTTTTCTATTAATATTACATCAGATTTGAATTCCTATACATTCCGTCTAAAATTAAAAATAAATAAAATTAATTACAGACCAAGAATGAATAGAATAAATTAGCATGTGCGCAGATTTCTTGCGTAGAAAGAATTCGATCTCCACCATACGAACAACCCAAAATCCAAGAAAAATATATAGAACAATTCTAAATATAATTCAGATTAATAAAGACTTAATTTCAGATCATTCGCACAAGATTGGGAACCAATTTCCGAAAAAAACACTAACCGCGCAAATCAGGTAGAACGCCTTCTGCCTATTTGCGCAGATCCAGATCTGGTTTAATTCGGTTCAAGATTTGAACCATGGCTCCGATACCACTGAAGGGATGAGAGATCCATCGTATGGATGGCCAACCCTGCAGGAGGATTGGGCGAATTTTCAAAAATTTCTCTCTCCCATCTGGGAATCGCAATCCCTATTTTAGAAAACTGCATTTTCAATGATAAATCTTGAACCAAACCGGACCAAACCTGAAATCAAAAGGGAGGAGAGGGGTATAACTGATACGAAGTAGCAGTAACTCCCAATGAAGGTGTTCACACCCAAGGGGAAAACCAAAACCCACCTCCACTGTGTGGTGAAGCAAGATCAGCAAGACAGCTCTTCAACAAGAACCAAATTCTTCGGCAAGAATGGAGTAACGGGCTAGTGAGCACGACTTCAGATTGTTTCTTCATCCAATAAACAATATTAAGAACTCTTCTTGATCAGTTCACTTTGTCCGACAAAGGGGCTGATCCTATCACTATGATCACCCACTCAGATGAATTCTTGGACTGTCCCAACATACCTAGGTTTTGACCCCCTCTAAGGATCTCATTTATTGGCATATCAAAGATAGTCTAACCTGACACTTTGTGTAGTACCATAATTGAATCTAGGGGTTAGGTGTAACATTCTAGTTTTTCCCATCCATCTCCAAGGTCCAGGGCAATACTGAAATTTTGGTCCGGTTCAGGGTTTCAAAAAAGCTCACACTACATGTACCTTAGGTCTCACCTTGGTAGTTGAGACAAGCCTCCCCAACCAACTTGGTGGCACATCAATGTCAGCCTTTTATAGGATAAATCTCTCTAGATCTATCCAACAGCTGTGAGGATTCTAAACTAACACGGGTCTCATAAGTGTCCAGTTTAAGGGTATTACACAGAAACACACCACAACGACATGAATTAATTATGCACTTTATTCATTTACAATAAATGTCAAAAGATACATCAATCTGATTGAAACTAAGGACATAACTGTCTAACATTCACCTGGTAACACTGGAAGGGTAGGTATAGGGAGTGTACTTAAAAATCATCAACTATTGGGGACTCAATTCAGCACCTTGAGAGAGACTCACTACTGGTCATTTCTTGGGCTAAACAACTCACATCAGCACCTTGGGAGCTACAATTTATCTTTATGGAAATTGACATTCTTACAAGGAGGTCCAACTCTCAATTTGGGTGGGTAAAAATGACCCAAATGGTTTGGCAGATACCCTAGCAAAACATGGGGCAAATAGATATACTTTGTCCTGGGCAAAACAATAATTGTTTGTATGTGTTTGTAGCTTGGGTCATTGTAGTGTTGAAACCAAACCCTTAAAATTCAATATATTCCGATATTAATAGAAGTCTTATTTTATGAGAAAAAAAATACAAATTTAAGATTTATTTGTTGGCATGTCAATGAACTCTATATTCCCAACCTTAAGTTTTAAAAGCAACAATATGCTATTGTTATATATAAAGGATACTTGGACTAAATATATAGGATACTTGGACTTCATACCCTTTTATGATATATAGCACCAGCACACACGAAAGAGTTCTAGGTGGGATTCAGATAGCTGGATATAGTAGGGAATTTCAATTGAAAGTTCTCTTTCTTCCTTCTTCACATGAAGCACCCCTTTTTTCTACAAGTAAATGGTTTTGTACTCATAAATAGGAGCCAAATCATCCAAGTAAAGAATTATACATGGTCATGACAGTTGACCCATTCACAAGACACAATGGTCAAACAAGGCAGATGATTTCATCTGGATTTTAACATCAGTTTATGGCCATAATAATCCATCAAATAGGAATATGTTATGGAAAGAGTTGCCTTCTTTACATGAACATGATAGTTTCCCTAGGCTGTGGGAGGAGACTTCAGTGACACAAGATTCAGGCAGGAACAATCAAAGGCGAAGAGGGTGCTCCCCATGCTAGTTGGACAGAATATGTATATTCTTGTCATCAAAATTAGAGATCATACACGATGGAAGAAATAATAATGCATATTCTCTACACGATGGAAGAGTGGTCAGGTTGGAGATGTCAAAATAGAATTGAGTTAGAGATCATAGTAGTAAAGGAAGGGAAAACAAAATATTGAGGCTGGTACTAGTAAGTGCTTGGAAGTCAATTAATAGCTTTATGCAATACACAATAAGGGTGAAAAATTGCATGCAGAGGGTAGGAATGCAATAAATATAGAAATGTTGCTGATTGACATTTGTAATTATATAGCAACACCCCTGATTTCCCCTCTGTCTATTGTTTTCTACCTTGTGGTCTCGGGTTAATCAGAGAATTTGTATTCCCAACTTTTGGTTATATCATATTGCAACAAAGGGCATCCAATGCTACCTTTAGGATAAGCTGATTATGCATGCATAAAATCATCTGAATCGTGCCGAAGAAAGTCCACAAACTGTACTTGTCTTCATGCCCCATCTAAACCTGACATGAATAAGTTGCTGCTAATTTAGTCTATAAATATGATGTGAATATCATAGTCAATTAATGCCGGATTTAACTTCCCGCACCCAATTTGTCTATGCAACATGTCCGAACCATCAAACAAGACTTTGCTATGCGTGTGCACGTACAAAGGAACATCAGTTGGGGATTGTAGTGCACTCAGCTACGGCCTACGAGGCGTTGATGTTGGATATCCGTGATCGATTCGGCATAGAACCTGCTGATGTGAATACCACATTCACAATCCATTGCGACATAATGCTCAAGTTCAACACAGTCAGCACCGACATCACGATCACCAACAAGGATTGTTGGAAAATGGGGTCACTGTAACTTTGGAGGAGAAGCTCTGAAACGCGTCTGAAGACACTGTCTTTAGAACGTTATTTGCCCCCACTCAGTTTCACCGAGTTTGTTGTTGGGTTACAGGCAAATCCGTTCCCAGGATACAACAGAGCCTTGGACGAAAATCTACAACCAACAAAGTTGAAGAATCTTCGAAAAAACCTTCTGTGAGTCTGTAACAGACTGGACTAAAAGAGAGAGAAAGTGGATTTCGAAATTGTGTGTTTTTGAAGTCTGATTCATGCTCCTTAAATAGTTTATGAACATGTATGAAGAAATGGTAGATGCTGATTTAGAGAAGCACCTTGAACAGTCACAATTTCAAACATTGTGACTATTTAAAAAGTAGTTAACAGTTAATGACTGTTAACTTTGAATTGTGCATCTTGATCACACCCGATCGAATCATGACCGTTGATCTTATCAACGGTGATCAATGGTCAGCATCGCACCAAAATTAAAGCCGCCCTTCGCGAGCAAAGTGCGCCTCTAAAGTGCCTCATTGTGCTGCACATGCGTGCGCACACATTGTGCAGTATCAAACCCCCATACTCTCCTCTATTATTTTTAAGGAGTGTAAATCAGCTCTTATTAAAATACTGAAAACAAAGTTTATAATTTTTCAATGTGGGACAAGTTCAAAACTTGGTTTTATAAGAGAAAAACTCATTTTTCAATCAAGTGTGCATGTGCAATTTCTCATATAATTGACTAATCAAACCCATTGGATTTAATCTCTTATGAGATTTAAATCCAACAAGGATGACATTGTTAAGATATGCTCGGCAGTCGGCATCAGATGGGTTTGTCCCATACGAACATTAAAATGATACAGTCGGTTACTAGTTCCAATTTACACATTGGCCCTAATAACTTAGTAAGTGCATTGTGGGGTAAGTTGCTAGTAGGAGTTGGTCAACTGCTTGATAGTGCGGATGAGTTCCGTTCATCCGAGGCAAAATTCTCTATAGCACATCGGTTTGCACACTCATTTGTTAGAAACGACAGGCACCAGATACATTGTAGATGCAAGGCTGATAATTATGACTGGGAGACCCAGGCCAGTACACTGGGCGAAGGACTAACTTTCAGGGTACACAAGTATCAAGAGCTGCATAGTCGTAGAGCAAGTGATGATTGCTCCTTCAACCTCTCAAGGTCAACAAAGTTCATTGGTAATTTAATTGTGGACAAGGTATGTGATAGCCCGAAGTATACCGCAGCTGAGATAATGAATGACATCCAGCGCAACTATGCGTTGGATTTGAGCAACCAAGCCTGGAGGGGTAAGGAGACAGCACGGGTGATGGTGAATGGAGCTGACCATGAATCGTACAACCGCGTTCCGTGGTTGTGTGCTAAGATAGTATAGTCGAATCCTGGCTCATATGTCACATACACAGTTGATGATGAGGGTCGATTCAATCAGCTATTTGTTTCGTTTTATGCATCATTGCATGGATTCAGGACAGGTTGCTGACCGTTGCTTTTTGTAGACGGTGCTCATCTTAGTGGTAAATACCAAAGCACCCTGCTATCCGCTACATCAATTGATGCAAACAACGGCATGTTCCCCATAGCCTTTGGAGTTGTACCAATAGAGTCATTGAATGATTGACGCAGCGTGGAAGCAATGAGAAACCGGGCTGGCTATGCAAGCACCGGGCGATTGCTAGCTTCTAGCGAAGAATATTGAATTCTCTAGGAGAGAGAAAAGGTGGCGAAAATAGGAAGAAGAGAACTTGAAGAAATTCTGAAAATATGAAGTATGAATTGATGATTAATTTTGGGAAAATAGCAGTATTTATAATACATTTGGAAATTGCAAAAGAACTAGGAAATAACAACTAGGATAGATCTAAATATCTAATCTAATAGGATCGAACTCTCCTTGGTTTGATCTCCCTAGATGCATGAATCTTGGATTATCTTGCTAATCTTGATGCTTCTTGGAGTCTTTCTTGATAATCTTGGAAGAGTCTTGTCTTATCTTGGAAGAGTCTTGCTTTATCTTGCTAATCTTGGATCAGTTCTTGCTTATCTTGAATTCTTGGACTTATCCTTATCTTGAATTGACCTTATCCTAGGAGCTGCCGCCCCTAGGGCTGAGATGGGCCTTGTGATGGGCCTCCATCATTCTCCCCCACTTTGAGAGAACTCGACCCCAAGTCATGACTAGGATAGGCAAGTGTTATTTCCGGCATGTATACGATGAAGGTTAGCAACGTTGAAGGTCTTGGATATACCCATATGATCTAGTAAATCCACTACATAGGCATTGTCATTAATCTTCTTCACGATCTTATATGGACCATACTTCCGAGGCTTCAACTTGTTATAAGTACCTACAGGAATCCTTTCCTTCCTTAAGAAGACCATAACCTCATCACCTACATCAAACACTTGAGGTCGGCGGTGCTTGTCTGCGGCCATCTTGTACTCGGCGTTGGATTGCTCTAGCTTCTACTTCACGGCCTCTTGGACGGACTGGATTTGTTCTGCCATCTGCTCTATTGAGATACTGGCACTGGGTACTTTGGGTAGATTCGCTAAATCCAGTGCATGGTTAAGGACCTTCATGTATACAATGTAGAATGGAGATATTCTTGTAGAACTGTGCACTGCATTATTATAGGCAAACTCAGCCTGGGCAATGGCGAAGTCCCACTGTTTTGGCCTCTCTTGACATATGCTGCGAATTAAATTTCCTAAGGTCCGGTTTACCACTTTTGTTTGTCCATCTGTCTGCGGATGGGCTGTACTGCTGAAATTAAGTGATGAATCAAACAACCTCCACAGGGTCATCCAAAAGTGACTGAGGAACCGTGTGTCACGATCTGATGTGATGGTCTTGGGTACTCCATGCAAACGGATAATCTCCCTGAAAAACAATTTGGCTGTAGCGGATGCATCTACTGTTTTCTTGCATGGGAGGAAGTGAGCCATTTTTGAGAATCTATCAACCATGAAGACGGAGTTCATGTTTCTTTGGGTCTTTGGCAAGCCTAGCACAAAATCCATGGACAGGTCTTCCCAAATAGCAGTAGGAATGGGTAAGGGCATGTAGAGACCTGTGTTTTGGGTTTGTCCCTTAGCTGTCTAACAAACATAGCACCTGCTTACAATGGTAGACACGCCCCTTCTTAATTTCGGCCAGTAATATCGCCCCTTAACTACTTCTACTATTTGTCCCTTCCCAAGTGTCCTGCTAATCCACCCCCATGCAAATCCCTGATGATCTTTTCGCGGAGGGAGGTGCAAGGGATACACAGTTGTTCCCCTTTTATAAGGAACCCATCATAAATAAAGAAGTCCTTTGCTGGCTGCTTGTTCACACATTTCTCCCATACCTGTTGGAAGTCTTCATCCTGGGCATATAAGTCTTTTAGGCACTCAAAACCCATAGTCTCAACACTAAGGGTCTTGATGAGAGCTACTTGCCTGCTAAGTGCATCAGCCACTTTATTTTGCTATCCTGTCTTATACACAATTTTATATGGGAACTTGTCTAGGAAAGCAAACCATCTGGCATGTAAATCACTTCTTAATTGCTTTTGCCCACTAAGATATTTTAGGGCCTGGTGGTTAGTATAGAGAACAAATTCTTTTGCAATTAAATAGTGTTCGCATGTCATCAAAGCTCTAACCACAGCATAGAACTCCTTGTCATAAGTAAAACACTTTCTCCTAGCTTCACATAATTTTTCACTGAAGAAAGCAATGGGTTTTTTCTCTTGGGACAATACAGCCCCTATGCCAACTCCATTGGCATCACATTTTACTTCAAATAATTTATTAAAGTTTGGCAAGGCAAGAACATAAGCAATACATAATTTTTCTTTTATGAGAGCAAAACTTTGCTCTTGTTCTTCTCCCCATTGAAATTTACCATTTTTCAAGCATTCAGTAATGGGAGCCATGATACTACTAAAATTCTTAATAAAGCGCCTATAGAAGATTGCCAGCCCATGAAATCGCCTGACATCTGTGACAGTGGATGGGGTCGGCCACTCCCTAATGGCTTTCACTTTTTCCTCATCTACTTTCACACCTTTCTTGCTTATAATAAATCCTAGGAATAATAAATTATCATTCATAAAGATGCATTTCTTCAAATTAGCATATAATTTATTTTCCCTCAATGTTTTCAAAACCTCCCTAATATGTCCCACATGCTCAGTGATAGATTTGTTGTATATCAAAATATCATCAAAATAGACTACCACAAATTTACCAATGAAGGGGCGCAATACCTGGTTCATCAGCCTCATAAAAGTTTTGGGTGCATTGGTTAGTCCAAAGGGCATGACTAACCACTCGAATAAGCCATCTCTAGTCTTGAAGGTTGTCTTCCATTCATCTCTGGGACGGATCCTGATTTGATGATATCCACTCCTGTGGTCTATTTTTGAGAAAACTACAGCTTCGCTTAGTTGGTCCAGCATGTCGTCCAGCCTAGGAATGGGAAATTTGTACCCAATAATAATCTTGTTAATGGCCCTGCTATCGACACACATTCTCCAACTGCCATCTTTCTTAGGTGTAAGTAAGGCAAGTACTACACAAGGACTCATGCTGATTTGAATGTGTCCTTTTTTCAATAATTCCTCTACCTTTTCCCGTAAGATTTCATTCTCCTTAGGACTCATCCTGTAATGTAGGAGGTTAGGTAGACTAGCACCTGGAACAAAATCAATATGGTGTTGTATATCTCTCATGGGAGGGAGTTCATTTGGTAACTCCTTTGGAACTACTTCATTGAATTCATCAAATAGTCCCTGTACTTCAGCTGGAATTTTATTTTCATCATTAACACCTTGTCATTTTACTACTAACAAATGTATTTCATGAGTATCCGTACATTCTTTAACAAATTCAGCATGATGATAGGTGATGGTAAGGAAATTCTTCTCATGTGTTTTTGGAACATTTGTAATATTTTTTTCTACTATGGGTAACAAAGTATAACGTATACCCTCTTTTTCAAGTTGGTAGGTATTCTTCCTACCCATGTGCCTTGCATCTGTATCAAACTGCCAAGGCCTCCCTAACAAAATGTGGCAAGCATCCATATCTACGATATCACAATATACTTCATCATGGTACTTACCAATTGAAAAAGGTACCTTGTAACGTTCTTCCACTCGTACACCGCCTCCTTCCTTGATCCACCCAATTGTGTATGGGTTGGGATGTTTTTCAAGAATCAGCTGTAATTGTTGGATGACATCCCTACAAATAATATTTTCCTGACTACCACTATCAATAATTAAATTAAATAATTTTCCCTTGATAGTACATTTGGTACGAAATAATCTATGCCTTGGAGAAGTATCCTTATTTTTCTGGGAAAATATTAATTTTCTTACGACACAAGTATACTCCTCATGTTCATATGGACCCTCTTCATCCTCCCCATCAAGTCCACAGTATACTTCCTCCTCAATATCTTCTTCCTCCTCCCTTTCTACCATATTAACTGCCTTCCTCTTGGGATAGTCACTGGATCTATGTCCCACCTCATTACATTTAAAACATTTAATAGGAGCAGGCCTTGCATAAGGGTTACTGGGTTTAGGAGGGTTGGAAGGATTACCTCGAGTATGTCCTCCGGTAGTAACCTTACTGGCATTACTTATGCTTGCCGGGTGAGAAGGTTGTACTGTCGGGACTGATTTGTTCCTGTCGACAGTACCGGCGGTAATTATCACTTGTGCCTTGTCTTGGAACATTAATTCTGCTTTCAAGGCTAGGTTCCTTGCTTCCTGTACACTGAGAACCATCTGTACACCAATTTTGTCCTTGATGGACAGTCTCAACCCGCTCAGATAACGGGTTGCCTGCTGGTTATCACTTTCAGACAACTGGTTTCTTTCTGCTAATCTTAAAAATTCTGATGTGTACTCATTAACACTACGTGAACCCTGCGCACACCTCTGATAAGATTCAAACATATATTGTTCATAGTCAGGAGGTAAAAATCTACCTCTGATTAATTGTTTCATGCGCCTCCAGGTTCGAACAGGACCCCTTCCTTCTCTCATCCGGGTCTCTCTCATCCGTTCCCACCAAACAGATGCGCCTCCCTTTAATCGGAAAGCTACCAGTTTTACCCTTCGCTCCTCGGGTATCTCCATGTAATCAAAGAACCTATCGACTTCTGTGATCCAATCCAGAAGTCCCTCTATGCCAAGATCTCCACTAAAAGTAGGAATACCTACATTGAGTTTAAATTCATCATTAATCCTATGGGGATTGAAATTACCCTGATTGTGCCAATTTCTGCCGTTTCTGTCATTACCAGGAAGAATTGGAGCACCACCAAATTCTAGATCATCATCATTGTCGTCGTCCATGACTAATTGTCGTAGCGCGGTATGGACGGGTGGTCTGTCGTGGTCGTCTCCCTCGATTTGCTGTGGATGTTCCCGGTTCCGTGGAGCAACCTCCCGTAACAAGGTTCGCAGTTGTTCAGCCATCTCTGCCAACTGCTGCTCGATGTTACGTGTGGCTGTACACTGTTCTTTAATTGCTCTCCAAAGAGCTGGAAACCCCTGATCTCCGTCACGGGGTGGGTTGCGACTGCTACCGTCTGGGTTTGACATGACTGGGCGAATTCCCTACTCTGATACCACCTGACGCATCGTGGAAGCAATGAGAAACCGAGCTGACTATGCAAGCACCAGGCGATCGCTAGCTTTTAGCGAAGAATATCGAATTCTCTAGGAGAGAGAAAAGGTGGCGAAAATAGGAAGAAGAGAACTTGAAGAAATTCTGAAAATATGAAGTATGAATTGATGATTAATTTTGGGAAAATAGCAGTATTTATAATACATTTGGAAATTGCAAAAGAACTAGGAAATAACAACTAGGATAGATCTAAATATCTAATCTGATAGGATCGAACTCTCCTTGGTTTGATCTCCCTAGATGCATGAATCTTGGATTATCTTGATAATCTTGATGCTTCTTAGAGTCTTTCTTGATAATCTTGGAAGAGTCTTGTCTTATCTTGGAAGAGTCTTGCTTTATCTTGCTAATCTTGGATCAGTTCTTGCTTATCTTGAATTCTTGGACTTATCCTTATCTTGAATTGACCTTATCCTAGTAACTGCCGCCCCTAAGGGTGAGATGGGCCTTGTACTGGGCCTCCATCAATGATTGTCAATGGGTTCATGCAACACTTGAAGGCAGTACCGCAAGACACACGCGACATTGTTATCATATCGGACAGAGGTAACAGCATCAAGGAGGCAGTACAAAGTGTGTTCAATCCCGCGTTGAATGCATACTGCTGCGGTCACCTAATGGAGAATTTGAAGACATACCACCTCACACGCCTTTACCTCTATAAAACAGGTCGTGTACAAGTTGATGTACAAACGATCGATATCCAAGTATAAGTCACTTCTCAAGAGATTGGCAATGTTGAATCCACATGTGGTAGGCTGGGTTAGTACAACTGAGCCATCACGATGGTCTAATGCCATGTTCCTAGGGAAGAGATATGACCAGATGTCGTCCAACATTGCGGAAACATTTAATGGTTGGGTCTCAGATGCTCGAGACCAGCCAATAATGTCTCTAGTTAACATAATCTGACTAAAGATGATGGAACTGTTTTGGAAGTGTCAATGCGATTATTACACGGGTGTCGTTTGTAGGAGAATAGATGAGAAGCTGCACACAACTGTGAATGCCATTTACAGACCTACATATTACACGATCATCACTCTATGAGTCCGAGGTGAGAAAGGGTGACAACGTGTGCTGTGTATGGTTGGATGCCAAACGTTGTGACTGTCTCACATGGAAAATGAGTAGGTTGCCCTGCGTGCACGCATGTGCATATCGTACGATCGCTTATGCCAAGTGGGCTATATACGAATTTGTGGACCGTTGACACAGCGGACGATATATGCAGAACTAGTTCACCCAATGTCATCCGCTGGAATGGGGGGAAGTTCAAGCTTAATGGGTGTAATGGAAATGGCAACCCCATCATTGCAACTTCGCCCACCCAAAACAAAGCGACCACCCGGCAGGCCACGAACGAAGAGGATTGAGTCACAACCACCTGAGAAGCGGGTGGTGCATTGCAGTAGGTGCGGCGGAACGGGACACAATGCGCGAACGTGTAAGGCACCCCTGCATTAGTATTTCTGAATTGTCTGAATTGCTACATGTCAGTATTTTACCTGTATGAGTTTGTTTAAGATTTTTTACTTGTTGTATTTTGTACAATATGTTCGTTAATTATATGTCGGAAAGTCCCCTTGAATGTTTCATTAACTCACATATCTGTATTTAGGCCACAGAAATAGCTACTAAGGTGTGTGATAGAGTCATGATTGGCAATTAAGTGATATCGATATTATGGGAGTCATTGCATCGATCTACTGAACATTGTAGCACCAGATTAGGTTCGATAAGATGAAGTAAGTTCGTGGCTCGCTCGGGTACCAGGATGTCCAACCCTACCCGAACCGTTCTGACCCGGTTCTATCTGGTTCGGTCTGGGCTTTGATCAAAGCTGTTAGGACCAATTCGGTCTGGCTCTAGCCCGGTTCGGTTCGAACCAAACCGGGTTAACTCATCTCTATTACGGATCGGATATGGAGGCTAACTTTTCTCTTCGACGAGGATTCAAGTCGGAGATGGGAAGCCTAAGGTGGATTTGGCTGCATGATTATAATTGAAAGCCTAAGGTGAAGAGTAACCAAGGCACAACCTAACTATCGTATATGTTTGTTTGATGCGAATGTATGAAAATAAACTATTGGATATGTCAGGCCCGGGTCGGTTCAACCCAACAGAATTGGCAAAGTGGATTCCAAAGATATCTTACCCATTAATAAAAATAAGAATGGCTCAATTTTATCGTTAAAGGACCCTGATTTCATTTTTCCATTTATACCCCTGTCATTAAAATATATTTCCATCTTATTACATTTTTAGAAAGTTTTTGATGTAATTTTATTAGTGTAATAATTATTAATAAGTTACATTAATTATTATAGTAAAATTTATTATTTTCAAAATGCTGTAATTAAAATAATTTTGATATAACTGTAATTCCAATAATAATTATTAGTGTAGTTAAATTAATTATTTTTCAAAATAATTATTATTGGAATTTTGGTGTAGTAATTAAATAGAGTAATCGTTATAATAAACTTTTTACTATAGTTACAATTTCATAAAATTAATTTTATTACACTAACAATTAAATTGTGTTATTTTCCAGAAAAATTCCTAGCAATCAATGAGTATACAAAATTTTCAACCAATAATTTCTTTATAAATTTCATTTAAAATTAATTAAAAATTATAAAATTGAAAAATAAATTCAACAATTATAGCTATAGGCAAGAGTTGGTGGAGTTTGCAAACTGGCTATCAAATTATCATAATTTTGGAAAATTTTGTAAAAGAAAATAAAAAATATATATATTAATGTAATTTTCGAAAATTTCATTAAAATATAGTAAATAATTTTGGAAAATTTAAGAAATCAATAATTTAGTATATATACTTTTGAAAATTTACCAGGAGCCGACATTTTATATATCCTTTTGTTCATTTTTATCAGCAAATTAGACATTAGATTTTCTCGTGCATCGCACAAGTTCCCAACTAGTAAATTCCAAAAATATACGTTGTTTTCTACTAAAAAGGTACAAAAAATGTCAACTACACCGAATTTACTGACTCCGTTAACAAACACAGCTTTACACATGTCCTACAGATGTAAATATAAAATAGCCAGTAAAACAAATAGCACAATCAAGCCTGCCATGTGCATGTTCAACACATGCTTCAAATGGACAATTTCAGCTTGCATTTTAACAATGGTATTAGCTAACTCCGTCGTCTTAGCCATCGAACTTTCAATCTGGTTTCGCTGACTATTTTCATCATCTTGTAACTCCTCAATATGTGCATCGCACCACTGCACAAACCCACATGTTGGATGCACAAAGTATAGAAAAAGAAGTAATTAGAATAAAATATAGGTACATATCATTTACTATAATGTTATAACTTAGGGAAATTTAATAGAATGTTATTAATTATCAGCTTACATATAGATAATAAATGAGGTAATTTACAGAGAGATGTCTTAAATAGGAGACAAACCCCATATTATTGCAATTTTGGTACTCTCCCCCGGATTTACGATGGTCAAAACACAGGTGCAGCACAGTATTTGGCAAAAGACAAGTATAGAACATGCCATGTTTGTTGGGAATTCTTTGTATGTGCATGTCTAACCTTTCACGAACTAGCTAAAAACGCAAATAAATCATATTTACAATAATAATGGGAAAGAAGGAGAAACGAAAGTTCACATACACAATGGAAAATGCAGAAGAACAACTGAGCAATGAATGAAAAAAAAAAAAAAACGGAAGATGAAGTAGATAGAAAATGGAAAATCGAAAAAAGGAAAACGCAAGAGTACCGACTAGTCGATGGTCACGTCCCCTGTTCCCTCTGGTGGCTACAGTAATATACTAATATCCTTTTCAAACTTAGGGTTTCAACTTTCGAATAGAATTGAAATAGAATGACTAGACTGAACAGTAAAATGGCCCCCATGGCAAATGGGGCACAACAATGTGTTGACAGCTCATCAAATGGGCTATAATCGTGTCACACATGTCACACAATCGCAGCCATTTGAGTAGGATCAAATGAGATCGGATGTACTCCTCACACCTGGTGCCTCACAGGCGCCTCACACGTCACATCCTATCATGCATTGGGAGCATCTCATGTACTTATTACTTATTACTCACGGGAGGTTCCTAATGCATGGTGGATGTGTATGTGAATGTGAGGCGCCCATTTGTGAGGAGCAGATCGTGACTCAGAGCAAATGGATCGGAATAACCATACTCCAAATTATGTGAACAGTTTCTTGTAGAGTATAATACATTGCAATTTGCATAACTAGGATTATCAATTTTAGGGGCCAGAGCATCTCAGTATGTGTATCTACAATAGGCTTCAAACACACAACAATACTGATATCATGCAAACCACAGTTCCACACCTATCGGCTGCGTCCAAAGGCAAATGGGGCCGGGGTTCAGATGGTCTAGTGCCGTGGCCCCTAGCACATGCACTATAAGTACTGTTGGGCCAGAGCATCTCGCTATGTGCCTACACGATAGAATGAAAGTAACACACAATAATACTGATCTCATGCAAACCACGCTTCCACACCTATCGGCCGCGTCTCCCCATGTCCAACGGAAAATGCGCCCGGGGTTCGCATGGTCAAGACCCCGAGGCCTTCGGCACATGCACTATAAGGATCGTTGGGCCAGAGCATCTAGGTATGTACCTCCACAATAGGCTAAAAGTAACACACAACAATACTGAACTCATGCAAACCACGTTTCCACACCTATTGGCCGCGTCCGCCCGTATCCGACGGAAAATGGGCCCAGGGTTCGCATGGTTAGGACCCCGAGGCCTCCAGCACATGCACTATAAGGACCATTGGGCCAGAGCATCTCAGTATGTGCCTACACGATAGGTTGAAAGTAACACACAACAATACTGAACTCATGCAAACCATGCTTCCACACCTATCGGTCGCGTCCACCCGCGTCCAACAGAAAATGGGCCCAGGGTTTGCATGGTCAGGACCTCGAGGCCTCCAGCACATGCATTATAAGGACCGTTGGGCCAGAACATCTCGGTATGTGCCTTTATGATAGGCTGAAAGTAACACACAACAATATTGAACTCATGCAAACCATGCTTCCACACTTATCACTCACGTCCGACGGAAAATGGGCCCGGGGTTTGCATGGCCAGGACCCCGAGGCCTCTGGCACATGCATTATAAGGACCGTTGGGCTAGAGCATCTTGGTATGTGCCTCCACGATAGGTTGAAAGTAACACACAACAATACTGATCTCATGTAAACCACGCTTCCACACATATTGGCCGTGTCCGCACTCGTTTGATGGAAAATGGGCCCAAGGTTCGCATGGTTAGGACCTCAAGGCCTCCGGCACATGCACTATAAGGACTGTTGGGCCAGAGCATCTCAGTATATGCACAAAATAATCCATCTGATGTGAACCACACTAGGCTAAAACATACAACAATACTATTGTGATGCAAACCACACTTCCAAACCTATCGGACGCGTCCGCACGTGTCCAAAGGTCAACAAGGCCGGAGGTAGGCTGATTCGGTCCTCGAGACCTACAGCATGTGCACTATAATGAACTTTGAGTCGGTCCGTCTCGATACATGCATAGAGCAATCCACAAAGGTGGACTACACTAGGCTTGTAAATTCTTAAAAACAATTGAATTATTGTGTGCTTTGTAATCAAGTTGAAGGGGAGATCCACCGGGTAATGCCAGAGATTGTTTGTGATCTTTTGTGGTGTTGGGAACTTAAGGGACAATCCAAGGTCACAACGAGAGTGTATTGTCTTCCACCCAGATGCAGTGTTAAGTACGATTTGTTGTTAGACAGTGTATGCCCTTAGCTCCAATCAGATTGATGTACTTGATGACATTTATTGTAAATGAATAAAAGTACAAATTGATTCATGTGTTTTGGTATGTTTTTGTGTAATACCCTTAAACTGGATACTTATGAGACTCGTGTTAGTTTAGAATCTTTACAGCCGTTGGATAGATCTGGCGAGATTTATCCTATCAAGGCTGACACTGATGTGCCGCCAAGTTGGTTGGGCTGGCTTGTCTCAGTTGCTAGGGTGAGACCTGAGGTGCATGCAGTGTGGGTTTCTTGAAACCCTGAACCAGACCGAAATTCCAGAATTGCCTAGACCTTAGAGACAGATGGGCAAAACTAGAATGTTACACCTGACCCCTAGACTCAATTATGGTACTGCATTAGGTGTCAGATTGGTCTGTCTTTAATATGCCAATCAGTGAGATCCTTAGAGGGGGTCAAAACCTGGGTATGTTGGGACAGTCCGAGAATACATCTGAGTGGGTGATCATAGTGATAGGATCAGCCCCTTTGTCGGACAAAGTGAATGATCGGGGATGCACTCTCTCTGATGGAAACCTAAACTGTCAACAGTTGATTTCAAAAGTTGAAATTTGGTTTTTGCAAAATATATTTATATAGAGATATACATATAAATTATGGTTTCAAAATGTTTGCAAAAGGTTTTACTTCCTGGGATCCATGTGAGTAGAGAGTGGCAACATTGTTCCTGTAGGGTTTGGCCATCCATATGATAGATCTCTCATCCCTTCAGTGGTATCAGAGTCAAGTTCACATTCTTGAACCAAAATCAGATATGATCTAAACTTGCGCAATTCAGCAGAATCGGTTCTACCCGATTTGCGTAGATTAAGTTTTTTCTGAGAATTCAGTTATCAGATATGAGCGATTGATTTGAATTTAAATCCTTTATTTTTTGTAATATATTTAGAATTGTTCTATTTATCAAATAGGGACTAGATATGAGCGATTTGCGCATCTGTTGATTATTCTATTCTTTCTTAGTCTGTAAATATATTTTTTTATTTTATTTTTTAGAGGAGATGTATAGGATTTGCTTCTAATGTAATATTAATAGAAAAAATTAGATTTTTTTTCTATTTTATTTCATTGAAGACGAAGTTGGTTAGCATGGAGGAGAAGATTTGCATAGATAAGAAATATGCAATCTACGAATTGCAATAATGGAAACTGCAATCTGTGAACTAATTTCTTGTTTTGCAGGGTTTCAGCCTTACGAACATTCCCCTTTTGTGTTTGTTCACTGATTCTTGAATGTCATTTATCAGTTATTTAATTTCAGATCATCTTCTTGAATTGAATCTTGAATTATACATCAAACCCTAGACCCATTCGAACAAGATTGGGCCAAACTGACTGAACTGAATCTGTGGTTCGATGGGGGCTGTTCTCAGCCCTAAAATTTCCTTCATGGGCCCAGGGATTGATGGCTAATTGCAAGATGTAGTTCGGCCCACATCTATAAAACCCAGTTTTAAACTGTTAAAAATGCTCTTTGCAGTTCAGCCCATATACCTAGATAATATTAATTGGTAGTATTATGGAGTTAAATGGGATTTATTTATGGGTTTTACAATTATTTAATTGATTGGATCAATTATGGATTTCATGCATGCGATGTATGGATGTGTGAAGTGCTACATCCATGGGCCATAAGCACTTAGCCCATGCTGATACGATAGTGATTCTTTTGCACACCATGGATGAATGCACATCACTGTCATTGTGTTCATAAAGACCATTGGATGGTCTCCCTGAATGGTGGGCCCCACATCAACTTCCTCCTCAAGACGAACCGTGCAGAACCCTACCCGCTTACGGCCCATCTAAATCTAGCGTTATGAAAGTTAGTGAGAGCCACTTTGGTTTCACCTAAATAAAACTAGGGCATAATTATTCATTCCCTCCTGAAAAATATAAGTGCATGTGATAGGGAGATTCAGATGATAAACTCTCTAAAGGCCTTTCATCATTAGCATGAAGATGGGTCCTTCAGTAATGAGGAGATGCACCATAAAATTGGGCTATCCATTTGCTGTTGGATCTGTTGGATTATTTCATAAGATGATAGGGGCGTCATAGACCGATGTGGGAGGGGCCTATCCAAAAATGGAAGACTCTTTCATGGTACCTTGGCGTTCACGAATATGATGGGTAAGTACTTACTGGACAAAAATGTTTAACCTAAAATGGCAATGAACCTTGTCTGGCAGAGGCCAAAGGGAAAGCTCATTAGATGAGTGGATATGATCCTTCACAAAAGGTGGTGGGGTTATACAGCCGAAACAGTTGGCTACATGCACTATATGCGGTTTCCCTCATTTCTAGAGACATAATTTCGCAGTCTCCATCACTGAGATAGGTGGGAAATCTCAGAGATGAATAAATGGAAATGGAACATAGATTAAAAGCCATATCTATGTAGAAAATATGAATCAATTTAGGTTGTGGACTAATAATCTGCCTTGCCTTTTATCAGAAATGGCAAATGAACAATTTTCCAAGCTGTTGGACGATAAAAAACTTAAGGGCCCAAATTATGTTGACTGGTACCGTGACCTTATGCTGGTATTGATGTCCGAGAAATTGGACAAGGTTGCTAAGAACCCTGCTCCGAATCGTCCCGGTGATAGGGCTTCTGAGGCACGTAGGAAGGAATATTAAGAATAGGAAAATAAGAATTCTCTTACCCGGTGCTACATCATAGCCTCCCTCGACAATCCAATACAGAGACAATTCGAACAGATCGAAGTGTCTAAGGATATCTTGGATAGTCTGAGGATAATGTATGAAGAGAAGAATCATTCTACTCGTCAGAAGGTCTTGAAGGTGTTCATGACCACAAAAATGACCGAGAGCCAGATGGTTCATGACCATTGTCTCAAGATGATGTGTTACATTAATGAACTAGAGGCACTCAGGTTAGGGCTAGATCATGTCACCAAGGTTGATGCCATCCTAAATTCCTTGCCTCCCTCCTTCAATCAGTTTATCATGAATTACAATATGAATAAGCTAAATGTTAACCTTCAAGAACTCAACAATATTTTGTAGAGGGCTGAAGAACTGATCAAGAAAGATAAACCGATAGCCATGCTTGTTGGAGGTGGAAATTCGGATAAGAAGAAGAGGAGAGCAAAGAAAAAGCCTCATAAGAAGACTAGCAAACCGAAAAAGCAAAAGAACAACAAAGCATCGGATGCCTTCACTTTTGCAAACAGACTGACCACTAGAAGAGGAACTGTCCTCAATATCTGGACACCAAGAAGCAAGGTAGTTTTGAATCTTTTATCATTGAGACCAATTTGTTGGTCACTTCTGATTCCTGGTGTATTAATTCCGGGGCTTCAACTCATGCATGTAACTCAATGTAGGGGTTCAAGATAAGCAAAAAACTGAGTGACAGAGAAGTGACACTCTACTTGGGGACTTCTGCAATAGTTGCAGCTACAGCCATAAGAACTGTAGAACTAGTTTTCAGAGATGGAACAATTGTACTTAAAAATTGTCTTTTCGTACACAATTTAAGAAGAAATTTGATTTCTGTCTCAGAATTGTGTTTGGATGGTTATTCTATCTTATTTAGTAATGTGATTACTATTAAATGAAATAACAAATTCCTTGCTTACGGAGAATTTGAGAACGGTCTCTATGTTCTCCATCCTTCTTTGGAAACAAACATTACCGAAACTACGTCGGAAATAATCCCCAAGAAGAGAACTCGTGATACAGTTAATCCCACGTGCCTATGGCATTACCGACTTGGCCACATGAACATAGATCATATCACAATGTTGGTAAAGGATGGCCCTTTGGATTTTCTAACTGTAGAAGATCTTCCAACCTATGAACCTTGCCTTCAGGGTAAGATGACGAAGCGACCATTTACCAGTAAGCCTGAAAGATCTACAGGCACACTTAACCTTATACATACTGATGTATGTGGTTCCATGAATGTTAGGACATGTAACCAACACGTTTATTTCATAATCTTTACCAATGACTATTCTCAGTATGGTTATGTGTACCTAATGAGACATAAGTTTGAATCCTTTGAAAAGTTCAAAAAGTTCAGACAAGAAGTCGAGAAATAGCTAGGGAGAGAAATTAAGACCCTTCGATCAGATCGAGGCGATGAGTATCTCTCTAACAAATTTAGGGACTACTTAAAGGAAAATGGGATTGTATCACAACTGGCTCCTCCTGCTACACCACAATTAAACGATGTGTCAGAAAGGAGAAATCGGACTCTATTAGATATGGTTCGATCACTTCTCGTCCACTCAGAGTTATCCACATCCTTTTGGGGTTTCGCGTTAGAGACTGCAATTTATGTGCCAAACTGGGTTCCAACCAAATTCGTTCCTAAGACTCCATATGAGCTATGGATCGGTAAGAAACCAAGTGTAAGACACTTGAAGATTTGGCGTTGTCCAGCACATGTTAAAAGAACTAGTGCTGAGAAATCAGAATCCAAGACCAACCGTTGCTTATTTGTAGGTTACCCCAAAGGCTCTATAGGTTACTTGTTCTATGATCCAAAAGAGCAAAAGGTGTTTTGCAGTCGAAATGCCCACTTCCTAGAGGTATATCACTCTCCTCCCTTTGGTTTCAGATCCGGTCTGGTTTTGTTTCAAGAATAATCATTGAAAATGCAGTTTCCTAAAATAGGGAATGCGATTCCTAGACGGGAGAGAAATTTTTGAAATTTCACCCAACCTTGTTGCAGGGTTCGGCCATCCATATGATGGATCTCTCATCCCTTCATTTGTGTCAAAAGGAATAACATAATTTTACAAAACAAAAATAGTGAAGTGGATCAACTTAGTGCCTATACATTTGGAAGGCTAGTATCTTGGAATGTTGATGTAAAAGGACGTCAGCCAAGTTGGGAACTATTATCAAACTAATAGGTGTATTGTACAAAGTTACCCTTAACATACTCCAAAATGTGGATCTTATTGCCATTAGATGAGGCTGGAAAAATCTCAAACTCCTTATATTCTAATGGTATTGTATTTCTTTCCAAAATGTGGATCTTATTTCATCTGTCATCCAAGCTGAGTTATATGCCATTATTTCAGGCCTTATTAGAAATCTCCTAATGAGAAAGTTGTTCAAACACTCCAACATAAAATGCAATAAAAATATGCCATGTTTCCCTACTCATGCAAATGGATTTTTTTGCGTAGGAGCAATTTGTTGGTTTCAAAATACGGTGACATCTCTTTTGTTTATGTGAATAGAAAGTTTAATAGTTCAACGCACAAGGTACCCCAACTGGATAAATTCCATTGTCTACCATATTTTATTTTTAATCACTATGGGATACCAAAAGTGGAAGAATATGTTTTGTTGGCTTGAGTTCTAATATAAAGCACCTTTAAAAAACAAAAATACACTTAAATGAGAATGTTTTTGAAATTTACACATTTGACATCCTTATTCCTTGTAAAGCTGCTCAAATTTTTGTCTACCTAACGCTATGCACTTCAGTTGCAACTATTTTCAGTTTAATGGGTGGACATGTGTAGAGCAGCTTGCAAGCTCTCTTGGCAACATCACATTGGTTTCGTTGTTTCTCTGATTGTCAGCATTGCTCCTCCTTCAACCCATGCTTATTGACGGATAAATGATTCACCCTCAAACTTGGACTAGTCCCTGGAATTTTTTGCAGGTTGAAAGTTTTACAACATCTGCCAATTCTCCTTCATCATTTTCCCTCCTTCCTGGCAAATCAGTAATTGATGATTGGATTTATTCCATATTGATTAGGTCTTTGATGAAGATGTTGATCAAAAAGAAGAACATCAATTTATGGTTATGCTTTGCGAAGTGGGGATATGATAAACTGACAAGAGTTGGGAAAAGAGAAATACACACAAAAAAAATGCATAGTAAATGCTTCTATACCGTTTGCATCAAGCTTTCATGGGATGTAAAGACTTTTGGTTATTAATGTCTCTAATTAGTTACTTGTTGTCCTAGCCCAACAAATACACCGATGGTTGATCAAATAAAGGAAATTGATTACATAAACTATATAATAATAATAGGTGAACTGAAGATAAACAAGATATATAATGAGTACCATACCCGCACATGATGTATGGGCATTCTACCTTAGTTTACTCTAAAGTAGTTGAACACCGATCTCCCATCGAATTACTCCAATCGTGTCCTGAATTTGAAAGTACCCAAAATGTGCATGAGTTTGGATTAATGGACAACATAAACATCAGATCATATACATAATAATGAGTATACACACCGATGAGAAATCAAACGTCGCCGACCTAGATAGACAATCCATATACTTGATAACAAAAACACCACAATCATCTCCACCTTCCAGGTAGGGGGCCCAAATAGCAGGTTCATGAGGCCACCCACCAATGCCACTAATAACATCGCTGAGAACCGTCTTGTAAATTTGATGCTACGTTGCAATAAAAAAATAAAATAAAAAAATGTATTAGGATACCAATTTAGATGTGCAACATAACAAGACTTATCTAACGTTGAGGATGCATACCATTTTATCTGCAAACACCTTGTAGACCGCCCCATGGATAGAGCTATATGAGAGAAACCTCTTCTATACCAGATCAATGACAAGTAGTTGCCAGTGATAGTGATCATTAATGGATATGAAGATTATTTGCACGTGCTTCTTCGCAATTGGTTCTAACCATGGTTTTAGCTTCTCGAGCATCCCATTCGTTGCAAATCCCCAAATAGAGGAAACCAAAAAATAATAGGAATCAAGTCAATTCAATAAGACTACTTCGTGCAAGTATAAAACTTTCACGGAATTGTGGCTCCGTATCTGCAGTAGGTTGTAGTATGCATCTATAACCTACACACAATAATGATAATGTATCAACAAACAATCAATAACCAATTACAATGCATAATTAGGAAAAAGGGTGATTACCTCCTTAGACAACCAACCATTCATCTTAAAAAGGGAGAGGAGGTTTGCTTCACTTAGTAAACAATTTTCGTTCTTAAGCACAAATGCATCCCTACAAAAAAAAAAAAAAAAAAAAAAAAACAAAATATACAAAAAGATGTTCAGCATTCTTACAAAGGATGGTCGGTAGATTTGGTGCATGAATATTGTTATGTTATGTGAACCAATAAAACATTCTTACTTCTAAATCTCCTTATGCAAGAAATTATGCACCAATTGCAAATCATCTGCCACCATTTTGTCTTTTGAGCAAATGCTGCCCATGTTGATACCCACCTTCTACCGCCTGTGAGAACACAGAAGATCATGTGTAACCAATAAATATTTAAGGTTGAATGAAACATACATCACATAGTCACGTCATAATCCATACCAACTCATTGGTGTGAGCGGCAATGGCAAATTCCTTAGCCACCTTTCCAACATCACCGGGGGGCTAGAAAGGGGAAACAACAACACTACTAGAAAAGCGTTGACACTTTCCCACATTGTGCCCCCTTCTATACACATTCTTCACCCACGACCGGGGTGAAACTATCTCACACGAAGGAGGAATGCTATCCATAGTATCGGGTGAGGTAAAGGAATCATCCTCTACTGTTGAGGCCTCCCTAAGATGTTCATTTTTACCTGTACAACTGAAGATATGTGCACAGGCAAGCCATCAGAATTGATGCCACTTGCTATAAATATCCCACGTAGTCGATCAACCTCTGACCGCAATTGACCAACTTCAACTTCATAATAATCAGCCTGTGATGCTTTCATACTAAGTTGTTCAAACTCAATGGATTCAATGTAGCGTGCACACACACCCTGCATCATCAAGATCACAACAACATCACAGAACCAACTTAGACATTTAAAGAAAAAATACCAATTTTAAACAAAATCCGATTAAATTCCACATACCACTATCCTGGAACATTATGAAATAGTGACAACACTGTGCCCTGAGTTTCGCCCAACTTCGGTAGGCACAACATCAATGGGGAGTGGGGCTTACATTCCAACATATTTAGTAATATTTAATATGAATGAAAATGTGAATTATATAATCAAAATGAGTGATGCATACTTACATGGTTGTATGGATCACAAAAAGAAGTTTGCATTTCTCCACCATCGCCATTGGGTAATGTCGAGGCACTAACAAGTAGATCCAACTCATAATCAGCTGGGGATAAGGTATCAAACACCTACAAATATAAGTTGTTGAAAAGTTAAGTGGTAGTTTTGTAACTTTCCTTTATGTTTTGTCTTTTATATTAAGTGGATTGTCTTTGGGAGTTGGAATCTAAGGGATCCCTTTCTATTATCTTGGAATGCCCCTTGGAGGTGGAAGGTAGTTTAGGAATATGTCAAAGGAGAAAAAAAAACAAATCTGTTCTGATTAAGTGGTAGTTTTGTAACTTTCCTTTATGTTTTGTCTTTTATATTAAGTGGGTTATCTTTGGGAGTTGGAATCTAAGGGATCCCTTTCTATTATCTTGGAATGCCCCTTGGAGGAGGAAGGTGGTTTAGGAATATGTCAAAGGAGAAAAAAAACAAATCTATTCTGATTAAATGGCTATAGCAAGAGATATTGACTTATAAAAGGAGATTCGGTTTTTTCAATTAGGTGGTTAGCTGATCATGGCAGTGGGCCATGGGCTGTATCTCACTTTTTGACTGGAGCAAAGGATATCCTTCTCAACCTAAATGCACAGTTGTTGTTCACAGGGATGCCTTATTTAGTGATAGTTCCCTTCCTACTTCATTTCTAGAGAGAATGTTTTAGGATCCACCCATTATTTGGGTGGTGATATCTGTAGCCTCCTTCTTAGGGAGTTCAACACTGAAGTTGGGGTGGATGCTTGGGGAGTTTAACATTAAAGCTGGTGTTCACAGGTGGGGTGGATACTTAGGGAGTTTAACACTGACCCTGCTGGCTGATGTTCACAGTGATAACTCCCTTCCTACTTTATTTCTAGGGAGACTATTTTAGGATCCACCCATTCTTTGGTGGTGATATCTGTAGCTCATTCTAGGGAGTTCAACACTGAAGTTGGTGTGGATACTTGGGGAGGTTAACATTGGAGCTGGTGTTCACAGGTGGGGTGGATACTTAGGGAGTTTAACATTGAAGTTGTTGTTCATAGGGATAACTCCCTTCCTAATTTATTTATAAGGAGACTGTTTTAGGATCCACACATTCTTTAGTGGTGATATCTGTACCCTCCTTCTTAGGGAGTTCAACATAAAAGTTGGTGTTCATAGGTGGGGTGGATACTTAGGGAGTTTGACACTGAACTTGTTGTTCACAGGGATAAATCCCTTCCTACTTTATTTCTAGGGAGACTGTTTTAGGATCCACCCATTCTTTGGTGGTGATATCTGTACCCTCCTTCTCAAGGAGTTCAACATTGAAGCTAGTGTTCACAAGTGGGGTGGTTACTTAGGAAGTTTAACACTGAAGTTGTTGTTCACAGGGATGCCTTATTTAGTGATAGCTCACTTCCTACTTTATTCCTAGAGAGACTGTTTTAGGATTCACCCATTATTTGGGTGGTGATATCTGTAATCTCCTTCTTAGGAAGTTCAATACTAAAGCTGGGGTGGATACTTGGGTAGTTTAACACTAAAGCTAAAGTTCACAGGTGGGGTGGATACTTAGTGAGTTTAAAATTGAAGTTGTTGTTCACAGGGATGCCTCATTTAGTGATAACTCACTTCCTACTTTATTTCTAGGGAGACTGTTTTAGGATTGTTTGTAAGATTCACCCATTCTTTGGGTAGTGATATCTATATACTCCTTCTTAGGGAGTTTAACACTGAAGTTGGGGTGGATAGTTGAGGAGTTTAACATTAAAGCTGGTGTTCACGGGTGGGGTGGATACATAGGGAGTTTAACACTAAAGCTGGTGTTCACGGGGATGCCTTATTTAGTGATAACTCCCTTCATTCTTTATTTCTATGGAGCATGTTTTAGGATTGTTTGTAAAATTCACCCATTCTATGGGTGGTGATATCTATAGCCTCCTTTTTAGCTCTAATGAAAGTTGCCTTTTCCTATGAAAAAACTCCTTTGTGTGACTTGAAATCTGATACATTTGGTAACAGAGCTCAATAAGCTAAGTATGAACTAAATCCAGAACTCAAAGTGGGCTTTTCATATTCTTCTCTTCTTCTATTCATACTATATTCCTCTCTTCTTCTACAGATTTTTTGCTTCTTCCTTTGATTTTTACCACCACACTTATGTTGCTCCAACATAAATAATTTAAATAGATAGATTATTAACAATGATATGATGTGAAGTGAGAGTATAAATCAAAAACTAAACGTTCCAGCAGCTATTTTCCGAATTAACTCTATCCTATTGAAGTTGTCGTTGTACTCCATTTGGCCCCACTTCATCAACTGTGGTCTAGAAATGGGATTTGATGGTCTAAACACTGTACTATGCTCAAACAACAATGCCTGCAAAAGAATTACATTCAATTAGAGATACCAATAGTAAATTATTTTCTTCCACTAAACTGGAACCAATAAATAACAATCAAGAAATTATTGAATCACATGTATACACCATCGTAGCAACAAAACATCCAAATATTATGCCTGAAAAGGACCTTTGGCCATCGTTCATAGGAATTCTCGCGCAACCAACAACACGATTAAGGTTGTGTATAATGAATTGATGCACACATCGCACCCATGAATAGTTAGATATGTGTGTCAGATCATTGATGTAACTAACCCACACAAGGCTCACACGGGGCCCCCTTGTGGAAATAACACCGATCCAAATAGGTGCAAGAGAATCAACTTCGCCACATCTTCAATCGACTCATTTGAGTTCTCATGCACTATATTAAGGACCTTCTCTTCTACTGTACTCAGGAGCAATTAGGAGGATGAATCACCGGTCAGTCCAAACAAACGATTAATAAACTCTGGAATCGGAGAGTAGGTATCCGTGATCACGAGACGGCCTTCTAACCTCAATCCCAATATTAGCGCAATGTCCCAGTTAGTGGATGGTACATACACACCACCTAGGTTGAAGGTAGTGGTCTCAGAGTCCCACCGTTGTACCATCTCCATGATAACTGCCATGTCAAAGGTGTCGGGTGGAATGCAAAGTGGTGTGTCTGAAAGCGTGTCGTTAACCACTTTAGAACACCAGTTTCAACATTTATAAATTCTTTGATTCTCAAAACAACAACAAAATGCAGTTAATGGTGAGAAAGGGGTCATATCCACAGGGAAGCAAGGGAAAAATCACTACGTACTTTAATCCAAACAAAATAACATGATAAAAAGTTGTAGAAACACAAAACTTTAATTAATTAAACTGGAATCCATTAAAATAAAATTATAACAATGCTAAAAGTGAAAAGAGATGAAAAATAAAGAAATAACGGAAAAATAAATAAAAGAAACTAAATAAAAAGTCTGCAACTCAGTCAGAGGTAGTAGTCTCCAGATCTCTCTTTTGACCATCGAACTCCTCGAGCTAGGCCTTCCATCTTACCTGGCCGAATCCCAAATCTAGAGAAAAGAAAACAAAAATTAAACTAGATAAAAGTAAATTGCAGAAAGGAAAAATAAGAACTAAAAAATTAAAGAACGAAAATTAAATCTAAAATGAAATTAAACAAGTTCGGATCCGAATCCAGAGGTGGCAGTAGTGGCTGGGTGAATTGTAAGCAAGAACCCCTCCTCTTGCTTGGGTGTTCTCCTCTTCCTCTATCCTTGAACTTCTCAAGATCAACATTCTGTCTTACCTAGGGGCAGAATCCAACCCCTCTTCAGGAGCCCTTGGGTCCTTTTATAGAGAATGGTGGATAGAACTAGGATTAGAGAGAAAGAGGGGACGGTAGTTGGGTTTTAGCAAAGATCTAGGCGCCCTAGGGATTCTAATGAAGGGTTAGGATGGTTCTAAGGCAATTCTAAGGCGGAGAAGAAAAGGAGAGGGCGCCCAATATTATTAGGGCTGAGATTTGGGCTCATAGAAATGGATGGTGGAGATTGAGGCGCCAAGGGTTGAAAGGTGGAGATTAAAAGGAGTGGGTGGCACCCTAGACTAGATGGCTGACATAGAGAATGGAATAAAAGGCTGAGATCTAGTGGCTAGGGGCTGAATGGTGAGGATTAGAAGGTAGGTGGCACCCTAGGGTTAAAAAGCTAAAAAGAGGGTGCCCAAGAATGAATGGTGGAGATTAGAAGGGATGAAAGATGTTGATTTAGCAGATAGGGGCGTCTAGGGATTGTTAAGGATGAAAAGAATGAGTTAGAAGGTGCCCTAGGTTTTCTAAGGAGAGGGGAGCATGCTAATACAGTAGGAGGGGCGCCATTCTGGGTTTAGCAGATAGGAGGCACCCCCTATGCTCAATTTTTTACAAAAACAGCCCCTCTCTTAGCTGGACTTCACACCAGCATCCCAAACACTACATTTCAGCGTTGAAACTTCCCCAGTTTTCCAAAAGATTTGCACAAAGACCCTCAGAGGTCACATTATTGAATTTAACTGGGAAAAAGGAACATTTTGACTATTCTAAGGCTTAAAATAACCCGGAAATTATGCCCTTAAGGCATCAAACTACAGAGCTATCACAGCCCCCAACTTAACCATTGCTAGTGCCTTAGCAAAGCAGCCTTAAAATTATACTATGTAAAGAGATTATTCCCATTGCAAGATCATCCCTAACAAAATTATCCTGATTCTAGAATTTTCAAACTTTGATTAAAAGGTATTGGGTTTAAGGGGTAAAACCGCCTTGCTTTGAACATTACAAAAACTAGGCTTAAAAATCTTATATACCCTTCCATTTGCAAACTATCTTAATAAGTTGAGATTGATTTTAAAATCAGGCGGGTATTCTTCTCATCATTTCTGATAGTGGATTTCTCCCCCTGAACTTGATATGCACACTTATTTTTATGGCTCCCTTCCACCGTTTGACGCAAATGTCGAAACTTGCCTTACGTGAAGAGACCTCGTTACTAAGTGTTAGGTGATAGTCTTTGGCATTCCCTTTTTTGTTTGACGTGAATCTCGACACTTGACTTAGGTGAAGAGAACCGGTTACTAAGTCTAGAGTGTCCATTGACCTTTTTTTTTTTTTTGAAACATTGTTCAAGGTAGTCCACTCTCTCTAACAATTTGAAGAATTTTTTATCTAATTTCTCATTCTCTTCTTATCTATACAAGGGCAAACTTGGGAGTATTTTCCAACTTCTAAACGGTTTCGATAATATTCAAATAAGATCAATTTTTACTCCTATCACTTGCTACCAATTTCTACAAAATTCAATATTCTTTTATCAATTTCCTCAACTTTTTTTGTTTGGGAATCTCTTTTAATGAAAAGAATTTTTTAATTTTTCAATGAAATTTTAATTCTACATATTTAAAGGCTTAGCTTCAATTTTTTCTCTCTCTTTCCTCACCCACAATTTAAGTGCCATTGTCCCCAATGGCATAACAAGACTGATGCAAAATGGACTTGTGCTAAAGGGAACAATCGATAGGGTTTTCCTGAGGGGTTCAAGGTCTACCAACTGGTCTCGAATCAAGAAAAGAAAAAAAAACTCAAATCCTAACAGTAGAAACACTAAAAACTACGTTGGGTTGCCTCCCAACTAGCGCTAAGTTTAACGTCTCCAACCAGACATATTCATTCACTTCTTCCGTCCAAACTCTCAGACTCACTTTCTTCTTCATACAAACAGGTCTCAGGCTATGCTAACCAAGGGGTAGACTGGTCATTTAAAAATTCATCCACTATATCTACCTTGAGCTCACCTTCCCTTACGTTCGGATACTTAGAGGCAGAAAAAACATTTAATTGGACTCTCTGCTCCCCAAATAAGATGTCCATTTCTTCCGATTTACAGTTGATGTTTGCATTGGCCGTTGCTAGAATCGGTCGTCCTAAGATTATCGGGTTATGGTTCAATTCCTTGGTTGGGGTCATGTCTAGGACAAAAAAAATCTATTGGGAAATACCAATCTTCTATCCGGACAATGACATCCTCGAAAATACCTCGAGGGATCTTGACTAACCGATCAGCGAGTTGCAGAATTATCAGGGTAGATTTTAACTCGCCAATCGTGAACATTTTATAAATGACGGTTAAAAGTTGATTTACACTGGCCCCAAGATCCAATAGGGCCTGATCAAATGTGATTTTAGAAATAACACATCTTATGAGGGGAGAACCAGGGTCTTTCATTTTCCGGGGAAGTTGGTTTAAGACGACTGCATTAACGTCTACCGAGAGCATCACATTTTGTGGGGTCGATCGTGGCTCCCAGTTTTGACTGCATAGCTCTTTTCAAAAACTTTGCGTAGGTTGGGACATGTTGAATCGCATCGAGGAGAGGGATGTTAATATGTACTTGCTTGAATAATTCCCTGATCTCCTCGTTGCGAATCTCTTTCTTCTTTTGCAACGGCTCCAGCTGTGAATGCGGTTGGAAAGGGGACCATAGGTTGGTTCACTATAGGCTCCTTTTCTAAAGTTTCCTTTCCTCCTTCTCCCCCCCCCCCAACTTAGGGTCTTCTTGCTCCTTTTCTTTTTCTTCAACTTTCTTTTGGGTTTTCTAAAATCCTCCCACTCCTTAAGGTTGTAATAGCATTGGCATTTTTAAACTGAGGGTTCTTAGGAGGTGGTTGAATTTGTTGTGGAGGAAGACCCAGTTGTTGATTCCTAGGGTTCGCAACCGGTTGACTTGGTAATTGCCCTACTTCTCTCCTCGCATTGGCTTCGGCTAGCCGTCCTATTTGGCTTTCTAGTCTGGCAATGAACTGTTGCTGATTTAGGATTAGCTGCTGAAGCTGCATGAATTGGTCATCTACTATACGGGTTTGAGGAGGTTGTGAGTAAGCTTGATACAGTTGGGTCGATTAGTTCCTAGGATACACCTGCTAGAATTGACTCTGTACTTGTGGCCCCTGAAATTGCTAGGCCATGGAATTAGATGGATGATGATACTGGTGGGACTGTGTGTTTGGTTGATATGGTTGAGCTGGGCCAGGGTAATCATTGTACTCATAGTGAGTCTGGGCTTCAGACCATTGAGAGTGCATATCTGGCAGGATGGTATCTCGGACTTGGGCCCTATAAATGAAGTTGGGTTGATTTTCCCATCCAGGGTTATATGGGTGAAAGAATGGGTTAGCATTGGGTTGGAAAAATCTATTGGCCGCATGTACTTGGTCTGGAATGACTGATTGACATGGGTCCATCGCAGGGCAGTGGCTAACATGATGGGCCGGGCTTGCACAAATGGAACATGTTGGATAGGATGACAAGGTTGGGTATGGGCCACTTTGTTGACAAAATGCAAGGACTTGATCAAGTCTTTGGGCCATCACATTAATCTTAACCAATTGTTGAGACACATGGATGCAATCTATCCGTGGCTCAGGTTGGAAGTAGTTTCTCATTCCACAAACTTCGGCCATTTGATTCATTTTATTTTATTTTGTTTTAATATCCATTTTTCTCTTTTTTTTTGAAAATTGAAATTGAAATTTTGAATTTTAATTTCAATTTTAAACTTTGAAATTTAAATTCTACAATTTAAACTTCAATTTTAAATTTTAATTTTTTAATTTTCTCCTTTTTATTTTTTTATTTATTTTTCATTTTTTATTAGAAATTCGAAATTAATTCAAATTTAGATTTTGAAACTTAAGTTCCTGAAATTTAAATTTAATTTTGAACTTTTAAATTTTTTTAAATGAAAAAATTCAAATACATGACCTACGGGCAAATCTGAGGTTTCCAAGACTAGTGGTTCAACCATTGTGAATCCTCTTAGGTCCAATTGGAATTACACCACTTCCTTTGGTTAGCCAGGTAAGAGGTGGGGATGCGGGAGGATCCCCTTGCTCTCGCAAGGACCTAATAAGTAACCACAAAACCTGCTTACGCTTAACCATTTAACCTCTTTTTTTAGACACCAACCGCTAGTTATGGAAAGTAATTACAACCTTCCCTAAAATTCAGCACACTTTTTGTTTTCTTTTTTTTTAATTTCTTTTTTGAAATTCAAAATTTGAAATTTAAATTTTGAAATATAAATTAAAAATCAAATTCAAATTCAGATATGAATTAAAATTTAAATTTAAATTCAAATTTTGAAATTAAAACTCAAATTAAAAAATTTGAATAATTTTCTATTAACAATTAATTATTCAATTAAATAACTAATTAAAGGGCAATTAAATAAATCAACAAATAATTATAGAAAATATAAAATAAAAGGATTAATTATGCTAAAAAATTAATAACTACAAAAATAAATTCTAACAAGAAAATCGCTACTCAAAGGATTAAAAAGAAAATAAAAAAAAGAAGATTATGCTGAAAAATAAAATAAAATAAATGAATGCAATTTTTTTGTTTAAAAACAAACCTAATAAAACAGAAATTAGCTCAAGAAATTAAAATAAAGAAAAAAATAGATCTAAGAACAAAACGAAAGAAAATTAATACTAAAAAAATAATAAAATAAATCGAATCTATATAAAAAATAACTAAAAATTAAAAAATCACTATTTTACCAAAAAGAATTCGAAAATAAAAAAATAAACAAAAATAAAATGTGACGACTACACCTGAAACACAATCCAATTTCTCTTCTCTTTTTCTTCCATAGTCCGGCAATGCTCCAGTACACCACCTTTCACTATTACATCCGGTAAAATCAAAGAGAAACAAGAATTAAAATGAGATTACAGATTAAGTAATCAAACAAAAATATAAAAAAAAATAATGAAACAAATCCAGACAAAGCAAATAAAATTTTTTTCTCCATTGCTTCCCCGGGAACGGCTCCAAAAACTTGGTGTGTCTGGAAGCGTGTCGTTAACCACTTCGGAACACCAGTTTCAATATTTATAAATTCTTCGATTCTCAAAACAACTACAAATGCACTTAATGTTGAGAAAGGGGTCGTATCCACAGGAAAGAGAGGGAAAAATCACCATGTACTTTAATCCGGACAAAATAACACGATGGGAAGTTGCAGAAACACAAAACTTCAATTAATTAAACTAGAACCCATTAAAATAAAGTTTTGACAATGCTGAAAGTGAAAAGTGACAATAAATAAATAAATAAAAGAAACTAAATAAAATGCCTGTAACTCGGTCAGAGGTAGCAGTCTACGGATCCCTCCATTGACCCTCAAGCTCCTCGAGCTTGGCCTTCCGTCTTACTTGGCCGAATCCCAGATCTGCAAAAAAGAAAACAAAAATTAAACTAGATAAAAGTAAATTGCAGAAAGGAAAAATAAGAACTAAAAATTAAAGAACGGAAATTAAATTTAAAATGAAAGTAAACTGGTTGGGATACGAATCCAGAGGTGGCATTAGTGAGGAACCCCTCCTCTTGCCGAGGCGTTCTCCTCTTCCTCTACCCTTGAACTTCTGAAGATCAACCTTCCATCTTACCTGGGGGCAGAACCCAACCCCTCTTCAGGAGCCCTTGGGTCCTTTTTATAGAGAAGGGTTGATACAACTGGGATTAGAGTGAAAGAAGGGACCGGCAACTAGGTTTTTGCAAAGATCTAGGTGCCCTAGGGTTTCTAATGAAGGGTTAGGATGGTTCTAAGGTGATCCTAAGGCTCAGAAGAAAAGGAGAGGGCGCCCAATATTATGTAGGGCTGAGATTTGGGAATCTCAGCACTTGCTACCAATTTCTACAAAATTCAATATTCTTTTATCAGTTTCCTCAACATTTTTTGTTTGGGAATCTCTTTTAATGGAAAGAATTTTTAAAATTTTCAATGAAATTTTAATTCTACATATTTAAAGGCTTTGCTTCAATTTTTTTTTCAAATTTTCTCTCTCTCTTTACTCACCCCCAACAAAAGTGTCATTGTCCCCAATGGCATTACTAGACTGATGCAAAAGGGACTTGGGATAAAGGAAACAATCAATAGGATTTTCCTGAGGGGTTCAAGGTCTGGCAACTAGTCTCAAATCAAGAAAAGAATAAAAACTCAAATCCTAACAGCAAAAACACTAAAAACTTCATTGGGTTGCCTCCCAACTAGCGCTAAGTCTAACATCTTCAGTCAGACATATTCATTCACTTCTTCCATCCAAACTCTCAGACTCACTTTCTTCTTCATACAAACAGGGCTCAGACTAGGCTAACAAAGGGGTAGACAGGTCACTTAAAAATTCATCCACTATATCTACCTTGAACTCATCTTCCCCTAGGTTTGAATAATTAGAGGCGGTAAAAACATTTAACTAGATGTTCTGCCCCCCAAATGAGATGTCCATTTCTCCCGATTTATAGTTGATGTTTGCATTGGCCGCTGCTAGAAACGGCCATCCTATGATTAAATGGTTATGGTTTAGTTCATTGGTTGGGGTCATGTCTAAGACAACAAAATCTACTTGGAAATAACAATCTTCTATCTGACGTCCTGGATAACACCTCGAGGAGTCTTGACTGACCGATCAGCGAGTTGTAGAATTATCGGGCTAGGTTTTAACTCACCCATCCTGAACCTTTCATAAATGACGGACGGAAGCAGATTTACACTGGCCCCAAGATCCAATAGGGCCCAATCGAAGGTGATCCCAAAGATGACACAGCTTATGAGAGGACCACCAGGGTCTTTCATTTTCCAGGGAAGTTGGTTTAAGATGACCGCACTAACATCTACCGGGAGCATCACTTTTTGTGGGGCCGATTGTGGCTCCCAGTTTTGAGTGTACAGCTCTTTCAAAAACTTGGCGTAGGTTGGGACATGTTGAATCGCATCGAGGAGAGGGATGTTAATATGTACTCTCTTGAATAACTCCCTGATCTCCCCGTTGTGAATCTCTTTCTTCTTTCGCAACGGCTCTGACTATGAGTGCGGTTGGAAAGGGGACCACAGGTTGGTTCACTATAGGCTCTTTTTCTAAAGTTTCCTTTCCTCCTTCTCCCCCCCCCCCCCCAACTTAGGGTTTTCTTGCTCCTTTTCTTTTTCTCATATGGGTTTTCTAAAATCCTCCCACTCCTTAAGGTTGTAATAGATTTGGCATTTTCAAACTAAGGGTTCTTAGGAGGTGGTTGAATTTGTTGTGGAGGAAGACCCGATAGCTGATTCCTAGGGTTTGCAACTGGTTGACTCGGTAATTGCCCTACTTCTCTCCTCGCATTGGCTTCGGCTAGCTGTCCTATTTGGCTTTCTAGTCTGGCAATGGGTTGCTGCTAATTTAGGATTAGTTGTTGAAACTGCATGAATTGGTCATCTACTGTATGGGTTTGAGGAGGTTGTGGGTAAGTTTGATAGGGTTAGGTCGGTTGGCTCCTAGGATACACCTATTAGAATTGACTCTGTACTTGTGGCCCCTAAAATTGCTGGGCCGTGGAGTTAGATGGTTGATGATACTGTTGGGACTGTAAGTTGGGTTGATATGGTTGAGCCGATTGAGTCCCAGGGTAATCATTGTACTCATAGTGAGTCTGGGCTTCAGACCATTGAGAGTGCATATCTGGCAGGGTGGTTTCTTGGACTTGGGCCCTATAAGTGAAGTTGGGTTGATTTTCCCATCCAGGGTTATATGGGTGAAAGAACAGGTTAGCATTGGGTTGGAAAAATCTATTGGCCGCATGTACTTGGTCTGGAATGAATGGTTGACATGGGTCCATCGTAGGGCAGTGGCTAACATGATGGGTCGGGCTTACACAAATGGAACATGTTGGATAGGATGACAAGGTTGGGTATGGGCCACTTTGTTGACAAAATGCAAGGACTTGATCAAGTCTTTGGGCCATCCCGTTATCTTATCCAGTTGTTGAGACACATGGTTCCAATCTATCCGTGGCTTAGGTTGGAAGTAGTTTCTCATTCTACAAACTCCGGCCATTTAATTCATTTTATTTTATTTTGTTTTAACCCCCTCCCCCCCTTTTTCTTCCTTTTTTTTTGAGAATTTAAATTTTAATTTCAAATTTAGATTTTGAAATTTAAATTCTGCAATTTAAACTTAAATTTTAAATTTTAAATTTTTTATTTTCTCCTTTTTATTTTTTATTTGAAATTCGAAATTTAAATTCAATTTTAAATTTTTGAATTTTTATTAATTGAAAGCAATTCAAACACATTACCTACGGGCTGATCTAAGGTTTCCTAAAGTAGTGGTTCAACCATTGTGAATCCTCTTAGGTTCAATTGGAATTACACCACTTCCTTTGGTTAGCCAGGTAAGAGGTGGGGATGCGGGAGGATCCCCTTGCTCTCGCAAGGACCTAATTAAGTAACCACAAAACCCGCTTAGTCTTATCCATTTAACCTCTTTCTTTAGACACCAACCGCTGGTTATGGAAAGTAATTACAACATTTCCTAAAATTCAGCACAATTTTGAACCAAATGTCAGGCTCCCTAAAGGATCTTGTTATCCAAATTTTAAATTAGGGTTTAGGGTGAACCGCGCGTAAAAGGATGGTGGTTTTTGGGCCAAGGAAGGGTGATGAAATCCCCACCTTATCTTATTTAAATTGGATTGCCTTAAATGGACTAATGGAAAAATACAATAAACAAAATAAATGCAACTAATTACAATGCATGAACAATTATTTCTAATATGCAATTCAGTAATTTAACATAAAACAATAAAATAAACTAAGCAAAAGAAGCAATTAAAATAATAAAAAAAGAAAACCTAACACATTCACAACTAACAACATAATTTCAACAATTAAAGGGCAATTAAATAAAGCAACAAATAATTACAGCAAATAGAAAATAAAAGGATTAATTATGCTAAAAAATTAACAACTGCAAAAATAAATTCTAACAAGAAAAATAGCTAGCCAAAGGATTAAATAGAAAATAAAAAAAAGAAGATTATGCTAAAAAAATAAAATAAATGTAGTGAATTTTTTCTTTGAAAAGTAAACCTAATAAAACAGAAATTTGCTCAAAAAATTAAAATAAAGAAAAAAAATAGATCTAAGAACAAAATGAAAGAAAAATAATACTAAAAAATAATAAAATAAATCGGATCTATATAAAAAAATTAACTAAAAAATCAAAAATCACTATTTTACCAAAAAAAGAATTCTAAAATAAAAACAAAAATAAAATGGGATGACTACACCTAAAACGCAATCCAATTTCTCTTTTCTTCTCTTTTTCAGCCACTGTCCGGTAATGCTCCGATACCCCACCTTTCACTATTATGTCTTGTAAAATCAAAGAGAAACAAGAATTAAACTGAGATTATAGATCAGGTAATCAAACGAAAATAAAAAAAAAAATAATGAAACAGATCCAGACAAAGCAAATAAAAAAAAATTCTCCATTGCTTCCCCGAGAACAGCACCAAAAACTTGGTGTGTCCGAAAGCGTGTCGTTAACCGCTGTGGAACACCAGTTTCAATATTTATAAATTCTATGATTCTGAAAACAACTACAAACGCAATTAATGATGAGAAAGGGGTCGTATCCATAGGGAAGCGAGGGAAAAATCACTACGTACTTTAATCCAAACAAAATAACATGCTGGGAAGTTGCAGAAACACAAAACTTTAATTAATTAAACCGGAACCCATTAAAATAAAATTTTAACAATGATGAAAGTGAAAAGTGACAAAAAATAAATAAATAACATAAATAAATAAATAAAAGAAACTAAATAAAATGTCTGCAACTCGGTCAAAGGTAGCAGTCTTTGAATCTCTCCTTTGACCCTCGAACTCCTCGAGCTAGGCCTTCCATCTTACCTGGCCGAATCCCAGATCTCCAGAAAAGAAAACAAAAATTAAAATAGATAAAAGTAAATTGCAGAAAGGAAAAAAAGAACTGAAAATTAAAGGACGGAAATTAAATCTAAAACGAAAGTAAACTGGTTGGGATCCGAATCCAGAAGTGACAGTAGTGGCTAGGTGAACTACAAGTTGGAACCCCTCCTCTTGCCTGGGCGTTATCCTCTTCCTTTACCCTTGAACTTCTCAAAATCAGCCTTCCGTCTTACCTGGGGGTAGAATCCAATCCCTCTTCAGGAGCCCTTGGGTCCTTTTTATAGAGATGGGTGGATACAAGTGGGATTAAAGAGAAAGAGGGGGGTGGCAGCTGGGTTTTAGCAAAGATCTGAACACCCTAGAGTTTCTAATGAAGGGTTAGGATGGTTCTAAGGTGATCCTAAGGCTAAGAAGAAAAAGAGAGGGCGCCCAATATTATGTAGGGTTGAGATTTGGGCGCCTAGAAATGGATGGTGAAGATTGAGGCTCCTAGGTTTGAAAGGTGGAGATTAAAAGGAGTGGGTGGTGCCCTAGAGTGGATGACTGAGATAGAGAATGGAATAAAGGGCAGAGATCTGGTGGCTAGGGGCTGAATGGTGAGGATTAGAAGGTAGGTGGCACCCTAGGGTTAAAAAGCTAAAAAGATGGTGCCCTAGAATGAATGGTGGAGATTAGATGGGATGGAAGGTGGAGATTTAGCAGTTAGGGGCGCCTAGGCTTTGTTAAGGATGAAAAGAATGAGTTAGAAGGCACCTTAGGGTTTTCTAAAGAGAGGGGAGCATGCTAATACAGTAGGATGGGTGTCATTCTGGGTTTAGCAGATAGGAGGCGCCCTCCTATGCTTAGATTTTTACAAAAACACCCCCTCTTAACAGAACTTCACACCAGCTTCCCAAAAACTGCATTTTACCCTTGAAATTTCCCAGTTTTTCACAAGATTTGCACAAAAACCCTCAGAGATCACAATATTGAATTTAACTAGGAAAATGGGACACTAACTATTCTATGGGTGTCGTTAAGAGCTTCGTTGTGCTCTATCCTTAACGGCAATTCTGAAATAAAGTCACTGAAGCGTTTTAGTGAACATTTGGTGCAAACTCCCCTATTTTCCATTGGTTTCAAAATATTTACCTTCAACAAATTGTAAATATAAATAAAAACTTCGTCATCAGAAAAAAAAAAAAAAAAAAAAAAAAAAAAACATGCATAAATGTAAGAAACGTGGAGTCGGAGTGGATGGGGTTTGAATGCGATTGTGGTTACAGGATACTCAATGGAACGTTGGGTTGGTTGTATCAGATACAATATTTCAAACAAAAAACAATGGTTACAGACAACTAATTTTTCCGATGTAAAGTTACAAGCGGGTAAGATCTATTTTGTCCAGCAACAAGATATGTTAAAGCAGCAAATGTTTCATCCAAGAACAAAATATTACCCATTTGTTTAACATTCAAAGATGAACTTTAAGTAGCAAGTTTGATTTAAATACCTTCTTTCACTGTAGTCCGGGGAAGAACAGAAAGTGTACCTTCACTTCCCCGTCTGTGCAACGCGCGAATGTTGACGAACTATCGAAAAATCCGAGATGATGAGCACTGGGGATCGGAATAAATGAAGAACTTTGGGTTCGTGGATGGGAGGAACGAATGTGAATAGGGACTATTTACCTAATAACTATTTGGGTAGTTGGGTTGGTTGAGTGGTAAATATGTGAGGAGAGAGAAAAGGCAAGAGAAAACTTAAAGTGGGGCATTTTTGGGTTCAATGAGGGGCATTTCTAGGTTTTTCAATGGAGGGCCGATAGTCAAGGGGTACCAAGGGTATTTCGGGTATTTTAATAATATGACAGGATGTTGGGCTGATGTGGGTGTGAGCCAGTGGAGTTGACGGAAATTTGAATTTACAGGATATAAAAAATCGAAATTTCTTAAGTAGTATTGGAGGTATTTTTTTGTGCCCTTGGTTGGGCAATAAATTTCCCTTTTTTTATAGAAAAAGAGTAGGAGCGAAGCCAAACCTATTATTTATTATTATTAAAAAAGAAGTCAGTCATGATTTATATATCAACAAAATGTCCTTTCAAAGGCATTCAACAATTATAAAGGCTTAGTTTGAAAAGAGTACAAATATAAATATGTACAATGTAAATATACAAAATAATTTAAAATATAAGATTTTGCACTATACATATTTGTATTTGTACTCCTTCCAAACTAAACCGAAGGAACAAAAGGCTGAGGAAGAAACCAAAGTTCAAATTTTTGGCATGATATGCCCGATAAACAAGGGGCGTTTCAGACTTTGACCGATTTCAAGGTGTAGGTAGGTCTAAAATCGACCACCTGCCTTTGATAAATAAGGAATGTTTTAGATTTTGACCAATTTCAATGTGAAGACAAGCCTAAAACCAACCCCCTAAAGCAATTTTGAAAAACAAAAAAAAAAAGAACTAAAAAAGGTTTTAGGTATCCAAACACCCAATACATACATTTGTTTGTAAGTATTGGGTGTATAACAACGGCAACCTTGTAGGCGGTGGGGAACTGGGGTGGAGGATGAGTTCTATAACAGCTCTAACATCAAATTTAATTATAGATAAACATAGTGGGGAATTAGAGGAGATCTTAACAGGCCCATGCTAGAGCAAGGCATTCTGCATTTGTAATAGATGCACAAGGCTCTTGGACTCAGTTTGGAAAGAATACAAATACAAATATGTATGATGCAAATGCATACAGAATAATACAAAATATAGGGTTTTGCACTCTACATATTTGTATTTGTACTCCTTCCAAACTGAGCCTTCGACACTTGCAATCAAGGTTCAAAATATCACAAAATTGGTAATACATATCAGTTTCCAACTTATCAATACACTAGGTAATTGTGGTTAATTGATTTTGATTTTGGTAAGAAAAGACTTGATTAAAGCTTCCACTCAAAACAGAGCGGAAGTAAGCAGCAATTACATCTAAGGTCTCGTTTGCTTTTTGATAAGTTACTTACCCGAGTAAGTGTTTTCCAAGAAAGACTTACCTAGGTAAGTGCATTTACCCATGTTCTTTTATTTACCATGTAAATAAGGCAATGATCATTTTAGCCACAAAAATCCATTATTAAAGGGGTATTTTTGTCCCATTCAAGTATTGGCAATTTTCCCCCAGGTGGAAAAGTTATTTATCCATCTAGGAGATGAGCATCACTTACCCAGGTAAGTAATACCCAGGAAAATAAACTTTCCTTGGTCCCTACATAAATTTGAAAAAAGAACATGGGATTCTTGATCAATAAGAATCAAAATCCCATTGACCAACATTCCTCCCTCTCAAAATCCAGAAAAAGAATGCTCCCTATAAAACGAAGCTAAAAAGAAGGTCCATGAATTAAAACGCCATGCATGGCCAAGTGGGCTAAATGGTGGGCAACTCTACTACTCCCGATATACATGAGAGAATTGAATATTCACAAACTGCAAAGCTAGAATCCTGATATCTTCAAGATAGGCTAGTGGAGGACAAGTAGATAGCTTGAAGGGTTGAGAACATCCTCAATCAAATCGAATGCATCTGAGTCCAAAAGAAGGTGAGATGTGCCGAAAGCAAGGCAACACTAATCCCCATCCTCAAAGCTAAAGCTTTGGCTATTGAAGAGGAGCTAGAACGATAGGTGGGCATGTCTAGTAATGATTAGGTTACAACAATTATCTCTGATGATGGCACTTAGGCTTGACTTTCTCGAAATTTGAACAATGTTCAACGACTGAACCAGACATAGAACCGTGATGATGTGGAATTTGCATTTTCTTTAAAATATATATGTATTAAAGTAATATATGCATTAAATATTCATAAAAGAGCACAAGTAATGAAGTGAATTAATGGTAATAACACAATATACATGAAAAGAATGGCTATGGGTTCAAATCTTATCATTTGTATTTTGAAAAATTCTATACAATTGAAACCTGGCGGTTTTAAGAAACCAGGACCAGTTCATCGGTTTTTCGGTTAAACCAACAAGGCATCTAGCTTTAAGCAGTTTTTATATAGTCTAGTTTCTAGCGTGCAATCGAATCGGACATAGGTCTGGGCCACTGTTCAAATTACCGGTCCAGTCCAGTTTCCCAAACACTGAGTTTGAATTCGTGTAGCATCCAAGTTAATCTTATACCAATTAGGCGAAGGCAACATCCAGAAGGGAGTAATGGACCTAGTCAAGGACCATTATTTCCAAGATCTATCAATTTGCTTTAGCAAATTCCTTTCCTTCTACAAGGTCTAGGGGTAGCCACGAGCTTGGCTCGTGAAAAGATCAGCTTGGCATGGTTTAAATCAAGCTTCAAGACAAGCTTAAGCCTAATTTACAAGTTCAATTGCTAATTGAACTGAGCTCAAGCTTAATAAAGCTCAGTTCTTGAGGCTTGTGAGCCTAATCGAGCTTCTACATGTATGTATATATGTATACATAAATAAATACATACATACATATATACATATATAATATTTTTATTTTTATATATAATAATAATAATTACAAATTACTATAGTTCTTAATTTTTAAATATCAAATAAAAAATATTTTTTTAAATATAATTTTTTATTTGTATAAAACATCTAGCTCATAGTTGAGCTCGAACCAAGCCAATCTCGAGCTTACAAGCTTTTGGCTCGAGTCGAACTTGAGCTCAAATCTCTAGCTCGAACCGAGCTCGAGCTCAAGCCTCATACTTTCTTGGCAATCTCTAGCTCGAGCTTGAGCCTCATTCTTGCTTCAATTCAGCTCGGCTTGGCTCAAATCCACCCTTAACAAGGTCCAACAAATAAAGGCTATAAGAGAAGAGGCATGAGATATTACAGAGTTTAATGAAACATCCAACCAAGATTTCAACCATTGTATGAGATTATTGACATCATTAGGTCTGAGAGATAAAAGAAGAACCAAACCAAATAGCCTTAGAGAATGGGAAGTTGAGAAGGTGTCTAATTGTCTCAATTGAACCATGTTACTTGGTGCAGGAGTCGTTAGTCCCCACCATCCTTTTAGCCAAATTTGAATTTGTGGCAACAACAATATTACATCAACACCAAATAAAGTAGTGAAACTTTTGGCTAAAAATTTAGGTTCTAGATATCCTACCATAAATCCTCACTAGAAGTTGAGGAACTAGATGAGGCATGGGACACTAGATGAAACTTAGAGTGATGGGTAAGTATATATTTCACATTAAAGAGACCTAATCTATCCAAGGGCCATATAATTGTCTAGACAGGGTTGCCAACTCAATTGAATCTTGAAAATAGCTTGGGCCTCCTCATTGGGAAAAGAAGAGATAATAATATATTCATTCCACATATGGTAGCTTGAGATTAAAATGTTAACCTAGTATAAGGAGAGCAAACATAAGTTTAGAGGTGTCAATGGAATGAATCGACCCCCACCCCCAAAGAGTCCTATATATATTAATGACAAGTACAATTATGATAAAGCCCTTATAGGGTTGAGGTTGAAAGAAAGAGATAAAAGAATATGTATATAGTACAATAAGGATTACAATAATACAATTCATCAAAATGCTCCACACTCCCCTACAAATTGATGCAAGGTCGTAAGCATCAGTTTTTCCACAAGAAAGAGATGTTTGGATCTTGTCATAGCCTTAATAAAAATGTTAGTAATCATATCGGACTCTGAGGCTACATGTGGAAGAGAGTTAGAACCAACAAGAAACAAATCACTAATAAAGTGACAATCCACCTCAATTTGTTTAGTTCTCTCATGGAACTAGATTAAAATAATCTTGATAGCATCAATGTTATCTACATAAAGAGGAATAAAAATAGGGAATGGACACCAAGATCTGCAAAGAGAGGTTGTAGACAAACTATCTCACTATGAACAAATGACATGGCCCTATAATTTGCTTCAGTAGATGACTTGGAGACTATTTGTTGTTTCTTGCAATTTCAAAAAATGAGGGCATCATCCATAAAAATACACCACCCAATAGTAGAATGGAGGATGTTAAGGCAGTCTTCCATGAAATGAATAATCTAATGAACAATAATCATATGAGGTTGGTGAGGGGTAGAAACAATCTGGATAATAACCTAAACTGTGTGAACTATGTTAGGATGAGTCATAGTAAAATAAATGAGAGACTCCACAAAATGTCAATATATAGTGATCTCTAGAAGCAATGAACCTTTTGACTTAGATAAGTTAACATTCAACTCCAAAGGAGTATTGACTTGCTTGTCATCAATAAGACTAACAAGTTTGACAAGATTAGAAGCATACTTGTGTTAACAAATGAAGTATCCTCGATCACTATGTTGGACTTCAAGTCCTAGAAAATAGGCAAGAGATCATAAGTCTTTCCTATGAAAAGAGCTATAAAGAAGAGACTTAAGTTCTTGAACTCCTTCATCATCCACAGTTAACAACATATCATCAACATACAATAGGAGAATTATAATACCCTAAGGCCTTCTATGGACAAAGAGAGTGTGATAAGAGGAACTATGACTATATCTTGCTACAACAACATCTTTGAATTTCTCAATCCAAGATCAGGGAGTCTATCTAAGATCATATAATGACTTCTTTAGTTGGCTGATAAGAGAGGGATCACTACAATATCTTGGAGAGGGTTTTATATACACTGTCTCTTTTAATTGACCATGAAAGAATACGTTTTTCACATCCAACTAGAAAATGGACCAAGAATGCAATAGACAAAACCAAGAGAACATGAACTGTAGTAATCATAGCAACCAAGGCAAATGTTTCTTCATAATTAATACCATATTCCTTTGTGTATCCCTGAGCAATAAGACAAGCTTTATATCTATCAAGAAATCATCATGCTTCAACTTAATAGTGTAGACCCACTAGCTCCCAACAAGACAAGCATATGTGGGTGTAGACACAAGATTCCAAGCGTCATTCTTATATAAAGCATGAATTTCTGCATCTATTGCTTCTTTCTATTGTGAACTATTAATGGTCTACTGTATAAGTGAGGAATATCTATGGAGGATAAAATAGCAGACAAGGAGATATGGTTTGAAAGAAAACCATAGTGGTTGAAGATGAAAGGAACTAAAGTGGGATTTGGTGGATAGGTTTCTAAAGAGGGAGAGTTACTTATAGGAGCAATAGTAGGATGATGGTCTAACCTGGGAGGAAGGGGGTCATGGGTGTAAGATATGGAGCATGTATTCATTTATGAGAGAAGACTAAGAGATCCTTTACAGCAATTAAAGGAGAAACATCTTGTGAATCAAATTTCTGCAAAATGGAAACATATGGTGCAAACAATCTAGCAACTCCAACAAAAATTAGATATGTTCAAGGAAAATAGCATTACAAGGGAGATGAATATGATGACTAGATGGATCATAACATAGAAAGTCCTTATGGTTAGGACTATATCTTATAAAGGCATACATAGAATATTGAGCAAATAGCTTATAGAACTCACGAGAAAGAAGTTGAACAAAAAAATATACATACTATACAAATCTTAAGAACAACCAATCAATTTCTGAAAGTGAGATATATACAAAGAACAATAGAAGGAACATAGTTTATCAAAAGCACTATGTACTTGCTACCTTTACCTAGAAAGAAGATGAAGCATGAGACTCCTATAGTAAGGTCCTCACAACACTAAGTACATTTTGTTCTTACACTTTGCCACTCCATTTTTCTGAGTATTTGGATAGCTTTGTTGAACTTGTATTCCAAGGCTCTTTAGATATATTAGATAATCTCCGTTAATGTGTGGCCTTGAATACGTACAAAGAATACACACATATGATTGAAATCAAACTTGTACCTTAGCATAAAATAGCCAAAATGTTGGATAAACTTTTGACTTGTATAAGAGAAAGTAAATCCATGTGTACCTAGTATAGTTAATAATAAACAATACAAAATACCTATATCCCATATGAGAAATAATAGATCAAATTCAAACATCACTATGAATAATTTCAAATGGAGATATAGGATGTTCAGATGTGTAACGAAAAGAAAAAGTATGACTCTTACTTAAATAGCAAGAAACATGTGAATTAACAAAGTTTGTAAAGAAAGAATTTTTTATAATAAGACAGGAATCAAACAAAAACTTTTAATTTGCTAGAATGTGGATGACCCAAACATTTATGCCATAAATTTTAAGCATTGTTTCTTTGACCTAAAACAAAACTAGAACCACTAATTAAAATAAGTTGATGGTGTTGTTATTTGGGACTTCTTGAATTCTAATGTAAAAGGACGGCCTAGCCTATGCCCCTTCCCTTTCACCTTTCCATTGTACTAATCTTGAATAAAACAACCATCATGAAAGAATATGAGAATATGACCATCAACAAATTAACCAACTAAAATCAAACTAGTGGTAAGGTTAGGAACAAAAAATGTATTGATAAAAGGAAAAGGGAGTAGTGGGCGAGATCCTAAGAGACAATTCATTACTATCAATAATTTTAATTTTTCACCATTGGTAGTAAATAACATTATGATTATTATGGGATTTAGTAAAAGTGCTACAAGGTTTAAGGTAGGTTCTTATCATATAATTTGTAGCTCCAAAATCAATGATTCAAATGAAAGGAGACGAACAACAACTAGAGAACTCACCAAGCCAATAGCAACGAAAGTATAAAAAATAGTAAAAGATACCAATTATTGAATCTTTTCCTCATCCATTGGTCTAGAAGATTCACCTTTAGTAGAAGAGACATCAATGATCCGTCCCTCAATTGCTTAATATGCACGTAGCTATTTCTTACTTTGAGTACCCTTGGGTGGTCAAATGAGATAGTCTAAAATAATGTGACCATGTTGTTTGCAATAAGTGCAAACATTCTTCTTCTTACAATAGGATGCAATGTGCCCAAATCCCTTATACTCATAATATTGTATTCCGAAGAAGTACTTACTAGTTGATTTCTTACTCCTTTGTGCTATAAAAGCAATTTCAACCCCAGAGTCTATTAATTTCCCATAAATGTAGTTAAAATTCTAGTATCCTCCCTTAGTTGTTTTTCCATCACTAACTCCAAATCAGGAAGAGTTCCTTTAATCATAATATTAGATCTTGTTATCTCATAATATTTTTACATCTTCTTATCCCCTTAGCAAAAAGCAAATATTTTAGATTTAATTTGATATTGTCATGACATATTGGATGGAGAAGAAAACATTCTCCAAATAAGCATGCATCTCATAAATTGTTTGCATTCTTCTCATAGGTACAATAATATGGGACACTATCGAATTAAGAATCCAAGAGACTAGTTTCCCATTATCCATCTTCCATTGTGCAAAAGCCTTGGTTTTATATTCACTTGATTTGGTAACTATCCCATTTAAATAACCCCTCTATGCCTATTTCTTCAACAAAGAAATCAAAATGAACCTTCCACATGCTATAATTAGTTCCATCAAACTTCATTAAATAATATCAACATTGTCAATCATTTCAAAGAATAAACAAAATCCAGAAACAGGATGACAACACTAAAATGGATGCTAAAATCGAGAGAAAATGAGTAATTAATCACCAAACTTGATCAAGGACCTATTTAGGCATGAGGAAGGATAATCCACCGCTGAAAAAAAAAGAGTTTTCCAAGAAAAAGCATAAATAGCAAAGTTTAAGAGTTGATGATCCCAAAAAGGAAAATTAGAGGACTCCCAACTCAAAGAAAGGATCAAAATCCTTCTAAGGTTGCATTTGATTCCTTATTTTTAAGAACTTATCTCCTTTTTGTAGTTAAAATGTCTCTATGAACATTGAGTTTTTAATTGAAAAAAAAAAAAGAGATAAGTCCTTAAAATAAGGAATGCCAAATGCAACCTAAAATCAAATTAAAACTTCAAACTGATGAAGAAAATATCAAAAGTAGGCCAGAGCAACACAAACTCTAGAATATTAGGCCATACCAATCAGTCAATTAGGAGAAAATAAAAAAAAAAAAACAACCTGTTGGATGTCTTTTCTAGGAAACACAAAGAGAGGCAAAAAACCTCCTATTTGTCATGACCAATTTTGGAAGGAGTACATAAGCACCTAGAAACACCCTTGGCAATTGGGATGTGCAACCAATAACAAATCATGTGCCTTAAAATGAATAGGGGTGTTTTTGCTAAAGTAAACCTTTAACTTATGGAAATTAATGTTTTAACCAAAGGATCTACAAAAACCATCAAAATGGGTGACTAGTTGGGCTGTGTTAGTGACATCAACCATAGAGAAGAGAATACAATTGTTTGCAAACATGATATGTGAGAGAGTGGGGGGAAACTTGGCTAGGGAGGTACCCTTCAAAGGACTTTCTTCCACATCTTTGTTGATGAGATTAGATAACCCCTACATGACCATTAGAAAGATATATGGGGAGAGGGAACACTTCCATTGATGAGAATAGAGTATGTGACAGAAGATATAAATTTCATAATTAGCTTGGTCCATTGATCTAAAAAGTCCATTCCTTGCATAATTTTTTCAATGAATTTCCACTCAGCCTTGTCATTATCTTAGTTTATGTCAATCTTGATTATCATATCATAGTAATTATCTTTTGGTTCTCAATTTAAAAAATGAAATGCTTCATTAGAGATATAGATACTATTTGAGATTTGGCACTCTAAAATGAAAGCATTCTAGGATGTATCAATAAGACCATCAAGACAAGGCTTGAGCTTGTATTCTAAAACTTTTAGCAAAAAAGTTAATAACATTACATAGGGCAATAGGATAAATGTTAGTAATTGATTCAAGGGTCTTTGATTTCGATACAAGGCAGATAAATGGATGATTTAAATCGTCAACTAATGACTCTACATTGAACATGTGAGCGGCAACCTTAGTAATATCATTGCTTAATATGCTCTAACAATGCTTGTTGACACCCCATTTTTGCGTTCTTCAGTCTTTCTATAATATTTTGAGTTTCAAACATGCTTTAGCTAACCTCGGGGTCGACCTGGGGGTATTTTTGGAATTTTATAAAAGTTAGGGCTTCAAGCATCCAAAATGATAGGTACATAGAGACCAAAAAACCAAACCCAGTGACACCAATATCACTCCAATCTGACACTGTTTACCCCTTCATCTTTAGACCCAAAGCCGGAACCGATTCCGATCGTCCGATTAAAGTCATTTTGACCCTAAACCACATTTCACACCAAATCAGAAATAATACAAAACTATAGGTACGTAGAGCTCGAAAAACCAAACCTAATGACACCAATATCACCCAAATCCGACACTGTTTACCCCTTCATCCCAAGACCTGAAGCCGGAACCAATTTCGATCGTCCAATCAGAGTCATTTTGACCCTAAACCACATTTCACACCAAATCAGAAATCCAAGACCATAAGTACGTAGGGCCCAAAAGTCCGAATCCAACGACACCAAGATCACTCGAGTCTGACACCATTTACCCCATCATCTTAAGACCCGAAGCCAAAAACCGATTCCAATCGTCCGATCAGAGTCATTTTAATCATAATCCACATTTCACATAAAATCCAAAATCCGAGACCATAGGTATGTAGAGCCCAAAAATCTGAATCCAACAACACCAAGATCACTCGAATCTGACACCGCTTACCCCTTCATCTCAAGACCCAAAACCGAAACCGATTCCAATCGTCCGATCGGGATCATCTCTTATCCTAAATGCTAACCCCCATAAAATCTGATATCTAACCTTATAGATGGATAAATCTCGAAATTCTGAGTCCGACGGTACCAAGATTGTCCAATTCCGACACTGTTAGCCCCTCCATCTTGAGACCCAAAGCTAGACTCGATCTGGGCCCTCCGTTTAGAATCCTTTTCACAATAACTTCGAACCTAGGGCATTCCACAACCCAAACTTCCTCTCAGCCTCTAGAAACATCTTAAAAATCTAAAGATTTGACCAGCTATAGCTTCCAATCAATCAAGCCAATCACCTAAACTTGGAATGTCTAGTTTAGGTAAATTGGTGAAATATTTCACTCTTTGTCTTGATTGATTAAGAGAATCTCTCACAAAGCTGTCTTGACAGCCCATTATCTCAATCAATCTCCCTCCAAAAACCATTCAAACATCAGCCATTGATCTCCCTTATCTTTCATTTCAGCCATCCATTCCCCTCTCAAAAAATCTATAAATACACACAAGAAAGCCCTTTTTCACATCCAAGACACACAAGAAAGTCTAGAGAACTTACAATCACAAGTGTGGAGAATACCCCCTTTACGTCCCAAGTAGCGCCAAGCCCCCCCACCACGTCCAAGACATGTCTTCACTCTCCCTCTCCCTATCCCAAACTTCCTAAGCCTGAAGAATGCTATTCCCGTACTCTTGCCCTTGCCCCAATCCAATTTGAAGCAAGAAAACTTACTCGGGTTGTAGTCATATTCATGAAGAGGAAGCTGAAGCTTGTCTGAATTCTACGAAATGGTGTAAGGAGCTTGCAGATTTCCAGCAGCATTTCATATTTATTGGGCAACATTCCACATTCAAAGATAATATGCTTGGAACAAGAAGAGTTCTGTGGCGAGAAGAATCTATGCGGCGCCTCTCCTTCATCTCTGGAATGCGTTAACAAGTTAGTATAAATGACATCTTACTCAATTCTCATGCTGAAGCCTCAAAGTAGAAATGTATGTCTATGAAAGCTTCCACTGCACTTCTTATCGAAAATTTTCAGATTTTATTATCATGAGTATGACAATCTTTGAAATAGTTAATTCGGTCTGTTAATTGCATTAAAAAATCTCTATTACAGTGGTTTTGATCATCTCTATCCTTCTGTCTACTTTAGAACTTCCTCTAGGTGCTTCATCTTAATTTGGTATTTGTTATAATTAATTTATAATGGATAGATCTCCATACTCAAGTTTTTTTAGATTAACTTTCTTAGGTACCGATATTTTTCTTAGTTTTCTCCATTAGAGATGTTAAAAGCAATATAGGATCTTCTCATCACATCATATTAGTGATTAATTTATTTTGTTTTTTTATATTGCATGGTCCCATCATTCCCATCCTTTTCAATATTTCAATTTTTTTTTTCTGTTTTCTTTTCTCATAAGCTCAATCACTTTAGCATTTTTTATAGATCTCCACTTGTTAACTTTGCTTGACATTTGTGAAGCCCAATAGACCGCTTAGAATTCCACCTTAATACCCAACTCATTTAACAAATCCCCCCCCCCATTCACCTGGGCATTAGTCTCTTTTTTTTGGCATATCTAGCGGGCCATTTAATTCATTTACTGTTTTAGGTTTTCGTTACATTGATAATTGCCTCATGTCCCTTTTCATATTAATGTTTGATTATCTTGCCTTCTTTGGTTCTCTTTTTATAGATAACTTTTAATCTTTCTTCCGATGTTCCATTTATATTTAAGTTTATTTTTTTAGTTGATAATCACTGATTTACTATAGTTAACTTTTCTTCTTTTTTGTCTTCAATTATTTGATTTTCCTAGTCATTAATTGATAGTTTTTTTTTGTTTGTGAAAATTAGTGTGTGGTAATCTTTTTATTTTAAGCCCAAAAATTGAAAAATCTTCTTTGGAACATTAGTGAAGTAGAGGCCGGTTCAATCAGGCGTGTGTGGAGTGCCTAATTGAGGGCTTTTATAGGGGCGTTCTTGTTAGGTCGGGCATAACCGCCACTGGGCTCCTGTCACAGCCGTTACCTGTCAGGGCTGCGCAGGTGGCCGTTGTGACGTACTTCTCACCTGGGTGAGTGACACGTCTCCAAAGTGGCAGGCACGCCTCCGCCTGCTGAGAGACGTGGACACAGATTGTCGAAAGGACAGGGACTGCGCTGTCATTAAGGGATGTGGCGCAGTCCGATCGGTACGGCCTGTCAGATAGAAGCTTCTTGAGGAATGCTCATGCGGCTCATTCATGAGCTACTTTGTAGCGAACTCGGAATACTTCAGGATTACCCTTAATAGAATTGGCCCTTGGGATGACTTGTCTGCTTGGGAGCTCGGGCGGGCTAGTTCCCCTAGCTCACGAGTTAAAGTTGCCTCGGAGTATCCCTTCAAAGGTAGCTCGGGGAACCCGGAGCTCGCGTTGTGGCGATCTCCTCCTTTTGTGAGCTACAATGTAGCGAGCTGCTTTATGGGCCCGTCACTTGGTCGCACTAGGCTACAATGCTGAGCTGTCGCTCATGCTGAGTCAGTGTCCGCGTGTCACCGTTTCATAGGTCGGGTCAAATCGTCCTCCATCAATTATTATTAATATCATCATCATCATTATTATTATTATTATTATTATTATTATTATTATTATTATTATTATTATATCCATGCAATACATGGGTCACAATAGACTCGTACAATACATGCATCGGGTTACACAAACTTGTCTTTTCAAAATCAGGTTTACTGAAAACGGGTCATAGTAGATTTGTATTGATCGTCTTCTTTGCTTGGACAGTAAAACGGGTCATGCGTCAACTCAATTATTTTTTCATTATTTTAATCTTTTTAGTTGTTTTTATAAACTTTTCTTTTTCAAAAATTTATACATTTGTTCACAAAAAATAAGAGGTTTGACCTCCTACCTGATGTTTGGAAGTGTTTGAAAGTTGGATGAAAATCTAAATCACTAAAATATAGCTATAGTCGGTACAACTAAAACATTTGCAACCTAGAAGAGTTTGAAACTTAGAAGGGTTTGAAACTTGGAAAAGTTTGAATATGCTCAACCAAAAAAATACCTTCAAGGTTGAAAAACCTGCAACTTTTAAAGAGATTGGAACTTGGAAGAAAACCACCAGTAAAAAATGAGATGACAAGAGAACGAAAGGAGGTTGTGTAAACCTGAGATGGTTAAAACATTTGAAACCTACAATGGCTAAGATGTTTGGTACATGCAATGGTGTCTTTAGTTTCTTAAAGGTGTGAGAATTGGGTTTAAGATGTTTGAAAGAGAAGAATGAAAGAGTGTAAGAGTTGAGACGTTTGGTCTCCTAAAAGTGTCTTTGGGAACCCATACGTAATGGTATGTTCAACTTGAATTTTACCAAATCAACATTGTTTAACAAAATAGTGGGTTTTTAGGAAATCTAGAAGACTAGAATTATAAATAGAGCAGAGTCACAATTTGAATGGTTCAACCAATGTGGGTGGTTAAACCGTTCAATCAAGGAACCGAAAGGCATTTCATTTTTTTTAATCCTAGTTTTTATATTTTTAAACCTAAGACCTTAAACTTATACCTATAAGTGCTAAACCATTATTATATCATTGATTTTATGAAATTTTGCAACTCACGATCAAACTGTTTGACCCAATGATCAAACCATTTGACTTGTGACCTGACATACATTCTAGTTTTGTTTTTGGTCCAAGTCTTAAAACATTGGATAATTCAACTATCCAAGTCAATGACGAGTTGAAAACATAGAATAAAACAACATAAAAATTAGAATACATTTATATTCCATTCAAAAATGATAAACATTAATTGACCATAGTAAAAATAATTTACTGCTTAAATAAAATAAAAATAATTATTAATTGTAATTATTGATATAATGTTTTTATAAGATACTAAAAATAAAGTAATTCATAAAAAGTAATAAGATAAATTAAAAACTAATATCCATTTAAAATTAACATAAAACTAATACAAAATTATCTAACAATTATTAGTTGATAATTAATTTCTACTAATTTAAAACCAGCTTGAATTCCACTAAAAATAAAATCATAATATAATTAATTAAAGTTAGTAAGGATTAGTAAAAATAAAAATAATAAAATTTTATTAATTTTAAGTATAGTTTAATTAATTTAAAATCAATTTAAATTTCATTTAAAATAGGAAAAATTATAAAACCTCCCTAGGCTTTCCAACAATCCTATGAACGTCCCCTATGTTTTGACCTTAAAAAAATCTCCCCATATTGTTTTGAAAAAAAAGATGCAAATACCTCCTTAGCATTTCAAATGTAAAGTGGTGATGTAATGCAATATATAGTTTTTAAATATTAAATTTACCCATCAACAACTTCATTTAGTTGTAAATTTATTAAAATACCTTGTAAAAAGGATTTTTCTCTTTTACTTCACTTCAACCTTTTGACCTTAATTTGTCTACGAAGAATAGAGAGAATTACTCTTTAAAAGTTGTTCAGTAAAATAAATTAGTGGAGAGTGAAGTTGGAATTAATAATGATAAGTGTATTTTGATAAATTTAGCATTTTTATTATCGAAAAGCTTAGAAAAAGGAGGTATTTACACTTTTTTTATGGTTTTTGATAAGATCAAAACCCAAGGGTGATCCCTTTATATAATTGTTATAAGAGGAGGGTTTTTATAATTTTACCCAAACAATAATATAAAACTAATAACAAATCAATAAAAATTAAAAATTTATAATGTTTGAAAAATTGGAAATATCATATTGAATAAATTAAACATAACCCAAAAAATGATGTTTGAAAAATTGGAAATATCATATTGGCTCCTTCCTCGATTTTTCTTAATAAAATCCGTGTATAGCACGGGTCTCGACTGTTTTCAGTCCATTTTTCTCGCAGCCGTTGTACTCCGTACTCTTAAAGAAGGGATATCAGTGCGAGGGCGAGGGTTTAAGGAGATTGAGTGGTTTTAGTCGGCATTTTGAGGAGAAACGAATCAACGAACAAGTAGACAAGCTACCATGTCGAGAAAGAGATCTGTGCTTCGTGCAGTCAAATCTGTTGCAACTACTCTTTCCAAAGTACACTCCTCCTCCCACCTTCAATTGAGCTCTTCCAATGGCTTCGTGGATTCCATTAAAACCCTACCTTTAGTGAAGCAAATCAGCACCAATGCCACCGAAATAGCAGATTTTCAAGCAGAGCACCATGGCACCAGAGAAAGCGCTAACGCTGTTGGTTTTCAGCATAAATTTACTGGGTATGGGTCTTTCAGAGAAACTTCGTTTGATTATCATAGCAGTGCTAATGGGTTTTACGGAGATGGCTCTAGAGAGTTCCAGCAGGGTTCTGATGGGTTTTACAAAGAAACACAAAAGCCTAGGGAGTTTCAGCAGAACCCTAGCTCTGGTGGGTCTCATGGGAGAAATCCTAGCTGGGTTCAGAGCAATGTAAATGAGTACTACGGAGAAAAACCCAGTCATAACTTAGATGGATCTTATAGAGAATGCCCTGGTGGTGTTTACGGGGAAAACCATGGACAGAATCCCAACGGATTTTATAGGGAAAACCCTAGAGAAGAAGAATTTCAGCCGAACCCTGTTGAGCAAAACAAGAACTTCAATGGCTTTTACAGGAAAGACTTTCAACAGTTGGCAACGAATCCTACTGGATTTTATTCAAAGAGTTCTAATACACTTCAGCAAGGCCCAAGTGGATACTACGGACAAAATAATTATCAACAGAATTTACATGGGTCTCGCAGGGAAGATGTTAGAGAAACTCAACAGAAGCCAACCGGGTTTTACCAAGGAAGTCCTTCAACATATCAGGGGAGTGGTGGTCCTTCCTACAGATCAGATTTTGGAGGCTGTCAGCAGGGTCCAAGTGGGTATTACAGACAAAGTGTTGGAGAGCACCAGCAGAGCTCAAGTGGATTTCAAGGAGAAACAACTAATCTTCAAGGGGTTAATAGTTTGAAACCTGAAGGTGGGTCAGTTGAAACTGCTGAAAGTAGTCAGTATAGTGGTACTATTGAGGAATTGGATGATTTATGCAGAGAGGGTAAGATGAAGGGAGCTGTAGAGGTTCTGGGTTTGTTGGAGAAACAACACATTAATGTTGACTTGGAAAGGTACTTGCAGTTGATACAAACATGTGGAGAGTTTAAAGCTCTTCAAGAAGCAAAAGTTGTTCATGAGCATCTCACAAGATCATGGGGGCATGTCAAAGTAAGTATTAATAATAAGATCCTGGAGATGTATTCCAAGTGTGGTTCCATGTCTAATGCATATGAATTATTTGAAAAAATGCAAGAGCGAAATTTGACATCTTGGGACACCATGATTTTCTGGCTTGCAAAAAATGGTCTTGGAGAAGACGCCATTGATATGTTCACTCGGTTCAAGGAAGCAGGATTGAAGCCAGATGGTCAAATGTTTATTGGAGTCTTCTATGCTTGTGGTGTCCTAGGTGACATTGATGAGGGCATGTTGCACTTTGAATCAATGAGTAAAGATTATGGTATCATGCCCTCCATGGACCATTATGTGAGTGTGGTGGAAATGCTGGGAAGTACAGGATATCTGGATGAAGCTATGGAGTTCATAGAAAAGATGCCACTTGAGCCTAGTATAGATGTTTGGGAAACCTTGATGAATCTTTCTAGGGTTCATGGGCACATGGAACTTGGGGATCATTGTGCTGAGCTTGTTGGGCATTTAGATCCCTCTCGCATGACAGATGAATTGAAGGTAGGCCTTGTGCCAATAAAACCTTCTGATCTTGCAGAAGAAAAAGAGAAGAAGAAATTGTCAGCACAGAACCTCCTAGAGGTTAGGAGTAGGGTCCATGAGTATAGGGCAGGAGATACATCCCACCCAGAAAAGGATAAGATTTATGCACTGCTGAAAGGAATGGCCACGCAAATGAGGGAGTCTGGTTATATACCTGAGACTAGGTTCGTGTTGCATGACATAGACCAAGAAAGCAAGGAGGATGCCCTTCTTGCCCACAGTGAGAGACTTGCTGTTGCTTATGGCCTCATTAGCAGTGCAGCTCGTTCCCAAATTCGCATAATCAAGAATCTCCGTGTTTGTGGGGATTGCCATAGTGCATTGAAGATAATGTCAAAGCTCGTTGGCAGGGAATTCATCATCCGAGATGCCAAGCGATTTCATCATTTCAAAGATGGATTATGTTCATGCCGAGATTTTTGGTAAACTTGAAAAGAAAAAAATGAAAAAGAAAAAATTGAGAAAGAAATTTAACTGAGTAATTTATCAAACCAGATTGCAGTTTTTCCTTTTTTTCAAGGAGAAAGTGGGTTCCCATGTGTTATTTTTTGTTCCTCCAGTCTAGGTTGGAATACTTACTGATAAGATGATAATTTTAGTCGTCCTTTCATTAAAGGAGGTTTTTTTTCTTTTTGTTTTTCTTTATCAGCCCTTTCATCAAAGGAGTTGTTTGAATTATTATAGAAACTGACTACTAGTTATAGATTCTTTTTTTTTTTGATGAATGTACTAATTATAGATTCTTATGTGTATGTTCATGATAAGTTGTTGAATATGATTGGGTCTTTTCGAGTTGTAGTTTAGGAAATAGGTATCTAAAGCATCTTGGAGGAGTTATATTCTGCCTGAACAAGGGTTTCTTTTCTGCTTCAATTTCTTATCCTATTTATTACCAAGGTTGAAAACCCGTTTTTCTTTGTAGACAAACATGAATAACATCCACACAATAGATGTTTCATTACAATCAGTAATTTAGTACTCCAAATTCAAGAGAAAACAACATCCCTCGTCATTTGGCATAACCGGAAAATATGCATTATAAATTCCCCCTCCACTAAAAAAATGACTTATCTAAACTTTAGGAGAATGAAAGCTCTGAAATGATGCATACATTAGATTGTGCATTGATATCTGATCATGCTGATTTTTGGTGCAAGCCCTCTCCTAGGTAGGAGTTATCCAGTGGTGGGTCTTTGATGCAAATGCTTATAATAAGATCTTAAACAAGTCTCAAAGATGGAAATTTAAGAAAAAGACTCAAATAATAGACCTGTAAATGCATAATCAACCAGAAAAGAAGTGACTATTTGACCAGTCAAACCTTGTTTGATTTGGCTGAAATTTGTGGCACTTAAGTATGCTTGGAAATTTCAACTCAATCTAACAAGACTAACATGTGGAAGTGCCCCGATAAAAGACTTTAAATTGGCTGATTTTTGCGTTTTGCAAGTTGTGGTCAAAGTTGTAGTTAACAGGACCACTAGATGTCATTTGGGGCCCTCATAACTGTCATTGCTATAAATAGCACTTGTCATTATTACCATTTATAGTAAAAGATGAGGTACTGTTTTTAGTAACTTCTAATTTCTTATGTTTAGTGGGGTAGAGAGTTATAGCGTCCTAGTTTGAAAAGGAAGTTTATACCATTTGTTTGAAGTTTGAATACAAGTACACATTAGAGTCTTGGAGTCTAAGTAGGAGTAAGGGCATCGACAGGTTTTGTATAGAGCAATTTATTCCATATTTGGGGCCCTCATAACTGTCATTGCTATAAATAGCACTTGTCATTATTACCATTTATAGTAAAAGATGAGGTACTATTTTTAGTAACTTCTAATTTCTTATGTTTAGTGGGGTAGAGAGTTATAGTGTCCTAGTTTGAAAAGAAAGTTTATACCATTTGTTTGAAGTTTGAATACAAGTACACATTAGAGTCTTGGAGTCTAAGTAGGAGTAGGGCATCAACAGGTTTTGTATAGAGCAAATTATTCCATTCAATTAAATAAAGAATTCTCTTTTCTGTTTCTGCCATAGCCAGCCACTATAATAGAATTACTTGCTTCCTCTTCTATTATCTCTTCTTTATTTGCTTGTTTATATTTGTAGCTAAAGTCTATTGTTTTGTGTTAGATTTAGAAGTCTTCTGCTTCAGTCTTCATATTCTGAGACTGTCATGTAACAAGTTATGAGGGCCCCAGATGACATCTAGTGGTCCTGTGTCCCTAGATGCAAGTCAATTCATCCCAACATGTTGGGACTTAAATCGTCAGAGGAGGATGAGAAAGAAGTGGACCAACTTTAATAATTTTCGCTCTTTAATAAAATTTCATTGATTTAAATCCCAACATGTTGGGATGAACTGACTTGCATCTAGGAACATAGGACCACTAGATGTCATTTGGGGCCCTCATAACTTGTCACATGACAGATATTTGGCTTCTCATTGGAAAGCCATTGCTGGATGGGATGCTGGTGTCGATCCTAGGTCTGTTCCCAAGATGACATGTGATGTGACAAGTTATGAGGGCCCCAAATGACATCTAGTGGTCTTGTGTCCCTAGATGCAAGTCAATTCATCCCAACATGTTGGGACTTAAATCAATGAAATTCTATTAATTGTTAGTTTGTCACATGGATGGGATGCTGGCGTCGACCCTAGGGCTTCTCATTTCTCCCCTTGGAGAGCCATTGTTGGGTTCTTGCCTTCCTTTCGGCCTTTCATCAGATTTGATGTGTGCTCGGGTAATAAAATTCTCTTTTGGGAGGATCTTTGGCTTGGGAACACCCCCCTTGAGGATAGATTCCTGATTACATATTCTCTTTCCCTAAATAAATTCAAAATCATCTCCTCACTTAGTGTGTTTGAGGCAAGGTTCAAAATATCGATATGCCGGTAGGGGCGTATCGGGTGAATCGATACCTTGTTTTTTACTTTTTGTTTTTTTTTTCCGAAACTGGTTCAGGGGGGCCGGTTTAGGGCTCCTCCACCCCTGAACCGGTCAGACCCCCGATACACCCACTGTAGGGGTGTATCGGAAGGGTCCTGGAACAATATGCAGATGAGTTGTTCACTGTGTTGAGTTCAGTTTTCCTAGATCTTTCTTGCCCAGACAGTAGAATTTGGAAAGTATCTCCTTTATGGACTTTCTCTTGTTCCTCTATTATCAATGCCTTAGCTCAGCCTTCTGTTGTGCATGTCTCTTTTCCTGCTAAAGAAGTGTGGTATTCTCCTGTGACGCCAAAGGTTAGGGGGAAAGAACCGGAGGCAGTAGCTTGGTCTTTTAGGGGAGAGATGAGGAGATTCAAATGGCTTACTTCTAATCTCACAGTGAGAGTCAGGAGGTCGGCAAATGGGCTGACCTACTAGCTAAGCAAGGGGTGAATAGGGATCACTTATTCTGGGCTCAAATGTAATTTTACTTTGTTTTTTAGGCAGCAACTCACGCCTTCTGGGGGAACTCTGTTTTGTATCCACTTGTCAGTTTATTTATTTATCTTAATAAAATACTTCATGATTCATCAAAAAAAGGAAGTATTGATCAAAGAAAAAAGGAAAGAAAAGAAGACTGGGTTCCAATATGGTAGTTGGCTTCTAATGCCCATGGAGACATGCCTGTGCTGCTTGATCACATTCCCACTTAATAAACAAAAATATATTCTATTAGCCAGTTGGATGCATGAATAGAACATAGAAGATTTCCTTTGAAAAATCAAATAACTTGAAGGAATTGATATTTTAAGAAGAGAACAAAGAGTTATCAACTCCATGCTCATCTATATGAAAGAACAATTGAAATCATATGGAGTTACAGTGGTTAGAGTTAAGATCAGGTCTTTCTCGCTACAAACTTTTTTTTTTTTAATAATAACAATAAATGTTATTAAACAGATAAACTACCTGCTGTTCTTCATTGCTTCAAGTTTAATCACTTTGTAGTTACTAAATCATGTCATTCTCAACTGAAGATCCTTAGGTCATATCCTGCAAAGGTAATCCAATTTTTATTTTTTATTTCATATGTTTATGATTCCAATAAATAGTTACTTTGTTCTTTGAATCTTTGATCATATTTTTGTTGTTTAGTTCAGTAGCTGTCCTTCATTCACATGGCTTTAGTGTCACTGGATTTACAATTCTTCTCTTCATTTTTGATGTTACTCTTCAATTGCGTTTGTTATTAGTTTCGTTTTTTAATTCATGTAGCTCCTATTGCCTTGGAACCTAGAGAAGCTTGGACTTAAGAAGGTGAAGGTTGATCTACTGAAACCAATGCAAATTTGCATAGAAATTGTTTGTATGTCCTCAAATCTACAATGGGATTTTTAGGTGTTTTATCTGATCTTCCTTCTAACTTTTTATTTTCTTTTAAATAGTAATAGGAAAAGAGAGAGTTACACTTTAGCTTTTGGTATTATTTCATTATATCTATAAACTATATTATCTAGATTCTCTATTCTGCTTTGACATTCCTTTAAAATTCCATAAACAAGATTAAATGCGTGGATGATAGATGATAGATGATAGAGCAAAAAACTTGCATGCTTTGATTGAGCTGATGAAGTGAAAACATGGCTACTGTAGCGATATCAAGGAATCAATGTCTGTTATTAGTGAGATGATCTATGCATCTTTAAGTTTCAGAATTAATACTGAACACTTGAGTAATCTTTCTATTCTAAGTTTGTATTCTTTCTTCAACATCCATGAAGTTTCCTTGTAAATTTGTAAGCTCTTATTGAGTTTGCGATAGTGATACAGAATTTCCCACTCTTCGAGAGTAGATATTAGAGAGGATACAATTAGAATTCAGGACCGTTGATTTTGGCAAGGTAGGATACTATTTTTTGTTTCCTAATTGATGCTAATTCTCAAGGTGGTCTTAAGATTTGAACCCTGAAGATGGAGGAAGGATTCAGTCCTGCAAAATGTGAAAACCCAGCAAGATTTGAAAACCCAACAAGGAATCCAACACTCAGGGAAGAACAAAAATCTCATGAAGGGTGGTGACAAGGAAAAAGTGCAGATGCCTTGCTACGTAACAGCACCCGAACTCATGACAACTGTTACAAAAGATCAATGGAACAAAAGACTTGTTGTAGCCACCAAGTGGAAGGTTGTTAATTGGAAGGAACTTGCCGAAGATTTAAGGGTGAAACTAAAAATTGAAGGAGGTCTAATACTTAAGCCTTTCCAAGACTGTTTGGCGATATTAGACCTTGAGGCCCCTTGAGAGATGTTTATGCAATCCAAGTCCAGACCAGGGAAGGCTTTGTTGATATTCGAAGGTGGAGCCTAGTTTCTAACTTAGTTGAGCTTGACGAAAATCCTGTGGTGAAGATCGTAGGTCTACCCTTTCACCTTTGGACTGAATCGATCTTCCAGAAAATTGTTCTGTTGTGTGGAGCTGTGATGACAGACCTCAACACCTTTAATCTTCATGTGGTTTTGATTAAGCTGTTGGGGGTAAAGATGGAGAATGTACTGCGCATGGTAGAGGTGTGAGTAGAGGGTGTAGTGTACAAATCTTGAATCATCTCAGCAATGGATGTCAAACTCTGGAAGGGAATGGAGGAAGAAGATGATGAGGTGGCACAAGGGAGATAAGGTGGGGGCTGTTTATTGGTTGAGTGCAGTAAACAGTCAAATGCGATGGGAGTCCAATAGTTGGGTAGAGAAAAAGAAGAGTACCAAATTACTTTTCTTTGACAAGAAAGGACCATCCGATCCTCATCCTAAGGTTGTTTTTGAGTCTTACGTAGAGGTCTTGTCAGACCCCCCTTGTGTCCAAAACAAAGCTCAAGAGGTGGGGGGTAGTTAAAGGGGTCTTCGAATCGGCCCCAGCTTCTTCTCGCAAACTGGGGTCACCCAAAGTCCAATTGGGGGCCAGCTTGTAAACTCCAAGCTGTGACAAAGAAAACGTGTAATCACAGTGATCATGTGAGGCCTGCTATTATGATGGGGGATGATATCAGGGGTCTATCATTGTTCCCCTCAAAGTAGGTTTCTCCTTTGAAGGCTGCAACGGATAAAAGCACATTGATAGCTCTTATTACCGATGATGCCACCTTGAAACCAAGGGAAAATGAGGGGAGAGCAACTTTGTTTGGCGACCAATCCCTTCGGAAAATTCAACTACACCAGATAGGCCCAATCCGAGGTACTGCAGAATGCGTAAAGAAGATTCGGGGGTCTCTAATGAATGGGAAGACTTGCAAGGCATTGATTAGGGGGAGGAAGAAGAGGGGAATAGTTGTAAATCACACCTACAATAATCTGAATTGAAAAAAAAAACAGGATAAAAGAAGGAGATTGAAGAGAGAGAAGTGATGGAGGAAGATGGAAGAAAAGGAAGAAGAAGAGAGAGTAGTTCCAAACCTCTCTTCAACCCCCAATGATCTCTTTTATTCTTTTGTTGTAAAAAATAAGGACAATTACATGAGTGCCCTTAGTAGGGCATCTATCACTAAAGACAACAATAAAAAAAGAGAAAATAGGCCGATGACTAAGGCCCACTACCTACTAACACAAGTCATAAACATTTTTTTTTTTGATCAGTAAAAATCTTTCATTAATAATACAGAGATTAAGATACAATAGCTAAAGATTGCATAGGAAATTGCAATCTCCAGCAATCAGTTACAATTCTGCCCAGTACAATGAAGATCTATTTGCCCCTTGTTTTGCTAGGGTATCCGCCAGTCCATTTGCATCCCTTTTAACCCAACCAAACTGAGAGTTGAACTTCCTTGCAAGTGTATCAATTTCTCTGAAAATAAACTTGAGCTTCCAAGGTGCTGATGTGATGTTTTTGGCCCAAGAGATGACCAATAGAGAGTCTCCTTCAATTTCTAAATCTGTTGTTCCTATCTGCTCAGCCATCTTTAGACCTTGAAGTAGGGCTAGAGATTCAGCCTGTATTGAGTCACCATAACCTATTGGTCTAGAGTAGAGTGCCACCACCACACCCAGATAATTTCTAAACACACCCCCTATGCCTGCCCTTCCAGGGTTGCCAAGAGAACTCCCATCAAAATCCAGGGTTGCCAAGAGAACATCCAAGCCATAAACATAACTTAAAGAAAAACAAAAAGACTATAAGACCCATTCGGCCCATTATCTCTACACTCCCCCTGGAAGCTACCCTTCCTCTTATAAAATGCTGGTCAACTTCAATATGTTTTGTCCTGTCATGTTGAACTGGGTTGTGAGCTATGTTGATCCCAGCTTGATTATCACAGTAAAGCATTAAGTGCTTATCATGTGTAATACCCATCTCTAGAAGTGAGTTGAGCCATAACAACTTTGAAACTCCATGTGCCATTGCCCTGTCTCCATGAGAAGATCTAACACACATTTCTGTTGGGAGATGAAGATGCCATCTTTAGATCTAGCAACTTCGATTCCTGGGTAATATCTCAATTCCCCTAAATCCTTAATTTCAAATTCTGAATTAAGGAGATGTTTGAACGTTGAAGGGAGAACTGGATGTGGATTTTGTTAGAAACATGGAGGAGGGGTCCAGTTCGTCTTGAAGAATTTCGTAAGACTCCAGAGCAGGAAAGTCTTCAAGCATCTTTGCAGCAGCCAAGGAATCCCTAGCCAGAAAAACCATCCCCTGTGAGAACAATGCAAGGAGGATTCTGCCAAGGAGTTTGAAGATTCCTACAGTTTTGGAGGGAGGCAAGTAGGCAACTAATGAAGGAGACTGAAGAAATGATAGGTATGGGTGAGGACTTTACAGAAGTCGGAAGATGGAGATCGGAGGTTATGATTGAAGCGAAGAGTTTCAGGTTTGAAGAAGGTAAATGTGTCTTGAAGATTAAAGGAGGTTATTAGCATGGGTGAAAGGTTTTGTTGGTGGTGCTATTAACTCATGTAAGGAGGAAGGCTGGAAAAACTCTATGTCTAGTAAGACCTTTGCAATTGAACTGAAAAGGAATTGTAAAGGTTGGTTCATAATTGTGACTGAGTTTTTTGGTAGAAATGGAAAGCTAATGGTCTGTGTACCGGAAGGGAAAAAGCAGAGAGGATGGGTGGCCTATGTGGTGAAGTTACAAGAGTTCCTTGTTGCCTCGGCTAGAAAGAAGACAGAGGATGCGAAGGTATCTGGTCAGAAGTCCAAGGGTCAAGACAGGGAAAGCCAAGAGGAAGGAGGTATGGTTGAGACTACTGGGAGCGTTAACACACAAGGCTCTGGGTCTCCTGGTTTGGTGGTTGCTTGCTCTTCAAATCACCAGAGAATATGGGGTAGGAGCAGGGACGGATGAATGGAAAAAAAGAATGATCTTAGTGGCTGATAAGCGAGTCAAAGACTGGAAGGAAGTATTGAATGTAGTTGCAGGGAAGCTAGGTTTGGGCAATGAAGCAATGTTAATCCCGTTTACAGAGAATAAGGCCGTTCTTGATGTAGGAGGCCAGGAGTTAAGTTTCAAAGCAGTGGCTGTGGATGATAGCCTTATACAATTCCAGAATTGGAGCCCAAGCTGTAATGAAGTGGAAGTTCAAGATGGGTGCACCTGGCTGAAGCTGGTTGGCCTTCCTTTCAACCTCTGGTGGGACTCTGCTCTTGAACAAATTGTTCACAGCTTCGGAGGAGTGCTGTTGCGGGCAAGTAAGAATCATCTGGATGCCATTGAGCTGAAGGTTGCAGGAATCAAGCATGAAAAACTGCCTAGGGTCTTTGAGATATGCTCTGGTAGGGTCTGATATAAGGCGTGGGTGGTTTCAGAAGTTGAACAGGCGTGGTGGGGAAGAACTCCCAAGGTTGAAGACAAAGGGTGAGGTGGAAGGGTGTTGGACGTGTGGAGGAAATAGATTGGGGTGCGAAAAGAATGTGTAGGGGGAAATTAATTTGGCTCTTGTTCAGTTGTCTGGGGTAAACCAAACGACAAGCATGCTAGTAAGGGAAATTAATTCAAAAGTAATAGATTTGAATTTAGTTAGAGCGGGCCACCTCTCTTATACTGATGTGGCGAAGGGATTAGGAGGATGCAGTCGAAAAGCCTAGTCTGAGCCGGTGTTGGGCGGGCGGACCTCTAAACCGCGGTCTAATTTTAAGTACTCATGTGATAACTTAAAAGATCACGTGGGTTGAGGCAAGGGGGTGGATTTTGTTTCGACTACAGACCTGTGTTTGGGTTTATCATCGTCCAAAACGGCGAGATATGGGAGGTTTTAGTTACAGAGGCGGAAATAAGAACAACCAGGTGTTCTACAATGGATGCCCCGAAGAAATTATGAGATTTGAAGCTCGGTGCAACGTTCTTCAGAAAAGCCAAATCCAAGGTACGCAAGAGAGAGAAATGAAGAGAGAGAACTGGATGAAGGCTGGGTGCATTGTAGCACAGACAAAGATCTGGGAGAGAGTTCAGATGGCGGAACCAGCACAGGAAGTGTGAATGACGAAGGTGGATGCGATGTGGGTGAGATGGGCCTGCTGAATATTGAAAGTCTTTTCAATGAAGGCTCGAGGAAAAACAATTTCTTACTCCAGACGGCCAAGGAGGTCTGACAGGGAACAAAAGTAGAGTTGGGACTCATGAAGTAAATGGGACTAAGGACAACAATGGTGTTAGTGTCGAGTATGTAGGAAAATTCTGTCTTTGTGCTTGTGTTTAGGTGCTGATGTGTAAGTTTATGTTAGATTTAATGTCCCTAACTTAAGTAGGGGCATATGTGACTTTTCCACATTATTTTAGTAATACAAAATACATCTGGCCGAATGGGAGAATGAACTTTTTCTCTCTTTCGAACCAGAATCTTTTCTCCTTGTTTCTCTTATGCTCTTCTCCTTTCTCTCTTTCTCTCCTCTCTTCTCTCTCTCTTCCTTGACTGTTATCAGTCTAACAGGCAAACCGAACACTAACATGGTATTAGAGCTAAACTGAGCAAATCGGATCTGCCCAGAATTTTGTTATCTGCGCACCTAGCCTAGGGTTTTCTCTTATTTTCTTCGCCATCAGCTAGAGATAAGAGACAAGGCTGAAAAGGAGTGATCGACCTCTTCCCTTGGAGGTTTCTATGCCTCCAGTTGTGGTGTTTGTGGTCGGTTGCTACAGTTTCTAAGAAGCTCTCCCCTAATCGATGAAGAGAAGAGGGCTGTAGTGGGTGTCTTGTGTGGTCTGATTTTCGGTGATCAGGTAAGAGGTTTTATGCATTTTTTTTTTGGTGTGAATCAAATGAGAAGTCTATTTCAGACTGTATACTGTATGGTGGGATTTCAGATTGTAGTGTGCTAGGGTTTGTGCACCCTTCAGTGCGATTCGAAGGGGGGGGGGTGTTCCTCAAACAGTGTTGGGAAGTTTCAGGCAGTTGTGGAGTTGGGTTTGTGGTGTAAAGAGTGCAATTGCAGCAGTAGTAAGTGCTGAAATCAGGGTGTAGTGTGATCTAGTGTGCAGTTTGCCGAATTCAGAAATGGGAGACAACAGTGATAGCAAGACTAGTGTGATGGTCCCTACTGACTACCTGAATGTTCAAATGATCTCCATTAAGCTGAATGGAGAAAATTATGTACCTTGGGCCAAATCTGTACAAGTCTTTCTTAAGGCAAAGAAGAAGGTGAAGCACATAAGGGATGAAAAACCTTCCACCAATTCTCCTTAGTATGATGATTGGGAGCAAGCAGATGCACAGATCATCACATGGTTATGGAATAGTATGGAACCCAAGATTAGTGTAAATTTCATGTTCCTTGATATTGCCAAAGAAGTGTGGGACCATGCTAAGAAGCTGTATTTGGGTCAAGACAACACAACCAGAGTATATCAGTTGTACCAGGAATACTTTAATAAACAACAGGGTAATCAGAGTCTTGAGGAGTACTATGCTAGTATGAAAAACATCTGTAATGAATTGAATGTTTATCACCCCCTCACTTCTGATGTCAAAATTCAACAACAACAGAGAGAACAACTTGATGTGACTCGGTTATTGGTGGGGCTGAAATCTGAATATGAACTAGTGCGGGCTCAGATACTAGGAGGGTCAGCTCTCCCTTCCTTAGAAGAGGTGTTTGCTCGACTCGGGAGGATTTCCATTGGATCTACTGAGAACCCTAATATTTCCGATAGATCAGCCCTAGCAGTATCTAGAGGCCGTGGTGTTAGAGGTGGATCTCGGGGAGCTCAGTTTGGCTGTAGTGGTAGTAGTGGACCGGCATATGGCCGTAGTGGTAGTAGTGGACTGGCATATGGGTAAAGTGTTTGAAGACCCTGGCAGATATCGACGGCTGGTAGATAAACTGAACTACCTAACCATCACTCGGCCAGACATTTCATTCGTAGTTAGTGTGGTAAGTCAGTTCATGCAGAAACCTCTGGTTCCACATTGGGATGCGGTTATAAGGATTGTGAGGTATTTAAAGGGGGCTCCTAGTCGCGGTTTGATATACAGAAGTGGTGGAAAACTTGAAATAGAAGGACATACTAACGTAGATTGGGGGTAATCTACCATAGGCTATTGCACTTTTCTTGGGGGTAATCTGGTGACATCGAAAAGCAAGAAGCAGACAGTTGTGGCAAGAAGTAGCGCGCAGAGGCAGAATATAGAGCTATGGCACATACTACTTGTGAATTAGTGTGGCTAAGGAACCTTCTACAGGAGATGGGATACACTGTTGATACTCCAATGAAGTTCTACTGTGACAATCAGGCTGCAGTTCACATTTCCTCTAATCCGGTGTTTCATGAGAGAACCAAACACATAGAGGTTGACTGTCACTTTGTTAGAAAGGGTGCCGAGTGGAGTGATAAACACTGCATATGTCAACATAGGGAACCAATGGGAAGATTTGTTTACTAAAGGGTTGAGTCCGGGGAGAGTGGACTACATTTGTAACAAGCTGGGATTATATGATATATACTCTCCAACTTGAGGGGGAGTGTTAGTGTGGAGTATGTAGGGGTAATTCTGTCTTTGTGCTTGTGTTTAGGTGCTGATGTGTAAGTTTATGTTAGATCTAATGTCCCTAACTTAAGTAGGGGCATATGTGACTTTTCCACATTATTTTAGTAATATAAAATACATCTGGCCGAATGAGAGAGTGAACTTTTTCTCTTATTCGAACCATAATCTTTTCTCCTTGTTTCTCTTCTGCTCTTCTCCTTTCTCTCTTTTCTCTCTCTTCCTTGACTGTTATAAGTCTAACAGGCAGACAAAACACTAACAAATGGGAATAACCCACTCTCAAGACTTTAGATCGGGCAAGGTGTAAAAGAAGGGGTAAACTAGGGGAACTTAAGGCAAAGCAAAAATGTACTAATAAGGGGTGAACCAAGGGTTGAGAGGAGAGATTGCTATGGTGTCCAAAGGACAGAAGGGCTTCCCAACCAACCTAAGGAGACAATATTTTACCAATCCTCTGAACATGAAAGGGGGGATGGGAATAGTGCCACGTGTACCTCTCCCACCTGCCGGTCAAACCCAGGTAACCAAGTGAATTCAGATTATGCTACTAATGTCTTTTCTGTGTCCTTTGTCCCAAATTCAGTTCCCACTCCAAGTCCAACAGCTCGTGTATGTGTAGGCAACCAAGATGGTGGGTCATAATTTTATGGAGAAGGGATTGATGGATTGTGGGGAGATGGTGGAAGGAAGGCATAGGAATGAGAAAATATGGGAAATATTTGAGAGAAGTTTCAGTGAAATTGAACAGAATGTGATGTGGAGGATGGATTTAGAAGAGAGAAGAGGGGAGGGATCAGTTGAGAGGGGTGAAAGAGAGGAAGGGAGAAATGGAAAGGAATATTCAGAGAGGAAAGCGGTGGAGGGATCAAATAGAGAAGGCTTGATAGCAGACTTTGTGGGGAAGCTAGGATGTAGAATGGAGGTTGAATGATTTGAAAAATGGCCTACTGAAGAAGAAGAAGAATAAAGAAATCAAAACAAAGAAAAGGAAAATGAGTGAAGTTGAGAGATTGAAAAGAGATGTGGAAGGTGATAAGAGTTTCACGGTGAAAGGAATTAGAAGGAAAGGGGTGAAGTAGTTGGTGAGGAGTAGTAGGGAGATAAGGAAAGTGTGATTATGAAGATACCTAGTTGGAATGTGAGGGGCATAGGAAGTGCGAGGAAGAGAGCTTTGATCAAAGAGGTAATTAAGAAGTATGACCCAGACATTGTTTTCATACAGGAATCCAAGAGAATGGAGTTTAATGATAGATGGGCAAGGAGTGTCTGGAAAGCCAGGGGGATTAGCTGGGTGGCTGCTCCCTCTTGGGGTGCCTCAGGGGGGATAGTGACAATGTGGAATAAGGATGTAGCTTTAGGCATGGGGGAATTGATTGGAAAGTATTCAGTTTCCTTGAACTTCAAGCAACAAGAGGATGGTTTTGTGTGGGTGCTCACAAATGTTTATGGACCAAATGACAATAGAGAGAGAAAGGAATTGTGGGAGGAGCTGGCTGATATCAGAGGGCTATGGGATGGGCCTTGGTGTGTGGGTGGGGAATTTAATGTGATAAGATTCAAGGAGGAAACCAATAATACCAATCAAAGGGTGACAACTAGTATGAGGAAGTTTAACCGGTTTGTGGATGCATTTGAAATTAAAGAGATTCCCTTATCACCTAAGACTTTCACCTAGTCAAATCTCCAAGCAAATCCCATATGTTCCAAGCTGGATAGGTTCCTGTTCTCTCTGGATTGGGAGGAACACTAGAGGAGTTTAGATTCTAGAGTCCTTCCTAGATTGACCTCTGACCATTGGCCTATTGTGATCTACAAGGAGCAGAGGAGTGGAGGACCTTCCCCATTTAGGTTTGAAAATATGTGGTTACTCCATCTGGGGTTCACTAAAAGAGTAAGGGAGTGGTGGAATGAATGCAATCCAATGGTGGAATGGGAAGGAATGAGGTTACATAAAAAATTACAATTTCTGAAAGCAAAGATTAAGGAATGGAATCAATTGGAGTTTGGAAGGATTGAAGAAAGAAAGAGAACTTTGATTGACCAAATTGTGAGCTTAGATGTGAAGGAAGAGAGAGGAGATTTTGGGGAGGTAGACAAGGAGCAAAGAAGTTTGAGGAGACAGTTAGAGGACTGCCTACATAAGGAGGAAATAAGCCGGAGGCAAAAATCTAAATGTATGTGGCTGCAAGAGGGGGATAGGAATACCAGGTTCTTTCATTCTCTGGCTAATGGAAGGAGGAGGAATTTTATTTCCAAATTGGAGGTGGATGGAGTTGAGTTAACACAACAAGATGAGATTATAGGGGCCTTTATAGGACATTTTAAATCTATCTTAAGGAGGCCTGTGAGTAGGAGGGTGTGGTTGGAAGGCTTGGACTGGCCAGATGTGGGGTTTGATAATAGGAGAAGATTGGAAAGAAGGTTTGAGTTTGAAGAAATTAAGGAGGCTGTCTTCTCAATGGATAGAACAAAAGCTCCAGGTCCCAGATGGTTTCACAATGGCTTTTTACCAAGATTGCTGGGGTATTTTGAAAGATGATATGTTTGTTGGTGTTTGAGGAATTTCATAGGAGAGGAGTGGTTAACCCGGGTGTGAATTCCACTTTTTTAGCTGTGGTTCCGAAAAAGAAAGATGCGTCCCACCCGAAGGACTTTAGGCTAATCAGCTTGGTAAATAGTTTGTATAAGATCTTGGCTAAGGTGCTGTCCCTGAGATTGAATGAAGTATTGCTAGATATCATTACACCAAATCAATGAGCCTTTGTGAGTGGAAGACAAATTACCGACCAAATCTTAATTGCTAATGAGAGTGTTGAGAATTTCAGAAAGGGTGGGAAGAAGGGAGTGGTATGTAAGTTGGATCTGGAAAAGGCTTAATCTGGTAGATTGGGACTTTTTGAGGGGAGTTATGTCCAAATTTGGATTTGGGGATGGATGGTGCAAATGGATAATGGGGTGTGTTTGGAACTGTCGTTATTCTTTATTAGTGAATGGAACAGTGGTTGATTTCTTTCCAGCCATAAGGGGTATAAGACAAGGTGACCCCCTCTCTCCCTTCTTGTTCACATTGATTGCTGATGTATTGGGGAGACTGATTCACAGAGCCAACTCTAGGGGTCTCATTAGAGGATGGAGAGTTGGAAGGGAGGAAACCCCCCTCACCCACCTACAGTTTGCAGATGACACAATTTTGTTCTGTGAAGGAGGAAACTTGGAGTATATTAGGAATATGAAATTGGTGGTACTACTTCTTGAACGGATGTCAAATTTGAAGGTGAACTTTGAGAAAAGTTGTGTAATGGGTGTGAATTTGGAGGAGCAAGAAACTAGAGAGAGTGCAAAAGTGCTAGGGTGTGTGGTCTTACGATGGCCATTGAACTTGGGATTGCCTTTGGGTGACAATCCAAAGAGGGAGAGTTTCTGGAGTCCGGTGGTGGAAAGATTTGAGAAGAGACTTGCAGCTTGGAAAAAGAATTATCTCTCTTGGAGGTAGGACATCACCGATTAAGGATACTCTAGCAAATTTACCCATCTATTTCCTTTCAGTGTTTCAAAATCCCAATAAAGGTTGTTAATAGACTGGAAAAAATGATGAGAGATTTTCTTTGGGAGCTGGGAAAGGAGAAGAGGGACCATAGGGTAAGCTGGAAGGTGTTGACCAGAAGTAAAAGCAATGGTGGGCTAGGGCTTGGGAATATTAGAGAAAGGAATTTGGCACTCTTGGGGAAATGGTTGTGGAGATTCCCACTAGAGAAGGATAAACTATGGGCCAAAATAGTGGTAAGCATACATGGGCTAGAGCTAAACGGATGGGATGTTGGAATTCTGACAAGGACCACTAGTGCCTCGCCCTGGAAAGCCATTCATGACTTATTACCAGTTTTCTCCCCTCTTATCAGGTATGATTTGAACTCAAGCAACTCCATAAAATTCAAGGAACAAACTTGGTTGGGGAATGCACCCCTTAAGGACCAGTTTCCTTATTTGTATGCACTTTCTGATTTTAAAAATGAGCCAGATTCCTCCTTTTTGACCCCATCCTCTTCCATCTCTGGGTTTGATTGGAATTTGGGTCTGAGAAGGGTTATGAGACTTAGACCTAGACAGTATTTCAAGGATCCTCTCTCTTCTTGATAATGTTTTCTTGGACCCTTTTAAGGATGACTCCAGAATTTGGACCCCCACCCCTACTGGTTCTTTTTCTATGTCTCTTTCTTGAAAGTACTAAGCCAGCCCACCAATCCTATAACCCCTCGTTTCCTTGTCAATGAGGTTTGGTGCAGGCCAATTCCTCCTAAGGTTGGTAGTTTTTGTTGGGAAGCCTTTCTGGAAAGAACCAACACGGGTGATCTGCTCCAAAAGAAGAGACTACTTGTTTGTCCCCTCATTGGTGTGTTCTTTGTAAAGTTGATGGGGAGACTGACTTTCATCTTCTGGTGTCTTGCCATTTTGCAAAATCTAATTGGGAGTGGGTTTGCTCTCTTTTTGGGTGTACCTGGATTCCTCCTTCAAATTTGTAGGGCCTTTTTGATCCTTCTTTCTTTAGGTGGTGTATGAAAAGGGGAAGGACTATGTGGAGTGGACTGGGGGCAGCAGTATGCTGGTCTCTGTGGGAAGAGTTGAGGGCCTTGATACACATAAGGGTTATTCAATGGATGAAGTCCCTAGAGCTTTTCATAGAATATATAGTGGATATGTTGAGGAAGTGGGGTGAGATTGCTAGCTCTACCCAGACTAAAGCTGGGGTGAGTGTGTTTTGGACTCCCCCACTTGCGAGCTTCATAAAACTAAACTTTGATGGAAGTAGCATAGGGAACCCCGGACAATCAGGGATTGGGGGTGTCTTCAGGGATGAGAATGGGATTGCTTTTGCCATCTTCTCAGGCCCAATTGGGGTGGGTGATACTCCCAGAGTTGAGATCCACGCAGTTATGGAAGGTGTCTAGAAAGTTAGGGAGATGAATATCAGAAAACTCATAATTGAAGGGGACTCGGAGGTGGTGGTTGGGTGGCTGAACAAAGAAGAGAGTGGTTTATGGAGTTATAGTAATTTGAAGAGGAAATTCAGATGGCTGGTTCGAGAAACGGAAGTTAGCTAAACAAGGGGTGGACAGGGACGTCATGTTTTGGGCACAGTTGTAATTTAATTTTTTCTTCTCCTGCTCTCTTTTTCTCTCTTGTTTCTTCTCTTGGGGCTCATAATGTAGTTGGAAGATAAGAAAGTTTGTCTTCCTCCCTGTAATTATTGTGATAATTAATGAATTGTGTTATTGATAAAAAAAATTCTGAATTAAGGAATGTCTTGAGTGCTTGAGCTTCCTCTGTATCACTCCCTGTAACGATAATATCAGTTTTTTTTTTTATCAATAACATAATACTTTGTTACAGATAGAATTTAAAGAGATATTTTTGATCAATAATAGAATATTTATTAAAGATAGAATTTAAAGAAGAATTTTTGATCAATAACAAAATATTTTATTAAAGATGGAATTTAAAGAAGAAATTTTTTTGATAAAAAATGAAATATTTTATTAAAGATAGAATTTAAAGAAGATTTTTTTGATCAATAACAAAATATTTTATTAAAGATGGAATTTAGAGAAGAATTTTTTTTGATCAATAATAGAATATTTTTTTAAAGATAGAATTTAAAGAAGATTTTTTTGATCAATAACATAATATTTTATTAATGATAGAATTTAAAGAAGAATTTTTTTGATCAATAGTAGAATATTTTATTAAAGATAGAATCTAAAGAAGAATTTATTTTGATTAATAACATAATATTTTATTAAAGATAGAATTTAAAGAAGAATTCTTTTTGGATCAATAACAAAATATTTTATTGAAGATAGAATTTAAAGATCATCAACATAAACAATGGGGAAGGTAACTTGAGTGCCTCTCCTCTTCACAAACAAGGTATGGTCGGATTGTGTTTTTGTATAGCCAAACTCAACAAGTGCAGCACTGAATCTATCAAACCAAGCTCGTAGGGATTGCTTGAGGACATAGATAGATTTCTTCAACTTGGATACATTGTCTTGCATTTCCTTACCATACATACCCGGTGGAAATGACATGTAAATCTCTTCAGTCAAGTCTCCATTTAAGAAAGCATTCTTCACATCAAACTAATATAAGGGCCAGTCATAACTTGTTGTCAAGGATAATAGAATTCTCAAGTATGACCCATGGCTACTAGTTGAGCCTTATACCTCTCAATGGTGCCATCAATATGATACTTGATAGTGAACACCTACTTACATCTCACTGGTTCTTTCCCATGAGGCAAATCTACAATATCCTAGGTATGATTTTTATGAAGTGCTTCTATTTCAGTAATAGGTAGGTCCAAGTCTAGGAAGGGAGGTTCTGGAGTAGGCGGTAAAGGACTTGTCCTCTCTTTAGGGGTTGAGTGTCTGAGGCTCAACTATAGATGAAAGAACAACTTGATTATGTCATAGCCTTTGTCTCTGGTACCACCTCTGAACATTATGATGAGTAATGAAAACTAAAGGACTAGTAGGAGGAGCAGGAATGGTAGAACTAGGAGACGAAGGCTCTGTCATAGCCTTTGTCTCCGGTTTTAGTATCTCCCAACAACCCTGGTAGAAGGCCATAGTGGTTCCATCTAGTCTTGGAGCTTTGGGTGTATCCATTGCAAGAATTGCTTCCTTTATTTCCTCCACCTCAAAATTTCTTTCAAGCCACATCTTAGAATCTTCAGAAAGTTTGGGCCAATCTAGTCCTTCCAAACAAATCCTTTGATTTAAGGGTCATATAATAAATTGACTTATGCTCCACAAAGGCCCTAGCAATCTCAGCTTACTGTGTGTCACCCCATCCACCTCTAGTTTGGAGATAAGATTCTTCCTCCTCTTGCCATTAGCCATTGCATGAAAGAATTTGGTGTTCCTATCTCCCTCTTTCACCCACTTGTGCCTAGACTTCTTCCTCCAACTAACTTCTTTATACAAAATGTCCTCTAGCTCTTTCCTAAGCTCCCATCTCACTTGCTAATCGCTCTCCTTGAAGGTACCCCCCTTTAGCATCCAACTCAACTTCTTTATCCCTCTTCTTGTTTTCTTTCCTTAATTCTGCCAAACTAAAGGATATTCCACTCTTTAATAGTTTAATCTTTGCTTTTAGCTCCTTTAACTTCTAATGGAATTTCATACCCTCCCAATTGGCCCTTGGATTACTTCCTTTTCACCAAGTCTTAACCAGCTCAATAAAACAAGTATGATCCAGCCACATATTTTCAAAACTGAATGGTGTGGGACCTCTATTACCAATCTCCTCTTTCATTAAGGTGATGGGCCGATGGTCCTAGGCAATGTCCTAGATGTAACCACCTCTAGTGTTCCTCCCAATTTGTTGTGAACGGAAATCTGTGTAGATAGGATTTGCCTATAAATTAGACCAGGTGAAGTTTCCATGCAGTAGAGGAACCTCCTTCAACTTAAAACTATTGATGAAACTGTTGAACTTCCTCATACTAGTGTTGCTTCCTCTCCTCACATTGTTTGTCTCCTCTGTGAATCTAATGACAGTAAAATCTCCTCCTAAACTCCATGGGCCCTCCCAAAGTCCTCTGACATCCCCCAATTCCTCCCACAATTCACTTTTTTCCTCTGTATCCAGTTGGTTCATATGTATTTGTCAATACCCACTATAACCTATTTACCCTTTGTCTAAACTTGATGGAAATACTAAACCTCCCAATCAGCTCTTCCACTCCCTCCGTAATCTCTTCTTTCCATAGTGTTACTATTCCTCCTGAACTTCCCCAAGATGGGCTCATTGTCTTCCAAATAGATCTAGCCCATCTTCCATCAAACTCCATCAGCTTTGGTTCCTGAATAATCACAATGTTTGGATCTGCTCTTCTGATCACTTTATTATAGCTTTTTTTCCTTACACCCCCCGAAACCCCTAACATTCCAACTTAGAATCTTCATTTTCACTTCTATGCTCCTCCTCCCTCATACCCCCTAATTATTCCCCCTCCTCCCCTTTCTCTCACTGAATTCCTTGTCCTCCTCAACATCTCTTCTTAGCCTTTCAGCTTCACTCAACTTCCTATTTCTAACTTTATGCTCTTTCTTTTCCATTCTTAGGAAAACCTTCAGATCATTAGGATTCTTCACTTTACAGCCTAACTGTTCTACAAATTCAGCAACCGAGTCTTCCTCTTCTTTTTCCTTGGTACTATCTCTCTCTCCACTATCCTCATTTTCCTTATCCCCTAACTGCTTCCCGGTTCAACCCCCTGGTCTGCACAACCTGTATCCGGTTTGGTCCAGCTTCACTGTTATTAACAACATGCACCAATTTTGACTCCCCCCTCACTACATCAGCAAAAGAGGGCCCCATCACTTGACCCTTAAAATAGAAATTTTTTGAATTATTTGCTTTTTCAAGGCTACCGCCTATAAATACTTTACAGCCCGACTGTTCCCCTTCCCAGAATGGAACACCTCCTTCCTTCTTCCCTCCAATCTCTCTCCTCTTGCCACATAAGCTTTTACTCTCCACATCATTATCATCTTCCCCCCTCGAGTGAGGAAAACTCAATCCTCCTGCTCCCAACATCGAGCACGGCTCTGCTATCTAAATGGCACCACCATAGCAGACGAAGAAAGGCCAAACTTCTCCACTATTGCTTCCACAATCGGCTGCCAATCAACAATCTTCTTACCAGAAGAAATTACATATCTATTCTCCCACATTCCTTTATCCACTTTCATCTTCAACTTTTGTGATTTTAAGGAACGAAAAATTATGGGCTTTGAACTCATGTTCTGCCTCTGCTGATTTTCTATGCTGTTCTCCACTGTTTGCCATGTCGTCCTCTAATTCCCCCTTGTTTTCTTTCTCTGGTAGTCTTCTGAACCGCATTCTCAACTTTCTCTGTCAAGACAAGATACTCCTGCAATTTCTCTGCAAAAAGCCTCTACCCAGTCTTTTTAATACCTTCTGGAATGCACACCATCTTCCTCTTATCTTCTCTGAAGCATTCTGTTACCATTATATACCAACCCTTCTTCTTATTTCTTAGTTCAGCTATCCTCTCAGTCTGTAGTGATACAGTGGACAAGACCTGATATATTTACGTGTGGTCCCATAAGTTCAGTTTTTTGTTGCTTATTTTTTGCTTATGCTTGCTTTCTTGTACTGTTATAGGTAGCAGGGCATTTTTGTCCTTTTACCTAATGTTATGTTAAACACATAAATAATACTACTTAGGGCGGCAGTAATGTAACATTTTCGCCCATTCCTCTCTTGTTCTTCTTCTATTTTCTTGGTTATGTAGGAGAGAAGAAGAGAGGAAGAAAAAAGAAAGAGAGAAGAAGAGAAGAAAGATTTGAGAGTCAAAAGCATGCTGGCGGCTCCAGCTTCTTAATATATATACTAGGGTGACAACAACAAAAAAAATAAAAGATGAAAAATTACAATAGTACCCCTGTGGTACTATACTTCGAGAAATAATAGCTTTTAACACTCCCCCTCAAGTTGGGACATAGATGTCAATCATGCCCAACTTGTCACATAAATCATGATGCCTTGAGTAGTGTAACCCTTTTGTAAAGATGTCTGCAAGTTGATCTTCAGAGCTGACATAGGGAGTACACACTTCCCCTGTGATGACCTTTTCTCTGATAAAGTGTTTGTCAACTTCGATGTGTTTAGTTCTATCATGTAGCACAGAATTAGCAGCAATGTTTATGGCTGCTTTGTTATCATAGAATAGGGTCATAGGTCCATCCACTGGAAAACCCAACTCACTCAACAATTTTTTTAGCCACATAATTTCAGCCACTCTGTGAGCCATTGCTCGATATTCAGCTTCAGCACTAGATCTAGCTACCACATTCTGCTTTTTGTTTCTCCAGGTAACTAGATTCCATCCTATAAAGGTACAGTAACCACTATCCTGCCCAATTTGCATCAATGTACACTTCAGCTTTCAAATGATCGTGCTTTTGAAACAACAAACCTGCACTTGGGAACTTCTTAAGATATCTAAGAACTCTTTCTGCTGCTTCAAGATGAGTGGTCTTAGGAGCATGCATGAACTGGCTAAGAACACCCACTACATAAGCAATGTCAGGATGAGTCAGAGAAAGATATAACAATCTTCCTACAAGTCTCTGAAACTGTTTTACATCCTTGATAGGTTCACCTTGGTAGTCACCTAATTTGTGGTTAAGATCAATAGGGGAATCAACTGGCTTCACTCCCAATTTTCTTGTATACTGGAGTAGATCTAGGACATACTTTCTTTGGGAAATGAAGATACCCTTTTGTGAGCGGGCCACTTCAATTCCAAGGAAGTGCCTTAGAGGACCTAGATCCTTTACTTCAAATTGGGTAGTAAGAAAAATCTTCAACTTTTGAATTTCATCCTTCCAATTGCCAGTGATAACTATATCATCAACATATACTATCGGTGCTGCAATTTTTCCTTCCCCTCTTTTCACAAACAATGTGTGATCAGATTGACATTGCTTGTATCCTTTCTGCTGAACCACTGCATGGAACCTGCTGAACCAGGCTTTTGGTGATTGTTTCAGCCCATATAATGATTTTTTTAACCTGCACACTTTCTATTCATTACCTTGAGCCCGAAAACTAGGGGGTTGTACCATGTATACTTCCTCTTCAAGGTCACCATTTAGGAAGGCATTCTTGATGTCGAGTTGATGCAGATCCGAGTCAAAATTAGCAGCAAGGGAGAAAAGGACTCTAATGGAGTTCATCTTGGCAACGGGTGCAAAAGTTTTTTCATAATCAACTCCATACACTTGTGTAAACCCCTTTGCCACTAAACGAGCTTTATACCGTTCCACTGTACCACTAACCCTATTTTTAATTGTGAAAACCCATTTACATCCAAGTGGATCATTTTCCTTAGGAATATCTACTAGTTCCCATGTGCCATTTTTATGTAGAGCATTAATTTCTTCCTTCATAGCATCTGTCCATTCAGGCACCGAAAGACCTTCTGCCACATTCTTAGGGATAGGGACACTGTCAATGGAAGAGAGAAAGGCACGAAAAGAGGGTGAAATGTTTTCATAGGAAACAAAGTGGGAAATGGGGTGTTTAGTGGTGCAAGATCTAACACCTTTCTGGTGAGTAATAGGAAGGTCAAGGTCATTAGCAACAGAGGTATCAAGAGCAATAGGGTCAGGAACATCGATAGGAACCAAGATACCTGAATGAGTATGATCTGCCCCCGAAGAGTTTGATGGCATTGGTGGTACAACTTCTAGGTTCTCCCCATCTCTTGAACATGATTGGCCTTTGTGACGACGAAAGAAGACATGAAAGGGAGGAGGATCAATAAGAGGAGGGAGATGAACCAGTTTCTCCTCATTCCTACACTCCCCTTGAGGAGAAACAGGGGAAAAAGGCTCACTCTCAAAGAAAGAGGCATTCATAGAAACATAGAACTTCCGAGAAACAGGATCAAAGCAACGGTATCCCTTCTCAGTGAAAGAATACTCCAAGAAGATGCAAGGACATGAGGATCTAATTTTCCACGAGTGGGTGACAGATTTTGAGCAAAACAATGACAACCAAACAAACGAGGAGGAATAGAAAGAAGGGGAGACTTAGGAAAAAGAAGCTGATGTGGGGCTTTGCACTCTAACCAACGAAAGGGCATATGGTTGATGAGATAGGTAGCACAAAGGACAGCCTCAAGCCAAAAACGTTTTGGGACATTCATATGAATTAATAAACCTCGGGCCACTTCATGAAGGTGTCGGTTCTTTCTTTCAACAAAACCATTTTGTTGTGGTGTTTGGGTGCAAGAGCTACGGTGAAGTTAACCACGTGAAGCAAAAAATTCGGTGAGATCACTATGAAAATATTCTTTGGCATTATCTGATTGAAAGATTTTGGATTTCAGCTTGAAATTGGGTGAAGATCATCCGCTGAAAATCTTGGATAATTTTTTGTACATCAACTAGTCTCACCTTGTCTCTTCCAGAAAGGAGGTGATAGGTTTGAAAGTAAGAGGACGTACCAGTCATATGTTTAGACGCTCTAGAATCAATGATCTAAGGAGTGTTAGGGTTATGAGATGCTACATGGAAAGCTATGGTAGAGTTACCTGATGTAGACGCAAATGAAGTTGAGGGAGGAGCATCCATCTGACGAATTGCTCTACCATAGAGCTCTAAATGGTCACAGAAGGAATTAATAATATCCTCCCTTGGGTCAGATCCAGAGGTGTGTCTAAGTCACAGTAGTAATGGGGGGCTGATTCTCTTGAGAAGCCATGTTTTCCAAAGTGTTCTTTCTTGTATTTTGCTGTCCTGACTTTTTATTCATATCTGAACCTTGCTTCTTACTCAAATCTTGAGCCCATTTCGGCTTTCCATGAAGATCCCAGCATGTATCTCGGGTGTGTCGGGTTTCTGGCAATGAGTACACCACATTTGTCTTTGTCATCTGCCTTTTTCTGAGAGTTCCCCATCTTAAAGGTATTTCCCCCACCTGTAATCACACTCCCTTTTGCTGCCAACTCAACTATGCCCCCTTCAGTATTGTTCATCAAATTTCTTCTACTTTCTTTTGATTGTACAAGAGCATAAACTTCCTGGACGGAGGGAAGATCCTTGTTACCTAAGATCTGAACTCTAATAGATTCATATGCAGGATTCAAGCCATGTAGGAAAGGAAACACTCTTTGCTGAAAACAAGTTTCTTGTATAATTTTGCATCTTCATCACACTTCCAGTCCACACTCTGATAGTGATCTAACTCTTTCTAGACAGAGGTCAAGTCTGAGTTGTACACAGAGAGGCACCTCTCCCCCTGTTTACAAGTGGACGGTTCTGTCTAAAATTGATAAATTTTTGCATAGTGACGCAACTCAGAATAGGTTGATTATGCTTGTTCCCAGATTTCATTTGCCGTTTCAGCCCACATAAAGTTCTTTCTTATTTGAGGTTGCATAGACACTAAAATCCATGACATGACCATGCTGTTTTCCTGGTTCCATCTGTCATATTCAACACTCCCAAAATTGGGTTCTTTGATTCTCCAATTTATATAACCCATCTTTCCCCTTGCAGTAATGTAAAATTTGATCCCTCTTGACCATTCTAAATAATTTAAACCATCAAGAGGAATAACAGCCATGGGAAAGGATAGGTCTAATTCCATTCTGCACCGAGGAAACACCGGACGTAGTAGAATCTCCACCGCTCATGGTTACAGATTCAAAAAATTCTTAAAATGGGCACAAAACCTTTATAAAAAGGTTAACACCAAGGGAGAAAGAAAGCCCCCCTTTTTTATCTCAGAAACAAACTTCTTTTGATGCTACCAGGTGCTGTTACCCCCTTTTTTTGATAGACACAGGTGCTGTTACAGCACTAACAAGCCCTTTTTTTATTAACACAGGTGTTTTTACAGGGCGTACAGGTCATTTCTTGACCTACGCATCAAACATAGATTCTGCTATAGCAAGTACAGGTCACTCTGACCTTCAGGTTCAGCATAAAAGCTGATATCGCAGCACACAAAAGGTCTTCAATGACCTATAGATTTTACAGGGGTCAGTCGACCCCACAAATAAGGAAAGACAGGTCACCTCGCATCCAACCAGCAGACCTAGTACAGGTTTTTCCCTGGCACACGACTAGAAAAAGAGGGAGGGAGAGGGATTACTTCAGGCGTGAGGAGAAGACTTGATCTTCAATCACTCGAACAGTAGATGATGGCGGCAGATTTGGAAGTCTGGTGTGAAGGGAACAATTCACTCGATCTCTCCTTTTCAGATCTGGTAGTCCCGCTCTGATACAATGTTATGCAGAAGAGAAGAAGAGAGGAAGAAAGAAGAGAGAGAGAAGAAGAGAGAAGAAAGATTTGAGAGTCAAAAGCATGCTGGCGGCGCCAGCTGTTTAATATATATACTTGGGCGACAACAACTAAAAAATAAAAGATGAGAAGTTACAATAGTACCCCAGTGGTACTATACTTAGAGAAATAACAGCTTTTAACATTCTTCTCTCTTCTTTTCTCTTCTTCACTTCGATTTTTGGGTTACTTTTCAACCTAAAAGTTCTGCTAACGGTAGTAACTTCAAGTTGGTACCAGAGCAGGTTTAGTTATGCTCATGAATCTCATGTGAGATTTTCCCAGCCAGTTACATGAGATTTTAATAGGGCTGGAGATTTAGTTCTGTTCGTGGCCCGATTCTTGGAGATTGGTGGAGCTCGAAGCCTTGCCCAGGACACTTCTGTTCTTGGAGATTGCCCAACAGTCGGAAAGAATCAGAGAAAACTTATTTTGAGGTAAGATTTAGGGTTCAAATCTAATATTGAAGGTGCCACCCAGAAGTTTCTGGGTAGCCCTTTCAACTCTCCTGAAGTTTGTAACATGAAGTAGGGTTTTTTGAAATCTATTGGACTGGGTAGTCTTTTCACTTTTGTCCTCAGCCTTTTTTATTCGGAAGGGGAGCCGAGTGTGTTCCTTTTCTTCTCTGTGTTGAACTCAGCATGGAGTTCTTTGGGGGTGAACAGAAACCTACTGGAGAAGGTGCTGAAAGGGCTGTTAGTATGACTGAAAACAACCCATTTCAGATTACCACAATCAGGTTTGATGGTTCTAACTATTTGGAGTGGGCTCAATCTGCCATGATGGCCATTGGAGGAAGGGGAAAGTTAGGCTATGTGACTAGAGACACTAAGGAACTGGCCAAGGATGACCCTTCCTATGCAAAATGGATTCAAGAAAATTATCTTGTGATGACATGGTTGTGCAACTCGATGCAGCCCCATATTAGCAGAAATTACCTTTGGGCAAAGATAGCCAACGATATTTGTGATAATATGAAAGAGACTTACTCATAGCCACTTGATGTGGCTAGGGCTTATGAGTTGAAAATTGAAGTGAACAATCTGAAGTAGGGGGAGAAACCCGTATCAATTTATTTCTCTACTCTGAAATCCTTTTGGCACGAGATAAGTCATCTTGAAGCAATTGAGTGGGAGAGTAATAAGGATGCAACAACTTATAATAAGTCGGTTGAGAGAAATAGAGTTTTTGAGTTTCTTGCGGGTCTGAATTCTGATTTTGACATTGTTAGACAGTAGCTTCTCACTAGGGAAAATGTTACCTTGTCTCAAGCCTACTCCCTAGTACATAGTGAAGAGAGTAGGAGGAAGGTTATGCCACAAAATTCTCAAGTGGAGGTGGCATTAGCAGCTACAAGACACAAGTATAGTGGTGAGAGGGAGAAAGAGATGAAGAATGAAGGTAAGAAAGGTGTGCTTTGTGATGTAGAGAAGATGGGCCGAATGGCCCATAGGCTGTTTATTCTTTCTTGTTATTTATGTTTTTCTGTAATGGGCCTTATTCTGGGCCCATCCTGTCTATATTAAGTTCTTTGTAAATTCTTGCCCAACTAAGAGCCTCCTTGTAATTATTCAAATCTATCTTAATAAAATAGTGTTAGGGTGCTGAGAGAGAGTAGGTTCGAAACTGTCATTCTCAGACCCTCATTGCCGAACTCTCAAGCTCTCATCTCTTCAGTTTTATTCATGGTATCAGAGCATACCTGAACTTCAATATTCTAGGGTTGGAAGCTTAGGCTCGTGTTGCATGATTCTTGGAGGTCATTGGAAGTGCCCAAGACTAGAATCTCTTGGAGAAGTGGTTCGGTGGCTAGGAAGAATCAGAGAAAAAAAGGAAGGGGAACAACTCGGTTCTGGTTTGAAGTTCGAAACTATAAGTTGTGCTCAGTTTTCTGGGTTATTTTCTGATGTGTTTGGACTTTTGAAGTGTCCGGAAATTTCTGGTTGTTCTGTACTACTTTCGGCTGTGTTTGAACTGTTGAAGTGTCCGAAAATTTCTGGTTGTTCTGTACTACCTTCGGCTGCCATTGAATCTGGTTTAACCCAGAAATTTCTGGCTGTTTTCACTCCTTGGACTGTCAAAACTGCCAAAACATCCTTGTAACAAGGCTGTGGATTGTTACTTGTATTTGGCTGTTTTTGGGGGGCTGTACGAACTGTTCTTGAGGCCTTTTTTTTTTCTTTTTTGACAGTGGGGTTGTCTCTATTGCCCACACTGTGTTTGTAAAAAGGCCTTTTCAACAATACCAATTGGTATTTACTCTTCTTGGCTATTTCTTTCTTGTTTACCTTGAAAGTCTAGATTTGAAAAGGTACTTCGGCTGAGTGCATAGTGCCTAGAAGTTTCTGATTACTTCTTGAAGGCTGAACTCAGTGTATTGCCTTCTTGTGGTCGGCTGAACTCAGTTCTTGCTCGTCCTTATTCAGTATACTTGTAGAAGTCATCTGAAATCATATTTGAAGTGTTTACATGATGTATTCCTCAGAGTTTGAAAACAAAAGTGGTGCTGAATATGGATTGGTTCAGGGGACTCCAAGTGATTCCTTATTGACTGTGACCACTGTTAAACTAGATGGAACTAATTATTTGGCATGGTCACAATTAGTAAAGATTTATGTATGTAGTAGAGGAAAGTGGGGGTTCATTTATGGAAATAAGAAGGCTCCCCCAGAAGATGATCCATCCTACGAGAAGTGGATGTAAGAAAATTACACTGTCATTGGGTGGCTTGTGAATTCAATGCAGCCACAAATTAGCCAACACTACCTATGGATGAATTCAGCAAAGGAAATTTGGGAAAGTGTTGCAGAAACCTATTCCCAAAAACTCAATGTGGCCCGAGCATATAAATTGAGAAGTGATGTAAAGAATTTAAGGCAAGGGGAGAAACCTCTAGCTGTATATTTCTCAACCCTGAAGTCTCTATGGCAAGAGATTGACCTAATAGAAGCTGTAACTTGGGACACCACCAATGATGCAGAGACTTACAAAAAATTGGTTGAAAGGAACAGGGTATTTGAGTTCTTAACTTGACTAAACCCAGAATATATCACAAAACAGAATATTCTTTCCAAGGAGTGTGTCTCATTGTCACAAGCTTATGCATTGGTGAGTAGTGAAGTGAGCAAAAGGGCTGTCCAGGTTCAAGGGGCTGATATTAGTGATCACTTTGCCAATATGGGGGTTAAACCTAAAGGGAATGCTGGAACTTCTGGTGGCACAGGAAAGAAAGAAGTTATATGTGAGTACTGCAAGAAGCCGAAGCACACCAAAGACAAGTGCTGGAAACTACATCCTAATCTTGTTCCCATTCGGTTTCAGAAAAAACATGATAGTAAAAGATCAGGAAGTGCAAATGTAGCTGCCGGGCCAGATAGTAAAGAGATGTCTGCTTCTGCACAGTTGGCAGCCATGAGAGCAGAATATGAAAAGTTTGGGAAGATGATCAGTCAGCTGGGTGATGTGACTTCTCCTTCCAACCCTTCAGGAAATTCTGCTTCTTCTGCATTGACTCAGGTGCTTCTGACCATATGACCAATCTTTCTACCTTGTTTGTTTCATATGACTTGCTTTCTAGACGTGATAAAATCACTTTAGCTGATGGTTCACTTGCCCCTATCTCTGATAAGGGAACCATCAAGGCTACGGATTCCTTGTTTCTACCTTTTGCCCTTCATGTACCTAAACTAAATACAAATTTGTTGTCTGTAAGTAGTTTAACTAAGTCACTAAACTGTTGTGTAACCTTTTTTCCTTCATACTGTGTTTTTCAGGATCTGGAGTCTCAGAAGGTGATTGGGAGTGGCCATGAGGCGAACGGAATATACCTGCTTGATACTCCGGGACAATGCACTGATCATCTTGGGAATGTTGCTCTCGGATCTGTTTCTTCAGAGTCTGTTAGTCGGATTATGTTGTGTCATCGTCGTTTTGGTCATCTGTCTTTTTCTGCCTTGAGTCATCTATTCCCTGAACAGTTTAAGGGAATTAGTTTGTCCAGTCTTCATTGTGAGTCTTGTGAATTGTCAAAGCATTGTAGAAACAATTTTCCTTTGAGTAATAAAAGATCTTTTTAATATTGTGCACTCTGATGTGTGGGGGCCTTACCACTTACCCTCCATGGGTAGCTACAAATATTTTATCCTGTTTATTGATGACTTTTCTTGGTTCACTTGGATATTCCTGATGAAATCCCGTGATGAAGTTCCAAGACTTGTAAGACAATTCCATGAATTTGTGCTAACCCAATTTGATACCAGGATTAAAATCTTCAGATCTGACAATGCAAAAGAATACTTTGAGAAGAACCTATCCTGCTATCTCTTTGACATGGGGGTTATTCATCAAAGCTCATGTGCTAGGACCCCAGAAAAGAATGGGGTTGCTGAGAGGAAAAATAGGCATATTGTTGAAGTTGCAAGAAGTATCTTATTTGCCTTACATGTTCTTACAAGGTTTTGGGGTCATGCTGTTCTTACTGCTACCTACCTTATAAACCGTATGCCATCCAGGGTTTTGGGGTTTAAGTTTCCCTTCAATCTCCTTCATCCGGACAAGGACCTTTTTTCTGTTCCTATTCGTGTCTTTGGCTGCACCTATTATGTACATGTTCTAAGTGTCCAAAGGCATAAATTTGAACCCAAAGCTCAAAAGTGTCTTGCTTTGTTATTCCCCCAGACAAAAGGGTTATTGTTGTTTTGATCCAAAGACTGGCACTCGGTATGTCTCAATGGATGTCACCTTTGATGAGCTTTCTCCCTTTTATGGTTCCTCTCCAGAAGGACATTGTCCACAGGGGGAGGATTTGTCACGGGTGTTTGCTCTTCCTATTCCTGTCCCTGTTGAGTCTCTTGATGTGTCGGCTTCTCCTTCAAATGTATCAAGGGTGGAGCACTTGTTCCATTCTCCCTGTCCCAGTACTCTACCTCCTCATCCTATCCTCAATCCCAAGGTGTATCAAAGGCAAAGATCCAGAAATGTGCAGGTTGTTTCTCCTACAATACATGAGCCTCGTACACTTCCAGTCACAGAAGAGACAATAGGTACTGTTTCAGCACCTTTGGAGTCATCCTTCCCTGACCTTGATATTCCCATTGCTGTTAGGAAAGGAAAACGGAAGTGCACTGCACACTGCATTTCCAAGCACCTTTCTTACAGTTTGCTTTCACCTTCATACTTTGCCTATCTCTCTTCTGTTGCTTCTAACCCTATTCCCAGGTCTGTGTCAGAAGCTTTTAAGATTCCAGAATGGAGGGTTGCTATGAGATCTGAAATCGATGCCTTACACAAGAATGACACATGGGAAGTGGTGGATTTGCCTGAAGGGAAGGATCCAGTCGGTTGCAAGTGTGTCTTTACTATCAAATACCGAGCTGATGGCACCATTGAAAGGTACAAGGCCAGGCTGGTTGCAAAAGGCTATACACAGACATATGGGATTGATTATTTGGAGACCTTTGCACCTATTGCCAAGATGACATCTGTGAGGGTTCTTTTATCTTTAGTTGCTCACTTTGACTGGCCCCTTTATCAATTGGATGTGAAGAATGCATTTCTGAATGGTGAATTACATGAGGAGGTTTATATGTCTCTTCCTCCAGGGATGTATGGAACTGATATGAAAGGGAAGGTATGCAAGCTGAAGAAATCTCTTTATGGACTAAAACAGTCCCCTAGAGCATGGTTTGAGAGATTTAGAACAGCACTTGTTAACTTTGGTTATGTGTAGACACAGTTTGATCATACTCTTTTTGTGAAGAGGAATGGACCTTTGGCAGTATACCTCATTGTGTATGTAGATGATATTGTAGTGACCGGTAATGATGTTTCGGGATATCATGATCTCAAATCTTTCCTCCATACAGAGTTCGAGATTAAAGATTTGGGGGAACTGAGATATTTCCTTGGCATAGAAGTTGCTCGATCCAAGGATGGGATTCTTATCTCCCAAAGGAAGTATGTTCTTGACTTGCTTTCTGAAACTGGGAAGATGGGTGTTAGACCAGTTGCTACTCTTATTGATATGAGTCATAAACTCTCTGCCTCAGATGGGACATTGTTAGAAGACAAAGGAATCTTTTAGAGGCTTCTTGGGAAACTTTTGTACCTATGCATGACTCGGCCAGATATTGCATATGCAGTCAGTTGCATTAGCCAATTCATGCATGCTCCTCGAGACACTCACATGGCAGCAGCAGAGCGAATCCTGTGTTATTTGAAGGGCTCCCCAGGAAATGGAATTCTGTTTGCCAAGCATGGTCACATGAAATTTGAAGCCTACACCGATGCTGACTGGGCCGGAAACATTGATGACATAAGATCTACTTCTGGGTATTGTAGCTTGGTGGCTGGTAATGTTGTTTCTTGGAGAAGCAAGAAACAATCGGTTGTTGCTCGGTCTTCAGCTGAAGCAGAATACAGGGCCATGGCACATGGAATCTCTGAACTTTTATGGCTAAAATCATTGATGGAGGAACTTGGGGTTGAACATGACAAGCCAATGATGTTGTACTGTGATAATCAGGCTGCCATCAACATTGCTCACAACCCAGTGCAACATGATAGAACTAAGAATATTGAAGTTGATCGACATTTCATTAGAGAAAGGGTCTCTTCGGGTGAAGTATGTCTTCTTTTCATCACATCTGAAGGACAATTGGCAGATTTTCTCACCAAAGGCATTCCCAAGGCAAAACTTCAGCATGATACTGGCAAGCTTGGCATGATTGACATCTATGCTCAACTTCAGGGGGAGTGTAGAGAAGATGGGCCGAATGACCCATAGGCTGTTTATTCTTTTATTCTTTCTTACTGTTTATGTTCTTAATAAAATGGTGTTAGGGTGTTAGTGATAGAGTAATGTTCGAAACTCTCATTTTCTAAACCCTCATTGCCGAACTCTCAAGGTCTGTTTTCTTCACCTACTATAAGAGAAGTTTTTTCAGAAGTGTGTAGAGAAGAAGCACGGCGGCAAGTGATGTTGAAGAATGCTAGTGAAACAAAAACAGAGAATGAAGGGTCCGCTCTTGTGGCACGAGGTGCAGACTTAGACGGAGATAATCAAGGAGGAAAACAGAGGCCTTGGTGTGATCATTGTAGAAAACCATGGTATACTCGGGAAACCTGCTGGAAGCTGCACGGGAAACCAGCGGGTTAGAAGAAAAAATCAGGCAGTGACAACAAGTTAGGGGGAGATGTCCGCGCACTTCAAGTAAGCAACTCAGATCTAGGGCAACAATCATCCTCAGAGTCTCTTCCTTTCACAAAGGAACAAATAGAGCACTTATATAAAATGTTTCAATCTCAATCATTAAGAAATTCTAACCCATCCAATTTTCTAGCTTAGTCAGGTAATTTTTTCATTGCAGCCATTGCTTGTACCAAATCTAATGGCTCCTGGATACTAGATTCAGGTGCCACTGATCATATGACCGGCACTTCGCAATTCTTTTCTTCATATACACCCTGTGCAGGGAATCAAAAGGTTAAGATTGCAAATGGTTCCTCTGCTACTGTTGCTGGGAAAGGAACTGTATCTATTTCTCCTTCTCTAAACCTCAAAGATGTTCTACATGTTCCTAACCTATCATACAATCTCGTCAGTCAGCAAACTAACCCTTGATCATAATTGTCGAGTTAATTTTTGGTCTTCTTGTTGTGAATTTTAGGATTTAACCTTGGGGAAGATGATTGGGGGTTCTAAACAGGATGATGGCCTCTACCTCTTTAATAAATGATCAACCTTTGGAAGGCAAGACCGACAAACTTGTTTCAATTCTATCTCTGTTTCTAGTGATAGTGAAGTTTTGTTATGGCATTATCGATTTGGACATCCTAGCTTTCAATATTTAAAGCATTTATTTCCCAAGTTATTCATGAATAAAAATCATTCAGTTTTCAAGTGTGAATCTTGTGAATTAGCAAAACATCATCTTGCTGTTTTTCAGTCTCAACCATATAAAAAATCAAAACCATTTACCATGATTCACAGTGATGTTTGGGGCCTTTCTAGAGTAACAACTCTTTCTGGAAAACATTGGTTCATTACTTTTATTGATGATCATACTAGGGTCACTTTGGGTTTTCCTTTTAAAAGAGAAATCTGATGTTGAAACCATGTTCAAAAATTTCTATAACATGGTTCAAACACAATTTCAGACTCAGATTAAAATTTTTCGAAGTGATAATGGAAAAGAATTTTTTAACAATGTGTTAGGGAATTTTTTTTGCTGAGAAAGGAATTCTACACCAAAGTTCGTGTAATAACAAAATGGGGTGGCTGAAAGGAAAAACAAACATCTCCTTGAAGTTGTTAGAGCCTTAAGTTTTCAAACTAAGATTCTTAAGTATCTTTGGGGAGAAGTCGTTACCACTTATTTGATTAACAGACTGCCTACACGAATTTTGAATTTTAAAACACCCATACAGGTTTTCATTGACTGTTTTCCAAACTCTCGGCTAGTGACAAACATTCCCTTAAAAATTTTTGGAAGTGTAGCCTTTGTTCATAACCATGATCCTAAGCGTTCAAAACTTGATCCAAAAGCACATAAATGTATTTTTGTAGGCTATCCCATTAATCAGAGAGGTTACAAATGCTTTGATCCAGTTTTAAAAAGGATGTTTGTGACTATGGATGTCACATTCTTTGAAGGAACCTCGTACTACAACTCTCATCTTTAGGGGGAGAGCAACACTAGTGAAGATGGCTTTTTAGATGGTTCTGATTTAATGTTTGAATTTGTCCATAATGATGTTCCTCACAACCAGTCATCGAAAGAAAGTGAGGCAGAAAATACAAAATTAGTGGAAACAAATGAATTAAATATTGAAAATGAACAACCTTTGGTGATGCCATCTTAAAATGAAAAAGCTGAAACAACAGAGATGCGTGTGAAACAGTATAAAGGCCTTGTATATTCAAGGGAATATCTATCACAGAAAAGGAGAGGCACTATTCTGCAGCATCAACAAGAATCTGATTCTTCCAGTTATCCTTTGTCAAATTCTCAAAAAATCCCTGAAAATATTCCTCCAGGTAATTCTAATTCTTCCAGTCAGCTTGATCTTCCCATTGCTCTTAGGAAAGGTGTTAGGTCTTGTACAAAACATCCTCTGTCAAATTTTGTATCTTACAAAAATATTTCACCTTCATATTGTGCCTTTATTTCACAAGTGTCTAGCGTATCCATTCCTAACAGTATCCAGGAGGCTCTAAATGTTCCTGAGTGGAAAGAAGCTGTTTTTGAGGAGATGAGAGCTTTGGAAAAGAATGCTACTTGGGAGAAAGTGGATTTGCCGGATGGAAAGACAGTTGTTTGTTGTAAATGGGTGTTCACTCTGAAGTACAACTCAGATGGATCCTTGGAGAGATACAAGGCTCGGCTAGTAGCTAAAGGCTTTACTCAGACATATGGAGTGGACTAATCTGAGACCTTTTCTCCAGTGGCGAAACTAAATACAGTTCGAGTATTCTTGTCTGTTGTAGCTAATCTTGACTGGCCACTGAATCAGCTGGATGTGAAGAATGCCTTTTTGAATGGAGACTTAGAAGAAGTATATATGGAGCCTCCACCTGGTTTCATTGAGAAGTTTGGAACTAAGGTATGCAAGCTAAAAAAGTCTCTATATGGACTTAAATAGTCTCCCAGAGCCTGGTTCGAAAGATTCACAAGGTTCGTTAAAAGTCAAGGATATAGTCAAGGACAATCTGGTCATACTCTTTTCACAAAAAGATCCACCAAAGACAAGGTTTCAGTTCTGATTGTCTATGTTGATGACATAATCTTGACTAGAGATATTGAAGAGATGAGCAGACTGAAGCAGAGCTTAGCCAAGGAATTCGAGATTAAAGACTTAGGCCAGATAAGGTACTTTCTTGGAATGGAATCAAGATCAAAGAAGGGCATTGTGGTTTCGCAACGAAAATATATTCTAGGCTTCTTGAAAGAAACTGGAATGAGTGGATGCAAACCTTCAGACACTCCGATAGAAGTTAAAGCTAAGCTTGGAGAAGTTAAAGATGGGGTTCCAGTAGATACGGATAGATACTAAAGGCTGGTAGGAAGATTGATATACTTGTCACATACACGTCCTGACATTGCCTTCGCTGTGAGCATGGTGAGTCAATTTATGCACTCCCCGTACGAAGAACATCTTGAAGCTGTGTATCGAATTCTTAAGTATCTAAAAGGCACACCAGGAAAAGGACTCCTCTTCAAGAAAAATGAGAAGAGAGGAGTTGAAGTGTATACAGATGCGGATTGGGCAGGCTCGATCACTGATAGAAGGTCAACTTCGGGGTACTGCATATTTCTTTGGGGCAACTTAGTTACTTGGAGAAGCAAGAAGAAAAGTGTAGTTGCTAGAAGTAGTGTTGAGGTTGAATTCAGATCAATGGCTCAAGGAGTGTGTGAGATTCTTTGGCTAAAGAGGGTGTTAGCAGATCTTAAGAGACCAGTGAGTTTTCTAATGAAATTGTATTGTGATAACAAGGCAGCTATCAACATTGCTCATAATCCAGTTCTACATGACAGGACTAAACATGTTGAGATTGACAGACACTTTATAAAGGAGAAGCTTGAAGAAGGAATAATTTGCACTCCGTTTGTACCAACCACGCAGCAAGTTGCAGATGTTTTGACTAAGGGCTTGTTGAGACAGCCATTTGAAGTTCAAGTTAGCAAGTTGGGCATGATAGATATCTTTGCACCAACTCGAGGGGGAGTGTTGGAAAATTAAGAAAGATAGGATTTGCGGCAAATTTAGAAAGATAGGATTTGCGGCAAATTTAGAAAGATAGGATTTGATTGATTACAGATTTGAATAAATTTAGGAAGGATTAGATTTGAATAAATTTAGGAAAGTCATATCATAGAATTAAGGGAAAGATTTAGTCAATCCCTGATTGAGAGAGATTCTAGGAGTTTGTCTCTCCTATATTTTCATATTTAAGTTGTATGCTCAATATGTTTTCATCATCACATTATCAATAAAGAAAATCTTCTTCTTTTCTCCCTCTATATTTCGCAACAGTATTTCTTACTGTTTGTTGATGATTACTCTTATTTCTCATGGGTTTATCTTATGTGTTCTCGAGAAGAGGTTCCCACCTTAACTCGTGTTTTTCATCAAATGGTTCTCACTCAATTTGAAGTTAGAATAAAATTTTCAGATATGATAATGCTAAAGAATATTTCACTAAACACCTGAATTCATATTTTCTTGAGTATGGGGTTGTTCATTAGAGTACTTGTCCCCATACACCTAAGCAAAATGGGGTAACTGAGATAAAAAATAGGCATATCCTGGAAGTTGCAAGAAGTATTATGTTGAATTCTAATGTTCCCATTTGTTTTTGGGAGAATGCTATTAATACAACTATGTATCTCATCAATTGAATCCCTTCCCGTGTTTTGGATATGAAAGCTCCTTTGTCATTATTGCATCTTGAGAAAGATTTGTACACCATCCCTCTTAAAGTTTTTGGGTGCACTTGTTTGGATAAAATTTTAGGACCTCATTGTTCTAAGTTTGATCCTAAAGCTGCTAAATGTATATTCCTGCGTTATGCACAAAATTAAAAGGGATATTGCTGCTATGATCCTAGTTCTGGATCTCGGTTTGTGTCCATGGATGTTGCCTTTTTTGAGGATGTCCCTTATTACCTAGGTGTTTCTTCTCAGGGGGAGAATATTGAGAAGGATAGTCCTTGTCCTGAAGTTCCTCTACCTATTCCTATTCTTGAAGGAGAGTTGTGTAATGAGGGTGCTTGTCAGAGGTGTAGGGAGTTGAGAGTTTACCACAGGAGGTGGAGGCAGGTTGATTTTGGTGCTCATAATCAGTCCAGGCCAGTTCCTCTCTCCTCTGCAGTTCCAGATTCAGGTACTTCACCCTCCTTGCTTGTTGATACATCACTCTCACCTTCTGATCCCCTACCCCCTCCAGATGATCTTGATCTTCCCATTGCAGTCTGCAAGGGAATGCGTTGGTGCACTTCATCTACTGTCCATTGCATATCTTAGTTTATCACCTATGGGTTGTCTTTCACCATTCTATAGGTCCTACTTAGCATCTATCTCTGCTATATCTATTCCTAGGTCTATCTAGGAACCTCTTGCAGTACCTGAGTGGAAGAATGCAATGGAGGAAGAAATGGTTGCTCTCATTAAAAATAAGACCTGGGATTTAATTGACAAGCCATAAGGGAAGAAACTAGTTGGGTGCAGATGGGTGTTCACTATGAAACATAATACAATTGGCTTCGTTGAAAGGTACAAAGTTCGGTTGGTTGCAAAGGGGTATACTCAGACTTATGGCATTGACTACCTAGAAACCTTTGCACCTGTTGCCATGATGAAAACCATTAGAGTTCTGCTATCCCTTGTAGCAAATTTTTCATGGCCTCTGTTCCAACTGGATGTCAAGAATGCTTTCCTTAATGGCGATTTGCAGGAGGAGGTGTATATGGAGTTACCTCCTGGGTTTTATGATGAAACTATAGGGAATAAAGTTTGCAAATTGCAAAAGGATCTATATGGTTTAAACCAATCTCCAAGATCCTGGTTTGATAGATTTAGATTGGCTCTTGAAAGGTTTGGTTATGTACAGGCCCACTCCGATCACACTCTCTTCATTAAGAGAAATGGTGCTTCTCTCACCCTTCTTGCAGTGTATGTTGATGACATTGTTGTGACCGGTTGTGATGCTGATGAGATTGATTCTCTCAAACAATTTCTTGATGTGGAATTTGAAGTGAAAGACCTTGGTGACTTGCAACATATCTTGGGAATTGAAGTGGCCCTCTCTAGACATGGTATCTTTATTTCACAGAGGAAATGTCTTTGATCTCCTTGAGGACACTGGGAAACTAGGAGTTAAACCAGTAGAAACACCTATTAAATTGAATCATAAGATAAATGCCAAAGGGGGCGAGCCTCTTGAAGACAAAGCCATGTACCAACGACTAGTCGGAAAGCTCCTTTATCTATGTCTTACTCGTCCTGACATCTCTTATGTTGTTAGTGTTGTCATCCAATACATGCATTCTCCTAGAACCACTCTTCCTCTTAGTTTTCAGGTGACCCCTCCATTTGTTCTCTTTTTTTTCCATACATTGCTCCATACATAAAACCCCTCACCTAGACCACTACGTCCCTAAAGAGAAAAATGGTGGATTTTTTTTTCTCCTCCTTGACCTTCAAACAAACCTGACCGTTGTTTCTACACTCCTCAAATACGAACTTCTTTGCCTCAAATGCCAGATCTCTTCTCCATCTCGCGGGTAGCTTGTAGCTTCCTTCTCTAGGTCTCTTCTCCATCTTGCGGCACTGTGGAGGCGTTTTTTCTCGACAACCTTGGATAATCCTCAAGTCTGAGATATTATATTTTTACTTTCTTCAGACATTCTTCTCTCCTTTTCCTCTCAAATTCCTCAAAGGCTTTCCCTAGCAAATCCCTCCGCTCCCCGAAAAAACAATCCAAGCTTCTTACCAATCTCTACATCTCAATCAACAATCTCCTCAATTGGCAAACTTCCTTCCCTTTCCACCATTTTGTCAAAGATCAGAACCAACACTTAACAGAACTGGACCTTGTGTCATTATTCTCCTCACCTTGGTGAACGCCTACACCTGAGGTTTGGAACTAACAAGAATCTGAGACCCAATCCCATCTCCATCGTCAACAGTCAGCCCAACTTTCTTCCTACGTTATCTCTTGTTCACCCTTTTGAAATTCTTTATAGGTCCTAGCCCCACCAAACTGATTTTTAGTTGAGAGAAAACTTTAGTTACATGAATAATTTGGGAATTTCTTGAGCCCCGAGTTGGTAACCACGACCTCTGCAGCATCCAAAGCCTTCACATCTATCTTCCTTCTTCGTCTTAGATCCACCCCTAACCTACCAATCACCACTTCAAAATTAAGAAGATCAGCATTTGTAGGAAAAGGGAAGGCAATAAACTGAAAAGAATAGTAGTGAAATGGAGAAGCTGGTTACTGAGGTTTCTTATGAGAAAGAGGATAAAAAGAGGAAAGGGAAGAGAAGATTGGGCTAGAAAAAGGTGCTATTTGGGGCTTGTCTCATTGTTTCAGCACGAAGGTAATCAGTTGGAATTAGAGGATTAGGAAGTGTGAAACAAAAGACTAATAAGGAGTGAAAAAGAGAGGTCAGATGTACTCCTACCTAATTCAGGAAACCAAATTATCATAATTAGATAAAAGATGGATCAGGAGTGTCTGGGAATTAGGGGCTTAAGCTGGGCTTATGCACCTTCATGGGGAGCTTCTGGGGGAATTTTAACCATTTGGAAAATGAAGGAATTTTAACATAATCAAGTTACAAGTATATACAAAATATTTGAGCCCTATTCACCCCTAGTCAGCCATTGTATCTGCTACTAAATTTGCTGATCTATGCACCAATCAATAAGTGACTAACAGTTCCCATTTCAGCTGCCTTATTTCCCTTGTGTCATTTCTAGATCTTCATGAGCTTTCACCAACCATGACAAATCTTCCAATGAAACTGTCTAATGATGTCAAAATTAAGCAAAACTGTCTAATGAAAGAAAATGAAGAGGTTTAAGGTTTTGAATGATGAAGTTACCAGGTTGTTTTGCAAAAATTTAGCCTTCTTAGAGAAGGGCACAAATGGGGAAGAATTGGCTTGTTTTCCTCTTGAAGTGTCCATTCTCAAACTCAAATCCCATCCTCATGCTTGAAGTACAGTAATCACACTGTACTTTTAGGTGGTTGGTGCATTTTGGTTCGGACAGGTATGACAATAACTGGTAGCAGATGTTGCACAAATTTATAGGTATGTCGTATGTGGATATTTTAGGTGCCGCAGAAGGTGGCCTGAAAGGAAGGTGGATCTGGCCAATGATCTTGAATGCCACTGCCCAAGGCACTTGACAATAAAGGAATAAATGGACATTTGAAGGGAAGAATACCTCAATCATGACAAATCTTCTCCTTCAATCTATGCCTAATATTTTGGCCATAATACTTATTCTAACAATTACTCTTTTGCAGGATTTAAACTTCCAGATAGGTTGAAAAACTGAAGTCCTGGACCTGAGTGAGAATTCCTCTGACAGAAGTATTATTCTGTATTTGGGAGCCCTCAAATCCCTCAGGTCTCTTCTTCTCCCTTTGACAGAATTCGTATTATGTGCATTTTTTTTTCTTTCTTTTTCATGTTTTATTATCTCTTTGTGTTAATTGAATATCAGATTATGTATTTATCTCTTCACATGTTAATTGGATTGTGCTGAACTTGGATTTTCATGGATTTTTATTTCATTATATGTTTTATTAGGGGTAAAATTGGAAATCCTGGTTGATTCCGATTCCAGCTTCTTGATGAACCAAACAGCATCAATTGGAAACGAATTCTGATTCCTGTCTGAACTAAACAGGTAGGGGAATGGGCCATCCCAATTCTGATTATGATTATGAACCAAATGGACCCATAATTCTGGTCCAAGCCAATGCATTTATTCTGTTCCTCATTTGTTTACTAATATTTGTTAGTCTAGTCAAGGTTTGGTGGGTATCTATACCTAGGCACTAGTTTTGTTGGAAAAAAAAAAAAAAAACTGTATGTACCTATTAGGGATGCAACCCGGTTGGCCTGAGCATTTTACGTTGCATCGGGCTTGGCTCATTCAATTTTTGACAAAAGCCCAACCTGAGCCCACCAAGTTGCACCCCTTGTACCAATAGAAGAATATAGGTATGTAGAAGGAACCGTCATCATCAACCTTCATCTATTTAGCTCCAGCTACAGAATCCTTGTTTACCCCTTTGTCTCATCTTCTTTTTCTAGAACAATGCTGTCTGTAAATAATGAGCTGTATGGGTTAAATCAATCAGCAGAAGGAAAAAGTGGGGATCCATCTTCAGCAACTATTACCTCTGGTTGTTATTTATCCTGATTCTACTACATGTAGTTGTAATGTCATTGATGTCCCTTGGGTTTCCCCCTTACTGAAGGAGTATGATGATGATAAGTTTGAAGGCCAATTATTTCAGTATTCTAATTTCTAAAGTCCTTGAGGCATACCTTGAAGTTAGGTTTTTTAAGTAAAGTGTACGAGGTTTGTTGAGGCTCAAGCAGATAGTGGGGGTGACCATGGGTCAGGACTAATTCTAGGCCTACATCTTTTACATATAAAATATTAGTAATGCCAGGGCATGGGCAGATTAACTTATGACTGTATCCCGTCTCGGAGGTCGGTAAAATGTTGTATCTTCTCTGTTGAATACATGAAGTACATGCTTACCGTGGTAACTGCATTTTATGGGGTCAACAATAAATTTTAAACATATGGAACCCTGTTTTTAGGCACTGCTAGTAGCCCACCCAAACACCACATTAATCCTTGCCTGTGCGACTCAGCTACCACCTGAGCAGTTGGTGCTTAGAGTCCATTTTGATATCGTTCCAATTTGTTAACAGTCGGTGCCTTTTCCAATTTAATGCACTTATTTTCGTGTGACACAGACATTGATGGAATTCCAACACCCTGTTACACAGACCATGACAAACAATTTACCAGTCAGTTAGGGTCGTAGTGCTTGCATACATGGTGAGGAATGGTGACATGTTGGGCTAAAAGATCTTACCCACGTCTTTCTCGCATCGAATCAGTCCTTGCAGAGGGGCGTTGACAATGTTCAACTAATTTTCAAAGTCTTATAAATCAGATCTAATTTTCAATTCCAAATCCAGCTTTTAAACAAGCTTTCAATTTTTAGAAAAACAAAAAAGAGAGAAAAAAGCTTCATATTCTAAAAGCCATCAAATACATTTAAGTTCCTCATCTAAGAATCATTAAAATTCATACTATATCTTTTATCTAAAGTCATATAAAAACAACCAACCCACATAGGATCAACATTACATCAAAGTTCTCATATGGGATTAAGATAATCAACACATTTTCAAAGATCAACGTCACTCTTCAAAGACACCTGAAAAATTCTGAAGTTTATTAAGTAACCTTTTCAACCAAAATTCTACTCTCCCAAAGATACAAGATTCATTACCTGATTATGAAGAGTTGTTAAAATAAGCACTTTCTGGTCACCATCTCTTGCTCACCTTGGGAGAGCTAGGTTGGTATGCATTTTACCAGTACCGGTAGAGAATCACCTCTTTGAATAAGATGATCAAGGCCTTTGAAATTACCAAAAGAATGCCTTTATTAATTAAATGTGCTGCTTGAGTCTCAATAGTAGAGCAAGGTTGGAAGACCATACACTTTCCATAACAAAAGTTGCTTCAATGATCATGAGCAGTTAGTTACTCTAATGCCAAACCTTTCTTTACTAATGGCTCTATCAATTGTTAATTCTAATGAAGGGTGAAGAAGGTTGAGACCATATCAAAATATGACTGAAGTTGTCATTTGATGGGCTAGTAAAATCAATAACATTAGCCCATATTGCATTCTCCAACCATAGTTATAGCTGGGGGTGAGCAAATGGGTAGGTTCTATCCACATCCCTATGTAGCTGACCTTTAACTATATATGAACTAACCCTACCCAATTTGTTATCGGGTAGGGTCTGGTTTCAAATTCTTGGAACCGATCCCCTCCTAGGCCAATTTGAGGGTCTAGGGCTTTACCCAACCCAAATCAACTTGGAGAATCAGCTTTGGTGGAACTAGCCTTGGGACCAAACTTGCCTTGAAATAAGTCCCAAAAAAACTTTGAGGATGTGAATATTTGAAATCAAACACTCATGGATATTTGAATGTGAATCACTTTAAGTCATTTGATCGTTTTTCTTCAATTTAATGTATAATATGTAAAAGGTAATTAATATTAACAAAACTTAAATTATAATGATAACTTTTGTATATATATATAATGATAATCTACATATTAAATTGCTCAATTTAATCAATAAAGGTAATATAAGTTCTGAACTATATTATTGCTATTATTATTATTATTATTATTATTATTATTATTATTGTTGTTGTTGTTGTTGTTGTTGTTGTTGAAAACCAAGTTTTTTAAAGATATCCTTGAACTACCAAGACCAAAACCGATCTTGGCAGGGTAGATTATGATTCCAAAAAAATTAAACCAACCCTCTACCTTGAAACTGAACCAAACCAACCCATGCTCACTCCTAGCTAGTTGTAGCATTTCAGTTGCCTTTTATTTTTTCCAACTATGATCTTGTTTCCACACTTCCAAATAAACCAGAGAAATACAATGCCATTAAATATTATACATGTGTAAGTAATAAGAACTAGCGATAGTATCAAACTTTTGCTATTCCATGATACAATTAATCCCTACTTTATATGGGAGAGAGTTGATGTAATTTGAAGGTTGAACAAATTTTATATCAATTTTTCAGATGCAAAATTTGCACTGCCGTGCATGCAAATGAGACAAAAAGTACAAATTTTGTATTAAATAAAGAGTATAAATCATAATTACAAACAGACGCAAAACTGAACCAACTGCATGCAAACAAATGGAGACTTATGAGAGGTTATCACTTACCAGTAGTCTTCTTCACATTCACAGATTGGGAATAAAGGAGAGACCTTAGTAGAGTTCTTTGCAATATTTGTATTGCTTTGATGGGTAGGATACCAGATATACAGCTCTCAAAACAACGAAACAAACATGAAAATCTTTGGCTGAAGAGTACCAATACTCCATAATTACTTCCAGAAACTGCATATATATTTATATATATTGTAGTAAATGATGGATGAAGAGCAAGGATCTTCCTAACAAAGAAGCAATATATCCTGACACAGAGGGTGTATTTCCCATGAGATACCAGGGTCCAAACAAGTGTCAACTAGATTTAGGGCTGTAATTGGATCTGAATTTTCAGAACCCATTCACAGCTCTAATTAGATCAGCTCTGTTATCAGAAGTATTCATGCTGAGAATAGTGTTGACCGTAGGATCATCAAATAATTGGCTTAGTTTTAGTAAATCGCAACAAGCAGTTCCTTCTAGAAATAAGTCAGTCACTTTGAACCACTATTTGTACAAGAGCTATTCACATTCATTCCAAGATGATTCCGAGGCAGCCATGGATCCGACCAGATATGGATAGGGGTGTCAGTTGGACTGTATTTGGTCCAATCCTGTCCAATCCGATCTATTTCAATGTGAATCCATTATAAATGGAACAGATCCAATTCAATCCAATGAATGTTTTGGATCAATTTGGATCGGTCCAATTCTATGTCTGGACCGTCCAATCTGTTTAAATTCATTTTGATTTAGATTGGTTTCAACCCAAACCCGGTCAATTGACACATATATTCTTATCTTATATTAATGGATCAGATCCAACCCAATCCAATATAAATTTGTTACAGACAGACCAGATCCAATCGAATCTAATAAGTATTTTGGACCGGATTGGTCCAATCCAATATATCTTGTTGGTCCATTCAATCCATCCAAATTGATTTGGACTGGACGGGTTTCAATCCAAAATTGGTCCATTGACACCCTTAGATATGGATAGTTTGTCCATTTCCCACTAGCTGTATATCAACATCCCTTGCCTATATTAGGTTCTGTCTACACTGTAGAGTAGACTTGACCAAATCAATGACTTTGATCCAATCTGTTTGCAGCCTTGGCCCCCAAGGTATGTCCCATTTGGACAAGTTGGTGTTAATACCTATCTCCTCATCTGAGCAGGTACTTCTCCTATATCAGAATTCTTCCTTCTTCATTTTATTTAGGGTCATTTATTAGAACACCCCCCCGGTGGTTTACTGGATTTATTTCAACCTATCCTATAGTTTTTATTTTACTAAAACACCCCTATAATATGCAATATATTTACTTAATTGACCTTTCATCACTAAGAAGTATTGGTTTTTCCATCTGAGAATAGTAACATGATCACCTAAACTGAGTGAAAAATGTTTAAGGGTATGGACCCATGATTGTTAATTTATTAGAAAATTACCCCCAGTACTTCTTCGTCCAAGAAACAAAGTTGGCTAAATATATCTAAATAGAGTTGTTACTTATGTCTTACTAGCTAGCGGCTAAAATGCATGGTGTTAGGCTAAGTCAAAACCATCATATCTACTGCCATCTAATGAAAGATCAATTAAGAAATCGATTGTAAACTATAAGAAATATTTTAGTAGAACACAAACTATAGGATAGGTTTTAATAAATTTGTCAAACTATAAGGAATGTTTTAATAAATAATTCTTATATTTATGATGATACCATCCCAATTTCTTCAGTTGAGCAGGTATTTCTACTCTTACTCCTACATATCAGCCTTTTGCTCCTGACCATTTAGCTGTGTCGGTATTCATTTTATTTATCTATGAAGCATAAATTTCGCAACTAAATCACGAAGTCATGGTTAACCAACTAAAAGTCTTCCTAGCTATATTTCTTGAAAGAATTAGGTTCAAATTAAATACCCCTATTATTACATGTATCAACCAATTCAATAAATTATATGGGCCTGAATTGGTCAAATACTCGGTTACTGGGGCCCAACTTCTACCCTGAAGAGCTCTAAGCTAACTAATAAATATTACACAATTTGGAAGACACTTGTCTGATTTGGTCAATTCACTGACATATGTGGGCTTGGCCAAGTCAACTCAGAAAGTTTCTTTTAATTTAATATAATAAAATCAATAAATAATTGATGTTGCAATAGTAGTTCACTTAATCTAGCTAGTTCTTCTGAACAGGTAATCAGAAGTTAATAAAGAGCTACCAACTCCCATTCTATTATAATATCTCTCTCATTCTTTTCTTCCTAAGAGCCTCCTATATAAATACGCCAAACCATCTAAGCTTCCATCACAACAAGCCTTGAGTAAGTCCAGCTCTCCAGACTCCAGGTTCTTTTGTGCGAGAGAAACCGTTTCATAAAAGGAGTATTAATTTCAGAATTGAATATGGCTCACTGTATGAGCTTTCTCATGGTTCTTTTGCTTCTCTCTTTTGCTTCCTTCTGCTTTTCTCACAAGATTAATGGTGGTTATCTCTACCCACAATTCTATGACTATTCCTGCCCAAGAGCTCAAGAGATTGTGAAGTCGATTGTTGCAAAGGCTGTTGCAAGGGAAGCTCGAATGGCTGCTTCATTGCTCAGGCTCCATTTCCATGACTGTTTCGTTAAGGTTCTTCTTCTATTATCCATAAAACAAAACCATACAAACAGCAAGAGTATTAATTAAGCTCTTCTGTATATTTTCTGTACGTCTTTCCTTTTTAACTCTTTCTTTTTTCTTCATGGATTTCAGGGCTGTGATGCATCTCTACTGTTAGACAGCAGCGGTAGCATAACCAGCGAGAAGAGATCCAATCCAAACCGGAACTCAGTACGAGGGTTCGAAGTTATAGATGAGATAAAATCTGCTCTAGAGAAGGAATGCCCACATACCGTTTCTTGTGCTGATATCCTGGCCCTTGCTGCTAGAGATTCTACTGTTCTGGTAAAAACCCGTACCCCCACCACTTTTGCTCTTGACAATAATAATGATTCTGTTGTTCTTATGAATAGTAGTCTTCTGTATGTGTGTGTGCGTTCTGTGTCAGAGAGAGAGAGAGAGAGAGAGAGAGAGAAAGAGTTGTCAAAAACGTAAATGGGTGTGGTGAGAATGGGTGTAGAAGGGTATAAGGCTTGGGTTTTGGATAAAAAAAATTGAACAGGTTCGTATTATTCTCCATTCTCTTTCGTGGGAAAAAAACTGATTTGTCATTCCCATGGATGCAAGAGAAAGGCCAAACAACCCATTTCTTTATTCTTGCTGTGTTCTCCTTTTCTTGGCCTTTTCTTTGTTGTAATTTTCTATAGAAGTGATGAAGCTGCTAGCTGATAAATAACCAACATGAATCCATTTAGATTTATTCTGGAATGAAGCTACTCAAGTTTACAAATTGATAATTAATTTTGTTGCACATATAGGCCGGAGGTCCTAGCTGGGAGGTTCCTTTGGGCAGAAGAGACTCCAGAGGTGCAAGCTTAAGCGGCTCTAACAACAACATTCCTGCACCAAACAACACATTTCAGACTATCCTCACCAAATTCAAGCTACAAGGGCTTAACATTGTTGACCTTGTTGCTCTCTCTGGTACGTACGTATATATCCATTGAAGATAACATATGCATTTTTGGTGTATTAACTAAAAAATCCAATTCCAGTAGTCTTCTCATCATCAAAATGGTCTCATGCAGGGAGCCACACAATTGGGAATGCTAGATGCACAAGCTTCAGGCAAAGACTCTACAACCAGTCGGGCAACGGGCAGCCGGATTACTCACTTGACCAATCATACGCCATGCAATTGCGATCCAGATGCCCAAGATCCGGTGGTGACCAAAACCTCTTTTTCTTGGACTTTGTTACTCCAACGAAATTTGATAATCACTACTTCAAAAACATTTTGGCTTCAAAAGGCCTGCTCAATTCTGATCAAGTCCTGTTTACAAAGAGCAAGGCATCAATGGAGTTAGTGAAGAAATATTCTGAGAATAATGAGCTTTTCTTCGAGCAATTTGCTAAGTCCATGGTTAAGATGGGGAATGTCTCTCCATTGACTGATTCAAAAGGAGAGATCAGGAAGAACTGCAGGAGGATTAATAGTTATTAGGCAATGCATTTATTTATCAATGATGATCACTGTGCAATGTTGTAATTTTATTTTTATTCTTGTTCTTTGGTAAGGGTTTATTTATTTGTCTGGTTTACCTGGGTGATTAATTGTAAGTTGTGGTTGTAATGTATTGCTGTTGGTGACTTGGGTGAGAATTTTCCCATCTTAGTTTTTTGAAACTGTCTTTTCTGTCTTAATGAAAGGGGTAAAGAGAAATTTAATTTCATTTCTTTCCTTTTTTTGAGTTTGTAATTTGTGGTGAAAATCTTAATTGAGTTCACATGTCAAGTTTGCAAATACCATAGGTTTCAATTTTTAAATTTAAGGTTCAATTTTTCTAGAATTAGGGGTTCAGTTTCTACTGAGTTCATTTTTTTTTTTTTAATTTCAGGTTTGTGTTGAAAATCTCTAATGAGTTCACTTTTTTTCATGTTGGCAAATTCCATAGGTTTGTAATTTTTGTTGAACTGAATGGATTGTTGATGGTCAGGCAGGTTTAGGGTTGAAAATAACTCTAATACGGAAGAACCATTGGATTTGGAATAGGGTTAGGGTTTCAACACATCCAGTTGCCAATTGGCTCATCTCAACCCAGGTTGCACATCCTTATATGCATCCCCTATTAGGCATAACCTCTCATTTTATCCATTACTAAAATTTTCGGATGGTCTGCCCTCCAACCGGATTAAATTTGCTGGATTCCATATGACTTGTTTAGTAAGTGATGCCAACATTCTAAATCATCCATATCAGATTCAGCTATGGGTGATCACACGAATTGAATCGACAAGATCGAATAAAAAAATTCAGTTTATATATATATATATATATATGTGTGTGTGTGCGTGTGTGTATGTATATATGTATGCATTATATATATATGTATTATTTATTATTTATAAAATAATATTATATGTTTTTAGGTTTCTATTATATAATTATATATTTATTTATAATATATATTATAAGTATAAAAAAAACAATAAACCAAATCAACAATTAAACGAATTGGTCAACTGGTTAACAGATTGGTTTCGATTCAATTTCAGTTACCGATTTTCAAAAACCGATAGTATCGGTTTCATTTAAAAAATAGGCCCACAGTTTGCGGGTGGTCTCATCAATTAACCATACATTCTTGTTATGGTATTAAATATGATCAAAGTCCTTTAATTGGTTCCTTCTCCCTCCCCCAGAATCAGTTTGGTGGGCTTTTCTTTGAACGTGGGATTAATTCAATCACAAGACGACAGGCCAGGGGAAACTACATCTAACGGAACCAGACAGCACCTTCAGGCTTCAGTCATTTTCAAGATTTTGGAATTATTTAGGAGTAATTCAACTATTGGATGAATTTATCAGTTCTTACTAGAGATGATCTTTAATTCCATCACGCCTAATTTGTGCCAGTTTTTTCTTATATATATATTATTGTACTTGTATGCGCATTTGTATGTGACAATATCTCTAAGACAAAACTATCTATAATTCATGAACAGTTTTTAAATAGTTATAAGTTGACAGTTTTTGAATGGTTATAAATGGGCAGTTTCTAAAGTGAGAGTAAAATACATACATATATATATATATATACACACCCTCTTTATGCCCGTTATATGCTTAGACAAGGGGAATATTTGGTCTTTTATAGGTAGTATAGATTAGTTGCGTGGAGTTGTTGAAGTAAAAAAAACTAAATAATAATACATATGCATGAAGAAATCATTCAGAAAATCCAAAAAATAATAATTATTGTTGTGTATCTGTTATATATTGGAGTAAGTATCATAAAGGTCAAAGAAGTCCCCACCTATTGTCAAAAATCAAACAATATTTTGTCGTCTTTTCTGCTTAGAGGCTGGTGTTTCCACTTCAAGTATCCTATGTGGTGCCTAATTGAGCCAAGTGGTGCTTATCTGTATGATGTATCGAACAACATGTGATGCACCAACTTTGTTAAGTGAAAGTAAAATAGTAGAAATATATGAGTATAGACAATTATTTTATAATTTCATTTTTAAATAATTAATAATTATTTACATTTTATATACTATTTTTAATAATTTTTTTTGCAAATACAAAAATAAAAATAATTAATTTCAGCTAGGGATGTTCATCAAACTGATGAAATGACCAAACTGACCCAATTCAACCCAAGTTGTTCAGTTTCTAGTATTTTCTGTCAAATTCAGTTCAGCAATTTCCCAACCCGACCAACTCATGTTAGTTTTAGTTTGGCCATTTGAAAACCGACCAAAATCGAACTGACCCAATCATAAATATATACTAATATTTTGTATTTCAAATATAACATTTTAATACAGGAAAGTGGGAAAATTCCCATGTTTCTTAGTCTAAAATATTTTATATTGTAAACTTAAATTTTTAAGTTTATTCTTTTAATAATATCATTGTATTTTTAAATGTAATTTAATTTTTTAAGTTTAAATCTACCTACCAACCAATCCAAACCAATACCAATGTTTTCAATTTGCCATTGACCCGACCGATTGAATCGTTTGACCATCACCCAATCATGATTCCGGGTCTAGTTCTATTGAAATCCACCCTTCGGTCAAAAATCATTGACTTGATAAAAAACTATCCAGCTTGGAGGGTTCAATTGTTGACCTCTTTGATCGGTTACTAGATTGCAAGTTGCACACTTAATGAATGTGCAAAGTTTTGGATACCATAACTTTGATGTCCAACTGAGGTGATCTTTTTTTATTATTTTGGGTAACTTTTCAAGATCTAAGCATCTTACAGTGTCATGGGTGCCTTGTCCCTCTATTTTTGCAAAAAAACCCTTTTTTGTCATCAAATCGTAAATTTTAGCATTCTTTATAAAAGAAAAAAAATTAAAAATATAAACTAATACATATATTATATGTAAAACATAATTATACACTATTTATTGATAAAAATATGTATTTATTGCACCCATATATACATATATGCACATTTGTATGTGTATTTAAATATATAAAGTGCTGACGTGGAACAGTCTAACCTGTTCGATGAGGACGGTTGAACCAGTGATCAGGACCCAGATGCAAAAGCAGGTTGGTCTCCGGGTTGGTTTTTAAAACATTAATCGATATAACTTGAGTTGGTCGGTTTCACTAATGTTTGGTAGTTTCGTCTGACCATCTCCCCGACCCGACTATATCAGTTTGGTTGGCCAAAGAATGTGGAACCAAACTGAACTGCCTAGTGAATACTCTTAATTTCAGCTAAATTGATAGTCTAATATCTATCAAATAACAATAGTTTAATCTCTAATAATTATTGAAAACTTATGGCAAAAATACAATAAATAACTAATAAAGCTTCAATACCTCTAAGTTATTTAATCTACTTTTTTTTTTTATCTCAATCTACTTTCACTATTTCAATAATATTTAAAAAAATTTTCAATTATTTATATCTAATATTCTTATTATCAATATTGTTCAATCTATTATTATCAATTTTGTGTCATAAATAAATTCTAAAAGTTATTACATAATTTCATTATTTAATATTTTTTTCGTTTTTAAATAATGTTTAAAATATGATTTAGTATTAAATATATTTTGACATTTAAACATTTAAAAATTAGTTATTTATAATATTATTTATTTATTTTTTAAATTATTTAATTCTTATATTCTTATTATCAAATATTATTAAATCTATTATAATTATTTTTGTGTTTTTGAGAATTTTTTTTTTAAACTAGAACATGATTTCGTTATTCAATCTGTTTTTTTTTTTTGAAATAATATATAAAATATGATTTAGTTATTAATTATTTGATATTAAAAGTATTTAAAAATATGATTTTGTTTTACATTTTTATTTAAAGTATTTAAAACAAAATATGATTTTGTTTTACATTTTTATCATCACTTTGTTATTAGTAGTATCCATATAAACTTCCAACAGTTTGCTATTGGGTCTATGAAGTTCTATTTTGGGGCACGCCAGGTGTTTGTCAAAAGTCCCAAGCAGTTCAAATGGAACTTCCAAAAGGAAAATGTATGTAGCTTGTTTCCTTTGCAACTTGGAAACATCATGTAGAATTGTTGATATCCTTAATACATGTTTAATGACTTTGTCACGGGATATCTACACATTATTTGGTTCGTTGGAAGGGCAAGTCTGCATCCTAAGTTACATGGATTAATGAAGAAGATGTGAAGACTATTGATGAAGAATTATGGAATACGATTTCCACATCAAACTCGAGGATGAATTATTTTCAAAAGGGGGAAACCAATGTAGAATCGTATGGTTAAGTTCGTGGATTTCTAAGCTTTTAATGGCTAGTTTATTAATAAACTTCTAACAATTAATTTTACATTAAATCTTACATTCAAAAGCTAGTTTTGTATTAAATTCTATATAGTTTTTTTCCTCTATATAAAACTTTGTAATTCCCATTATGAGCTTTGTTACCTAGAGCTATTTGTTGAGAGTTGAGAAAATCCTTGTGTTTCCTAATTTATTACTTCTTTCTAATCCACATCATGCTGAGAATAGCCTTGACCGTAGAACAAGTCTGTCACCTTTGAAACCATATATGGTTTGTCCGTTTCCAATTAAGTAGTAGACTTGGCAAATATCCATGACCTGATCCAATATGTTTGCAGCCTCAGCCCCCAAGGTATGGCCCATTTGGACAAAGTTTATTGGGTGCTTAATTTCTTCTATTCTTTATGGTTGAGATGCTAAAGAAAATCAAATAATAATAATAATGACAAATTAAAAGCATCCAAATGTCAATTGAGTAGGTAATTCTACTTCTCTAATATGTTCTACATCTTACGTAAACAACAAAGTCATGGTTGACCAACTAAAGTCTTTCTATTATTAGATTCGAATTAATTACTATGGACCAGTTATATGGCTTGAATTGGTCACATACTCGGCTACAGGAGACCAACTTTAACTCTGAAGAGCTCTAAGCAAGGTAATAAATATTACCAAATTTGACACTTGTCTGATTTGATCAATTCATTTGACTTACGTGGGTTTCTGGACCTATTTGTTTAGATAGGTCCAGACTGTGTCAGGGGTACTACGTTGTGCCTAGTCCCCTAATCTATAACGTATGTTTCTTTTACTTTAATATTAACAAATCAATAATGTATGTTTCAAACTTGCAATAGCAGTTTACTTAATCTTCTTATGAACAGGTAAGCAGAAACTAATTAAACAACCAATCAAGTACCAACTCCCATTATATTTTACCTAATTACAATATTTCTCTCTCATTCTTCTTAGCTTCCAATGTCTTTTTCTATGAGTCTCCTGTGTATATAAATACCCCAAACTATCTAACCATTCATCACAACAAGCCTCGAGTAAGTCCAGCTCTCCAGGTTAATTCCTTGTGTGACAGAAACCATTTCATAAAAAGACTAGGAATATTGCAAAATATGGCTCACTCTATGAGCTTTCTCATGGTTCTTTTGCTTCTTGCTTTTACTCCCTTCTGCTTTTCTCACAAGACTAGTGGTGGTTATCTCTACCCACAATTCTATGACTACTCCTGCCCAAAAGCTCAAGAGATTGTGAAGTCGATTGTTGCAAAGGCTGTTGCAAGGGAAGCTCGAATGGCTGCTTCATTGCTCAGGCTCCATTTCCATGACTGTTTCGTTAAGGTGCTTCTTCCATTACCCACCCATAAACAAAACCATACAAACAGCTAGCAAGAGTATTAATTAAGCTCTTTTGTATATTTTCTGTATACGTCTTTCCTTTTTAACTCTTTCTTTTTCCTTCATGGATTTCAGGGCTGTGATGCATCTCTACTGTTAGATAACAGTGGTAGCATAATCAGCGAGAAGAGATCCAATCCAAACCGGAACTCAGTACGAGGGTTCGAAGTTATAGATGAGATAAAATATGCCCTGGAGAAGGAATGCCCACACACCGTTTCTTGTGCCGATATTCTGGCCCTTGCTGCTAGAGATTCTACTGTTCTGGTAAAAACCCACATCACTAGTACACCTCTATAGATTCTATTGTTCTTATCGTCTTTTGTATGTGTGTCTGTGGGGAGAGAGAGAGAGAGAGGGAGGGAGAGAGAGAGATTTGTCAAAAAGCGCAAATGGGTATAAAGCTTGGGTTTAGGAAAAGAAGAGCAGGTTCTTTCATGGAAGAAAACCTAATTTATTGTCATTCCCATAGATTTAGGAGAAAGACCAAACCACCCATTTTTTTTCTTATTGTGTGCTCCTTTTTCTTTGCTGTGGTTCTCTGTAGAACTGATCAAAGCTAGCTGAAAGGACACCAACATGAATCCATTTAGTTTTATTCTGGAATTGATCAGAGTATCTCTAAGCTGGCTCATCCAAGTGTACAAATTGATGATTAATTTTGTTGCACATATATAGGCCGGAGGTCCTAGCTGGGAGGTTCCCTTGGGCAGAAGAGACTCCAGAGGTGCAAGCTTAAGCGGCTCTAACAACAACATACCTGCACCAAACAACACATTTCAGACTATCCTCACCAAGTTCAAGCTACAAGGGCTTAACATTGTTGACCTTGTTGCTCTCTCTGGTACGTATATATCCGTTGGAGATCATAAGCATTTTTTGGTGTATTAACTAAAGATTTCCGGTCTTCATCCAGTACTTTTATTATCTGATAGCCAGAGTTAGTTGAATCTGAATAACTACTTATATATATACATATACATGCAGAATGTCTTACACTTCTCTCTTTAGGGGGTGTTCTTTTTTTGGATTTTGAGAGAGGGAAAAGTTGATCAATGTCATTTTGGTTTCCATTGACCAAGGTCCCATTTTCTTTTTTCAGATTTATGTGGGGACCAGGAAAAGTTTATTTTCCTGGTTAAGTGATACCCATCTTGTATAGGTGGTGAGTAAACAACATTTTCACCTAGGGGGAAAAGTTGTCAACACTTGAATGGGACAAAAAATGTCCCTTTTAATAATGGATTTTTATGGCTAAAATGGTCAACACCTGGGTAAGTGTTTCCCAGAAAAAACATACCCAGATAACTGCATTTACCTGAATAAATAATTTACCGAAAAGCCAACCGGGCCTTAGATATTCTTTACAAGCATTTATAAATGTTACTACTTTGAAAAAGAGAAAAACCAAGAGTAATTAACAATATATATATGAAATTAAGCATGGTCTAACCATATTTCCTCATGCAGGGAGCCACACAATTGGGAATGCTAGATGCACAAGCTTCAGGCAAAGACTCTACAACCAGTCGGGCAATGGGCAGCCGGATTACTCACTTGACCAATCATACGCCATGCAGTTACGATCCAGATGCCCAAGATCCGGTGGTGACCAAAACCTCTTTTTCCTGGACTTCGTTACTCCAACGAAATTTGATAATCACTACTTCAAAAACATTTTGGCTTCAAAAGGCCTGCTCAATTCTGACCAAGTCCTGTTTACAAAGAGCAAGGCATCAATGGAGTTAGTGAAGAAATATGCTGAGAATAATGAGCTTTTCTTCGAGCAATTTGCTAAGTCCATGGTTAAGATGGGGAATATCTCTCCATTGACTGGTTCAAAAGGAGAGATCAGGAAGAACTGCAGGAGGATTAATAGTTATTAGGCAATGCATTTATTTATCAATGATGATCATTGTGCAATGTTGTAATTTTATTTTTATTCTTGTTTTTGGGCATGTGTAAGAGTCTGGTTTTCGTGGGTGCTTTGTTGTGGTTGTAATTTATATTGGTGTTTGTGATTTGAGTAACGAATTTTATTTTTCCCATAATAATTTGTTGAAGCTAGAGCTTTTCTGTCTTAATAAAAGGGGTAAGTAGAAAATCAGTTTCATTTATTTCCTTGGTATTTCTCTGTTTCAAATTCTCAATCAATCAAAAGCCTGTTAGTAGCTAGGGCCTGGGATCACCAATTTGCTAATCTTGTTATGGTCTTAAGCATGATCAGAGTCCCTCCCCAAAAATCAGCCTGTTGGGTTTTTGTTAGAGAGGTAAATGTTTATCTATTCTGTTGTATTTTAAGTTTTAAACACTACTAACAGTTTGTACTCATCTCAAACACTTCTTGTTAAGCTCTATAAATATCAATGATAAATGAAATAACGATGAGCACACTTTTTTCAACTTCTGACTGTATTATGGTATCAGAGACTTTTGACCCACGTCAACCTCTACTCACCATGACTTCCTCCCCAGGCTGATTCCACAGCCACAAACCGTTCCATTTCAGTTGTTTCTCTGTCAAACTTTATGAATCTCATCTCTGTGAGATTAGATGGAAATAACTACCTCCTTTGGACAAGCCAAATTTGTTCCAGCACTCAAGGGGCATCGCCTGCTGGGCTACATCAATGGCTCATTATTATCCTGCCCATCTAAGTTCCTCGGAGATTCAGCAAGTTCCCAAACCCCACAAGTTGTAAATCCTGATCATGAAGCCTGGATTGAGCAAGATCTGTTGATCCTCAGTTTGAAGTTGGAACTTGCCCATGTGAAGAAAGGAGACCTCTCCATCCCAGATTATTTCCAGAAAGTGAAGGGCCTTGCAGACTCACTGGCAGCTTCACAATATATAATCTCAGATTCTGATCTCATTCATTATCTTCTAGGTGGTATTCCTGTACAGTATGACATAGTAGTTTTCTCTGTCACCACCAGACTAGATGAGCTTATACTTCCAAATGTACAGAGCCTTCTCTTTCTTGGAAATTTATCTATTCACAACCAGTATCAAGGCATAGATCAGGATACAGTCGGTAATGGGGAGCATTTGCCTATTTCTCACAATGGTGATTCTATCATTCCTACTTCTCTGGTACTATACGTTTGCAAAATATTTTATGTGTTCCTCATATTGCAAAGAAATTGCTCTCCGTAAGTCAATTCTGTAGAGATAATGATGCTGCATTTCTATTTGATGCCTCTGGTTTTTCCGTTAAGGACAATGTGATGGGTAAGATTATTCTTAGGGGACCGAAGGATGGCCTATACCAGATACAGCCTTCATCCACTAATAAAGTGCACTGTCCTTCAACATTTGTTGGGAAGTGCACTTCACTATCTATTTGGTATCAACAAATAGGCCACCCTAGTCCACGCATCACCAATCATGTTACTTCTGCATTTCATTTACCAGTCACCAATAAGAGATTTTCCTTATGCGAAGTTGCTACTATTTCTCCACAATTCAAAAACATGGTTGAAATTTTACTTGATTGCAAAATCAAGATCTTGCAGATTGATGATGGCACTGTTGGATTTTAATCTCATTAAAGATTAAATCCAATGGGGTTTGATTGGTTAATTACATGACAAAATACACCTGCACACATGTTTTGAAAAATAGCTTTTCTCTTATTAAAACCAGTTTTAACTTATTCCACATTGGAAAATTACAAGAATTGCTTTGGGTTTTTTAATAGGAGCTTATTTACACTACTTAGATATAAGAGAAAAGAGTATGGAGGTTTTCTACCATGCAATGAGGCGCTTTAGAGGTGCACTTTGCTCACATTTGCATGGCTCGCAAAGGGCGGCTTTCGCTTTTGGTGCGACCTGACCATTGATGTGATCAACGGCTCGGGTGTGATCAAGAGGCACAATTCAAAGTTAATAGTTTCAATGTGCCTTTCTCTAAACCAACACCTTCCTCTGCTCCCTAACTCTTCACAAACTATTTAAGGAGCATGAGTCAAGAATTTCATATACATTTTTTTTCGAAAATCACTCTCTCTCTCTCTCTCTCAGTCCGATCTGCTACTATCTCACAGAAGGTTTCTTTCGAGACTCTTCAACTTTGCTGGTTGCAGATTCTCGTCCAAGGCTCTGTTGTATCCTGGGAACGGATTTCCCTATAACCCAACAACAAACTCAGTGAAACTGAGTGGGGGCAAATAACGTTTTAAAGACAATGTCTTTAAACGTTCCTCAGAGTTTCTCCTTCAATTTTCAAAGACCCATTTCCTTACAAGCACCGAATACAAACCGTTATGCTCTTTGCTCTCTACTTCTGGTATAGTGCATTGTAAGTCATGCCCTCATATTCAAGAACAAAATGGGTCTATTGAAAGGCGTCATAGACATGTTGTTGAAACCAGGCTTGCCATGATGGCCACTTCCTCTGCTCCTCCTACCAGATGGTTGGATGTTTTTACTACTATTGTATATTTAATTAACATATTACCTACAACGACACTTCAAATGGTATCTCCTTGGCAACGTCTCTTCAGATCCCCACCGGATTATAACTTCTTGGGCGTGCCTGCTACCTGCATCTTCGTCCCTACAACTCCAACAAGTTACAATTCAGATCCACTAAATGCATCTTCTTGGGGTTGGGAGAAATTTCAAGTGCCTTAATCCCCCCATCGGGCGCCTTTATATCTGAAGGGATGAGAGATTCATCATATGGATAGCCGAACCCTACAGGAAGGTTGGGAGAAATTTCAAAAATTTCTCTCTCTCCCATGTGGGAATCACATTCCCTATTTTAGAAAACTGTATTTTCAAATATCAATCTTGAACCTAAACCAGACGAAATCTGAAATCAAAAGGGAGTGGAGGGATATACCTGATACAAAGTAGTAATAACCTCCAATGAAAGTGTTCACGCACAAGGAAAAATCCAAAGACTGCTTCCACCAAAGATGACACGGTGCAGGATGAAGCAGAATCAGCAGGATGGTTTTTCAGCAAGAATCTAATGGAGGGCTAGTGAGCACGACTTTAGATTACCTTTTCTGCCAAAAGGTAATATCAAGAACTCTTCTTGATCGCTCCCACAGGTTGAGATCGAACTGGTATGGCAGCAAGAGCAAGAAAGAGTAGAAGACAAGAGTAATCGAACTACAGATTCTTCTCTCTTTGTAATCTCTGAACTGAGAATTGTGTATTGGAGGTTTGCCCTGCTCATCTATTTATAGCCTTTAAAGAGAGCATCTCCTAATCCCATTAGGAGTTTCCTAATCCAAATCTTGTATTTGGATCTGGACTCTCTTTAAGAGATAAGGATAATCCCTTATCTTATCTGCAGATAAAGATCAGCCTTCCTAATCAAATTAGTAGTTTCTTGATCCAAATCTTTTATTTGGATCTGGACTCTCTGAGTGGATAGGGATAATCCCTTATCCTATCTGTTGATCTAAATCCCAGAACCACCCCCTTTTAATTAATCTCATTAAGCTAGTTCGAATTGGGCTTTAGGCCCATTAAGTCTACGTGCTCACTTAACCTCCAAACTGCTGCCCAGTTGGCTATCCTTGTATGGCTTGGGACCCAAACACTGATCTACACATCAGCCAGATGGGTTCAGCCTAGCCTTTGTGACAAGGCCTAGCCGAATTCACTGTAGGAGACAGTAAACCCCTGAGTCCATCACCATGAGCTCTTAATGGACCCAACATTTACACTAAATGGTCCTTGGGTCAAGCCACCTTATAAAAACCCAAGGACTGTGGGCAGATGCAAGATTAACCCATCAGGTATTACCTTCAATGGTCTTACACTTAACCTCTCAGCCCATAATGATCAAACACTACCCGACAAGAGAGGACCTCTCCCTCGACTGGATGTATGTATGTATGTATGTATATCTCTATATGGATGTATGTATATCTCTATATAAATATATTTTGTAAAACAAATTTCAACGGTTGAAATCAACTGCCAACAATTTAGGTTTCCATCAAAGAGAGTGCATCCCCGATCATTCACTTTGTTCGACAAAGGGGTTGATCCTGTCACTATGATCACCCACTCAGATGGATTCTCGGACTGTCCTAACATACCCAGGTTTTGACCCCCTCTAAGGATCTCACTGATTGGCATATCAAAGATAGCCCAATCCGACACCTAGTGTAGTATCATAATCGAGTCTAGGGGTCAGGTGTAACATTCTAGTTTTGCCCATCTATCTCCAAGGTTCAGGGCAATACTGGAATTCTAGTCTGGTTTAGGGTTTCAAGAAAACCCACACTGCATGTACCTCAGGTCTCACCCTGGCAGTTGAGACAAGTCGCCCCAACCAACTTGGCGGCACATCAGGATCAGCCTTGGCAAGATAAATCTCCCCAGATCTATCAACGGCTGTGAATATTCTAAATTAACACGAGTCTCATATGTGTCCAATTTAAGGGTATTACACAGAAACACACTATAATAACATAAATCAAATATGTACTTTATTCATTTACAATAAATGTCATAATGTACATCATTCTGATTGGAGCTAAGGGCATACACTATCTAACAATATCTCTCATAATGTACTATTTGATGAAGCCACCTTCCCCTTTGTTGACTCTATCTCTCAGCCCACACAGGCCCAACCGCCTCCTCCCTCAATTGGTCCACCTCCTATTTATACTACACCCAGCACCACTACAATTTTATTCTCTATTCACCCCCTATCCCTATTACTCAACCCAGTGCCTCTTCAGTCCCTCTACCTTGTTTAGCGCAACCAATCTCCGCTGAGACCACACCTCCCTCCCTTGCGTCATCGCCAACCCCTCCTCCTCCTCCTTCCCTTTCAGGTGGCGTTCTTTTTTTGGATTTTGAGAGGGGGGAAAGTAGGTTAGTGGGATTTTGTTTCCCATTGACCAAGAATCCCATGTTCTTTTTTAATATTTATGTGGGGACCAGGGAAAGTTTATTTTCTTGGGTATCACTTACCTATACCCATCTCCTAGGTGGGTAAATAACTTTCCCACATAGGGGAAAAGTTGCCAACACTTGAATGGAACAAAAATGTCCTTTTTAATAATGGATTTTTATGGATAAAATGATCATTGCCTTATTTACATGAGAATAAAAAAACATGGGTAAATGCACTTACCCGGGTAAGTGTTTCCTAGGAAAAACTTACCCAAGTAACTACATTTACCTGGGTAAGTAACTTACCGAAAAGCAAACGGGGCCTCAATGGTTACCAAGTCCATGCATGGGATTGTCAAACCCAATCCCCGCTATGCCTTAAACATTGTTGTTGCCCCAAAAACTGAACCCACATGTTCAAAAAGACACTCGTTGGGTTCTTGCAATGGTTGATGAGTATAAGGCACTGTTAGCCAACAATATCCAGACCTTAGTACCACCATCCCATGACAAGATCGAACATTATCGGCAACAAGTGGGTCTATCGTATCAAGAGGCACTCTGATGGCTCTATTGACAGGTTTAAAGCATGCTTGGTTGCAAAGGGCTATTCCCAAGAGCCAGGGTTAGATTACTAAGAGACTTTTAGTCCTGTTGTTAAGTCCACGACTATTCGCATTGTTCTCACCTTGGCAGTTTTTCATGATTGGCAAATACGTCAATTGGACGTGAACAATGCCTTCCTAAATGGAGTTCTCAATGAGGAAGTATACATGAAATAGCCTATTGGCTTTATTGATCCCAGATTTCCCTCTTATGTCTGCAAACTGAATCGCTCCTTATATGGCCTTAAATAGGCCCCACGAGCTTGGTTCACTTGTCTCCATGACTATTTAATCTCATTAGGCTTTATGTAGTCCAAGTCTGATACATCCTTGTTTCTTCTTCGCATGGGTGAAGATGTAGCTCTATTACTCATCTACGTGGACGACATTCTCTTGACTGGCTCAAATCCAGCTCTCTTATCTTCCCTCGTTGCTCAACTTGGCTCAAAATTTGCTCTCAAGGACATGGGCTTGGCTCACTCTTTTCTTGGTGTAGAAATGGAGCACACCTCCGTCGGTTTCATGCTCTCCCAGAAGAAGTATATTCATGATATTCTTGTGCGTGCTCAAATGCATGAGGCTAAACCATCTCCCACACCAATGGTTGCCACATCCCACCTTCCACAGGAGCATCGTTGGTGCTCTCCAATATACTACATTGACGCGGCCTGACATCTCCTTTGTTGTTAACAAGGTGTCACAGTTCTTGAAGTCCCCCACTTTGATTCATTGGTTTACTATTAAATGTATCTTACATTACCAGGGGTGGAGCTAAGAAATTTTTATGAGGGGGACTAAAACCTAAGGTGGATTGGGGGGAAGAAATATGGAAGGTCATAGGGGGGCCAATCCATTGGAGTGGGGAGTGGGGGAGGGGAAATTTACATGGAATAGTGGGGATTTTTGGGCCATAGGGGGGGCTATGGCTCCCCTGGGTCCCCTGTCTCCGCCCCTGTACGTTACCTCAAGGCCACAATCAATCTTGGACTTGAATTGTGTCCTGCTCATTCTGTCACCCTTAAAGCATACTCTGACGCTGATTAGGTCAGCTGCCCTGTTGATCGCAAGTCTCACGGTGGATTCTATAGTTTTCTTGGTGGGAATCTCACCTCATGGAGTTCTCCGAAGCATAGTATGGTATCCCCTGCTACAACCTCTGAGTTAATTTGGATTCAGACCTTGCTACATGAACTTAGCTTTTCTCCTCTTACAGCTCTTATGCTATGGTGTGACAACCTTAGTGCCACTCACCTCTCTCTCAACCTTGTTCATCACTCTCGGGTCAAGCATATTGAACTCGACGTTCACTTCATCAGAGGCAAGGTGGCCTCCAAATCTCTCCTTGTCCGTCACATTCCAAGTGCTCATCAGTTAGCTGACATATTGATCAAGCCGCTTCCCTCCACTAGGTTCCCTGATCTTCGTGCCAAACTCACTATGTCTGAAGCCCCATCTCATTTGAGGGGGGGATGTTAGAGAGAATAGATCAGCCACTTAACTGCCTCTGCACCCAAATGGATCACGATACCCAAAGATAAATGTTTATCCATTTTGCCGTATTTTAAATTTTAAACACTACTAATAGTTTGTACTCGTCTCAAACACTTCTTGTAAAACTCTATAAATATCAATGATAAATGAAATAACGATGAGCAAGCTTTCTTCAACTTTTGACTATATTAGTTTTTCTATATCTTCAAAGGAAAGCTTGGGAAGGACTATACGAAGGTAAGATTCAGTCACAAGACAACAAGTCAGGGGAAACTACATCTAACTAAGCCGGACAACTACTTCAATCAATTTCATGGTTTTGGAATTATTTTTGGACCAATTCAACCATTGACTTTATCAGTTCTTACTAGAGATGATCTTAGTTTCATCACGTAATTTGTGTTGGTTTATTCTAATATTTTTTAGAAAAATTTTCTTAAATTGCCCTTAAGATTTAGGAAATTGACTAACTATACCCCTATTGTTTCAGTATTGTCTTAAAATACCTTTACTATTTTTGACAATTAACTAGCTCTACCCTTACCATTATCATTTGTTAATATTCCATCAAATTCCGTACACATATGACACCACGTGACATAATTTTTTAAAACCCAATTTTACCCTTTACTCTTTCTCTTTTTCCCTCTCATTCGTCCCCTACATTCTCTCCCTTGTTTCATCACCGTTGCTACAACTCGTTGCAGCAGCGGATCTCTCCACCTCGGGCCTCTCTCTCCACAACTGGTTTCACCAAAGATGAGAACAGAAAGAAGGACTGAGAATATCAGGGTCCCAACCTATAAAAATTGGGTTTGAATCATCAACTCTTGAGTTGCTAGTGCTACAAGAGTAGAATCGAGACCACCAACTTGGATTGTTGAAACAATGGCTTCAAATAGCTTACCACCAACATTTAGCTTGATTTGCCTATTATCTAGTCCAATTTCTGGCACCACTAACATTGCAACTTTCTCTATCAACCTTCTCTAAATCAAGATGCAGATCAAGAACCCTCTCCCTATTTCTAATTGATTTCTGTGATTCAAGTTCTTCCACTTGTACGAAGCTACTAAAATGAACTAAGGTTGAGGTGTAGGTTTGTCAGCTTACTATACTGTGCACAGGAGCGCATGCTGTTCGGTTTCCTAGAGTGTTTTCTTCTAGACTCCCCACCCTTCTGCTAGAAACTCTGACGGGAGAGTGGCGGAAGTAGGTGGAGTTTAGGAGAAATCAATTTCATATACAAGGATACGCCACCTCAATCAGCTTCGGTACCTCCGCCAAGACTACGGATATTGGCATCTCCATCGATTCCACGGGAGTCGATGAGAGTACCCAAGTAGAGAAATGCAGAGCTAGTGGCAAATGCACCTTGAAGTTTGAATCCAAAATCATCAAAGGCAATTCAAACTACCAAAAACCTGTTTGGAAGAGTGGTCATAGGCCCTCACTTGCTAATCCTCAACATGTTGGAGAATCCAATGACCATGTTACAAGCCACATGTTGGTGGAGAACAAATTATCTCTATGCTGCACTCTCACATACACAACCAAGTTTTTCCTTCTATTATTATTTATCTATTTTTCTATGAAAAATCTTTTTTTTTTATTGTTTTCTGCACAAATATTTTTTGCCTAGAGAGATTATTATTGGAATACTAACCAGGTCCATTCCAGCTCTTATTGGGCCAATGGTGCTAGTGTAGACTAGATGATCAAGTGACAAGATCCTTGATCAGTGAGACACTTGTCTCAATCCGGAGGAGCTTTGACCTAGTCAACCAACAATTCTTTTATAACATTTCTGTTAGCATTAAATGTGCAAGGAAACGTTGGAGATTGAGCTTGTTATATAAGGGGTACACGTACAGCTTATATCCAATGCATGAAAAAGTTCTATGTGAAAAAGAGTCAAGAGAGGTCAAAGCTCAATTTGGATTAGTTAGTCCCTCGTTGCACCTTGCTTCAAGGGTTTGTGTCTCAAGTCATTTTTTTGTTGCTTATTTTTGCAGGTTGGATCACAGCAAGTTTCGTGCATTGATATTTTGGTTATAGTCACAGGTACGCTCATCACTGGTATTAGAGCTACTTCATAAAGTTTTTTGGTGTAGGTGCGCTACACCATACCGCGTCCTACTTTAAATGTTTACAAGAGTGAAAAGAGAGAGGAAGTGTCCTTGTTCATAACTCTCCTCTTCACCACCTACTATAAGAGACGAAAGCTCCTCAATGCTTTTCAATCCAACCTGATCTCTGTTACTCAATCCTTTTTCAGTCCAATAAAAGGGACTACAATAAGCATCTAGCCATCAATCTTTTGTGTTTGTTTTCTTATTTTGTTTTTTCTCCTCTCTTGAGACACATCCAAGAACCCTAGTTTTCTATTAGTCTTTTCCATCAGCAACTATTTCTTTCTTGGTACTAGTAGTGGCAATTGGGTGGGTTGGGTTGGGTTTGGTTTGGGTTGAGCTTCAACCCAATCCATCTAACCTGCCAACCCATTAATGACTCAATTATATAAAATTAAATGGGTCAGGTTCAACCCAAACCTGCTTTAACCCAATCCAACCTACCAAAACCCATTAATCTTGTACTTAAAACAAAAAACTAACTCCCTCTTGACAAATAAGTTGGTCATATCTTAGTGGTAATAGTAGTTGCTATTTACATGAGTGGGAAAGGTTCAAATCACATTACATGCATGTTATTTTTACACAAGCAACAAAGCCATTTGACTATGTTCAGGTTTCGGATTTAACCGAACCACTTAGGTTCAAACCGGTCAGACCAACTTGAACTATCTAATTGGATTGTCTTTTGAGCTAACCACAACAAGAGTGGTTGAACCATTTAGATCCAGATCAATTCGGTCTAACCAGACCAGTTCAGTCAATGACGGATTGACTTGGACTGACTCATATCAAGTTTGTGTGCGGGTTTGGGACCGAACCAACTAGCCCAACGCGGGTCAAGAGAAGTAAATCAGGCAGGTCTGGATTCAGGTTGAGATGTACAAATATGAGTCAGGCTGGACGATCCAAACTAGAAAAAGCAAGTTGTGCGGATTTAGGGTTCAGACCCCAGCTGGTCCAATCCTTTTCGGATTCGGGTTGGAACAAAGGGTCGATACGAAAAACAAATCGGGTATTAGAGATCCACATTCCCCTATTTTTTGGGTTATTTGTTATTGCTTAAATTGTTTATTTACTATAGTTTTGTTTATTATTTTTTTTTTTGCAATTTCTGCTTATCTACACGCGGGACTGCGTGCTGATGAGGAACATTTGAATCAACATGGTGCAAATCTATTGACACTATAGACTATTGCTGAACGAAGAAGGTAGCCGATTCAGCTGGACTAAGAGAAGTGAAATCTTTGGGGGTCTAAACGGTTAAATCTTCAAATCAGCTGAGTTTTTCCTTATTGCCATTTTATTTTTATTTTGTAAACATGCCTACAACTACATTGTCTCAAGAGCTTAGTAAGACTGAAATACTGAATGGAACGAATCATTCCCTTTGAAAATGAAGGATTAGGAGGATCTTGGACGAGGAAAATGTTGATTACATTTTAGATAAACCAGTTCCTCTTAAACCCTTGGATGATGATGCTTTACATATTGTATGGGAATATAATAAATGGAGAAAGGATAATACAAAAGCTAGAACCTTTTTGCTAACTTTCACGGAGCTTGATGTAGAAGTAATTTTTGATGAATATAAATATGCTAAAGAAATGTTTGAAGCAGTCAATGAAACATACGGAAAAATAACTGAAACTTATATTTAGTTATTAATAGAAAAATATTATGGTTGTGAGATGAAAGAAGAAGATTCAGTAATCGATCATGTAAACAGAATGAATGTAATTGCTAAAGAATTGGCATCTGCAGGTAACCCTATTCTAGAAAAAATTCAAGTTTCTAGCATTTTGAATAGCTTACCTCGTTTGTTGAATGCGGTAGTAACAATACTGGATCTGTCTGGAAGAGAAATAAATGTTAAAAACCTTCCAACTCTACTTGGCTTAGAAGTTGAGAGAAAGAAGAAGAAATCCCAACCATCTTCTTTGATGATCACCCCAAAAATAGTTGAGAAACCTCAAGTAACTGAAATGCCTAAGGGCAAATACTTCAAAAACAAAGCTATAAAATTTAACAAAAAGATCAAATTCTCAAAAGAATTCCAGAAAACTAAGGCCCCGATTGGTTCATGGGAATAGGGATCTGGAATTGAAATCGAAATGGGTTATTTCAATTCTAATTGTTTGGTTGGGCAGAATCAGAATCCCATTCCCATTCCTACTGGAATGGCATTCCCCCATTTGAGGGAATGGCCATTCCTACTGGAATGGCATTCCCCCATTTGAGGGAATGGCCATTCCATGCCCCTCCCTTGGGAATGAAATCTCATTCCTATTGATTTTAATTTTTATTCTCATTCTTGTCTGAACCAAACAGATTATGGGAATGGACCATTCCGATTCCGATTCTAGAGAATTTTGATTATGGTTCTGATTATGACTGCAAACTGAATGGACCCTAAGAATAAACATTGTTTTGGTTGTGGGAAGTAGGGCTACACTAAATTTAATTGCCCTAATTGTAGTAAAAGCAAAACAAATACTGGAAAGAGTAGTGCTAAAAAGAAAGATATTGTCTGTATGATATCTGAATCATTCTTTACTGATTCTAATTTGTATGATTGGTGCATAGATTCAGGTTCCTCTAGGCATATTTGCAAGTCAAAGGAGATCTTCCTAGAATTAATGAAGTTAAAAGCGGGAGAATATAGAATACTTATGGAAAATAACACTTTCACTGATGTGTTTGGGACTAGAAATGTGAAGATCCCTATAAATGAAAATACAAATCTGATTCTTACCGATATACTGTATGCACCTAACTTTAGGAAGAACTTGCTGTTTGTCCCCTTATTGGATGAAAAGGGATTTGATGTATGTTTTAGGGGTGGAAAGGTGACTATTGGCAAACATGGAAGAGTACTATTGTTTGGGGTTTAATTTGATGGTTTATACCATTTGAACATTAATGACAATAAGCAAGCCTCTCGTTCTGATTATCTTGATTGTGCTTATCTTATAGATAATGATGGTTACATTTGGCATTTAAGACCTTGTCACATAAATAAAGACAAAATGATGGGAATGAGTTCAAATGAGTTGATACCTAAGATAGAGAAGAATTTAACATATTGTGAGCCATGCCTTAGTAAAAAAATGTCTAGACTCCCATTCAAGAAGGGGAAGAAATCAAAAGAATTATTAGTAATTGTGCATTCAGATGTGTGTGGTCCTCTAAATGTAAAAACTCATAAGGGCATGGAATACTTTGTGATATTCATTGATTATTTTTCAAGATATGGGCATGTATATTTAATTAAGAAAAAATCTGATGTATTAAAGAAGTTTAAAGAATACAAAATATTTGTAGAAAATCAATATGGAAGGAAGATCAAAACTCTTAGAAGTGATAGAGGTGGAGAATACATCTCCAACCTGTTTAATGACTTTTGTAAACAAAATGGAATAATACATCAGCTCACCATGTCCTTTACACCTCAACAAAATGGAGTAGCTGAACGTAGGAATAGAACTTTATTAGACATGGTGAGGTCAATGTTGTCTCACTCAAGTTTGGGAACACATTTTTGGAGAGAAGCTCTAGATACAGTTGTACATACTAAATAAGATTCCAACCAAAGCAAATAGTTTAACACCCTATGAAATATGGACAGGTAGGAAACCAAACTTAACAGATATCAAAATTTGGGGATCTAGTGCATATGTAAGGATTCCAAATCAACAAAGGAGCAAATTGGATAACAAGAGTATTAAATGTACCTTCATATGATATAGTAAGAATAGCGAAGGGTACAAATTCATTGATCACAAATCTGATGGATCCATTGAATTAATAGAAAGCAAAGATATTATATTCTTAGAAGACCAAATTCAAGATAGTAAAGATCTGCCAAGTTTGTTTGAAATTATAAAAGAAAAAAATGATGATAAAGACACATTTGAAAGACAAAATTTGTCTAATAATGACACTTTAACCAGAATTCAAAGAGAAAGATATCCCTCGTCAAGGTTAAAGGATTATTACACTTATTTCAATGAAGAATGTATTGATGATCCCCTTTATTTTGAAGATGCTATGAAAGCACATGATAAAGAGAAATTGTGTGAAGCCATAAAAGAGGAACTAGACTCGATAAATAAAAATCAAGTTTGGTAACTAGTTAATTTGCCCCAAAATAGAAAACCTATAGGATGCAAATGGGTACTAAAAAGGAAGTTGAATGCTAATGGATCCATAGAAAAATATAAAACAAGACTCGTTACAAAAGGATATACTCAATTAGAAGGGATTGATTATGAAGAAATTTATTCCCTAGTTGCAAGGTTTACTTCAATAAGATTCATAATGTCTTTGGTTGCATCCCTAGATTTAGAATTGTGTCAGTTAGATGTGAAAATTGCTTTTTTCAATGGAAAATTAAATGAAGAAATATATATGTCTCAACCAAAAGGTTATGAGGTCAAAGGACAAGAAGATAAGGTTTATAGATTAACAAAATCACTACATGGGTAAAATCAGTCCTCTAGAATGTGGTACCACACATTTCATGAAGCAATATCAAAATTTGGATTTATTCCTAATCCTTTTAACCATTGTGTTTACACTTTGAATAGTTGGAGTAGTTTTGTTATTCTTCCTTTATATGTGGATGACATTCTAATTGCTAGCAATGATGTTTCCATGGTCAATGAAACAAAAAATTGGTTAAAAACCAACTTTGAAATGAAAGACTTGAGTAATGCTAGTTATGTGCTTTGAATCAAGATAGAAAGAGAAAGGAAAGCAAAGTTTTTGACTCTTTCACAAGAGCATTACCTAGAAAAGATCTTAAGAAAATTTAACATGAAGGATTGTAATAGAGTTGAGACTCCAATTTGTAAAGGGACAAAATTAATCAAAGAAATGGCTACTTCAAATGAAGAAGAAATGCAAAGAATGAGAGCCAAACCTTATGTTGAAGCAATAGGAAGCTTAATGTATGCAACACTTTGCACAAGACCTGATTTGTGTTATGTTGTTGGTCTTGTCAATAGATACCAAAGTAACCCAGAAAAACCCCATTAGAAAGTTGTTAAGAGAATATTCAAATATTTACAACTAACCAAACATTTTAAATTGACTTATCATGCAAATGGCTTAGAATTATTAGGCTATTGTGATGCTGATTTTGTAGGAGACCCGGATGATAGGAAATCAACAATCGGGTACATATTTCTCTGTGGAGGGGCTGCTATTTCATGAACAAGCAAAAAGTAGAATTGTGTGGCGAAGTCCACTATGGAGGTTTAATTCATTGCATGTAGCTCTATAGCCTCGGAAGGAGTTTGGATTAGAAGATTTCTAGAAGAACTCAAGATTCCTGGTACATCCTGATAGACTACGTGCCCACAAAGAATATAGTTGTCGACCCATTGGGAAAACCCGTTGTGGTTTCACATTATGTGAGGCACATGAAATCAATGGGATTAGTCGGCAAGGGTTCATCTCGGGCCGAACTGGCCAAGTGGGAGATGTTGGAAGAGTGGCCTTAGGCCCTCACTTGCTAATCCTCAACATGTTGGAGAATCCAATGGCTATGTGACAAGCAGTTGATGGAGAACAAACTATCTCTATGCTGCACTCTCGCACACACAACCAAGTTTTTCCTGGTATTATTATTTATCTATTTTCCTATAAAAAATCTTTTTTTTGGTTGTTTTCTGCACAAGTATTTTTTGCATAAAGATATTATTATTGGAATACTAACTAGATCCATTCCAGCTCTTATTGGGTCAATGGTGGACGATTTGGCCTAGTGTAGACTAGATGATCAAGTGACAAGATCCTTGATCAGTGAGACACTTGTCTCAATCCAGAGGAGCTTTGACCTAGTCAACCAACGGTTCTTTTATAACATTCCTGGTAGCATTAAATGTGCAAGGAAACATTAGAGACTGAGCCTGTTATATAAGAGGTACACGGCTTATATCCAATGCATGAAAAAGTTCTATGTGAGAAAGAGTCAAGAAAGGTCAAAGCTCAATTCGGATTAGCTAGTTCCTCGTTGCACCTTGCTTCAAGGGCTTGTGTCTTGAGTCATTTTATGTTACTTATTTTTGCAGGTTGGATCACTACAAGTTTCATGCATTGATATTTTGGTACGGTCATGGGTACGTTCATCAAAACTTGTATAACGTGGAGCAGTGTTAGCATTGATGTAGAAAAATTTATGCTAATTTTTGTTCTTTTGTTGTGTCGCAGGGTGGAAACAACGGATATCAAAGCATTGAAGAAGATCGAAGATCACTAACAACCTTATTCGTTTTTTCATCTCTATTCTTTAAATTTTTCTTTTCCTTTTATAAATTTGTGAACTGAAACTAACTCATAACTGGTGAAAGGGGAAAGTAATTTTGTCTGCCTCGATAAAATGCATGATGTCCAGAGAGGGGTTTAAGAATCTAATGTTTGGATGGTGCACCGCCTATTTGGAAGTTGAAGCTAATGTCCAGTAAAGTAATTAATGCCTTAAAAAATGGTATTTTTGAGTTGGGAAGTGGAGATCCTTTGTCTCTTTAATGTCTTAGGTAAGAGTGTAAATGTAGGTAAATTTTGTACTCCAGTTCAAGAATACATCTTTGTCCTGAAAATCGAAGTAAAATTATTTTTTCTAATCAAGACTATAGAAGTTTGGAAGGTCCATCAGATTCATCGAAGGCATTTATCGTCACCAACAATCCAAACTCGTTGAAGGCAATTCAAACTATCGAAAACCCTGAAATTCAAACTCGTCCAAGGCAATCCACTCATCGACGGCTGTCTTTCTAGAGAACAACAATCCACTCATTGGTGAATTGGTGAGGGCATTTATTTGTCTTGAAGGCAATCCACTTGCTGTTGGCTCTATCTTCGATTAGAGAGACTGGATACCAGTGGTCCCTTCATAAGAACTTGGAGGAAGATGAAGAACTGGAGGAGTACTTTAAGACACTGACGGTAAGGAAGATAAGCCTCGGCAATCTGAGAAAAGTGTCAAAAGTTTCATTTTGAAAATTTAAAGAAGAATGATGGACAAAATAGTCTTTTTAATCCTCTGGTTAACAAACACTAACGGTAAGGAAGATTTAGTTAATTGTCAAAAACATTTGGATGGTGCACCGCCTATCTGGAAGTTGAAGCTGATGTCCGGTAAAGTAATTAATGCCTTAAAAAATGGTATTTTTGAGTTGGGAAGTGGAGATCCTTTGTCTCTTTAATGTCTTAGGTAAGAGTGTAAATGTAGGTAAATTTTGTACTCTAGTTCAGGAATACATCTGTCCTGAAAATCGAAGTAAAATTATTTTTTCTAATCAAGACTATAGAAGTTTGGAAGGTCCATCAGATTCATCGAAGGCATTTGTCATCACCAACAATCCAAACTCGTTGAAGGCAATTCAAACTACCGAAAACCCTAAAATTCAAACTCGTCCAAGGCAATCCACTCGTCGACGGCTGTCTTTCTAGAGAACAACAATCCACTCATTGGTGAATTGGTGAGGGCATTTATTTGTCTTGAAGTCAATCCACTTGTTGTTGGCTCTATCTTCGATTAGAGAGACTAGATACTAGTGGTCCCTTCATAAGAACTTGGAGGAAGATGAAGAACTAGAGGAGTACTTTAAGACACTAACGGTAAGGAAGATAAGCCTCGGCAATCTGAGAAAAGTGTCAAAAGTTTCATTTTGAAAATTTAAAGAAGAATGATGGACAAAATAGTCTTTTTAATCATTTGGTTAACAAACACTGACGGTAAGGAAGATTTAGTTAATTGTCAAAAACATTAGAGATACCAAATTAGCCAGTCCCCTTGAGTAGCATAAGACAAGGGAATATTCAAAATTGCACTAGCATCCCTTGGGCCGAAAAGCTCATGAATCATTTCAACATCCCATTCCTTGTGGCCTAGAATCCTTAGGTACAAAACCACAATATCTTCAAGCCCCTCAACTCTAGGCAAATCATCCTTAAAGTTTCCCATCTCCTTAAGCCACGGATCATCCCACACACGGATATGTTGCCCATTCCCAATTCTCCACCTACAACCCTTCTCCAAAACAATGCGAGAATGTCAAATGCTTTTCCAAGTATAACTTGGATTATGCCCACATTGGGCTGCTAGAAAATCCCCCCTGGGGAAGTATTTAGCCTTGAAAACACGACAAACAAGAGCATCTAGGTTGGAAAGGATATTCCAACCTTGCTTCGCAACCATTGCTAAGTTGAAAGCTTGCATATCTCTAAACCCCATACCACCCTCTTCCTTCCTTACACAAAGCTTCTCCCATCTAAGCCATTTAATGCCCCCGCCATTAGAGTTGGAATTACCCCACCAAAATGAGTCCATCATTCTCTCCAACTTTTTGCTAAGAGAGACAGGAATCATAAAAGTACTCATGCAGTAGGAAGGGACAACTTGAGCCACAGATTTAATTAAAATCTCCTTACCCGCACGAGACAAAAGCTTATTCTTCCAACCCTGCAATCTCTGCCATAGATGATCCCTGATAAATCTGAAGACTTCCTTCTTCTTCCTACCTATCAGAGAAGGCAAGCCTAAGTACCTCCCTGTGTTAATAGGATTAACAACCCCCAACACGCTAGTCACTCTAGCCATCACATCCTGAGGCACATTTGAGCTGAAAAACACACCCAACTTTTGAAAATTGATTGCTTGCCCCGATGCTTCTTCATAGACTTTTAGGATATTCTTCATGGCATTACATTCCCTTTCCTCTGCCTTGAAGAAGAAAAAACTATCATCCGCAAACAAAAGGTGAGAAATACTAGGCGCAGCCCGACAAATACGACAGCCAGAAATCAGACCTTCTCTTCCAGCCTTATACATCAAAGCAAATAAGCCTTCAACACATAAAATAAATAAATAAGGGGAAAGCAGGTCACCTTGGCGAAGACCTCTACCAGGAATAATAGGCCCAACCTCCATGCCATTGAAAGCTACAGAATAGGAAACTATAGTGACACAAAGCATGATCAACCTAATCCATTTGTCAGAAAAACCTAATTTCTACATCATAAGCTTGAGAAACTACCAGTCCACCCGATCATAAGTAATAGGTGTGCCAATTTTTATTGTGTTAATTGAGTGGAGTTGTTCAAATTAGAAAATAATATACAATACATAACTTTTTTGCATGAAAAAATCAATCAACCCAAGAAAAATTATTTTTGTTGTCCTTCTGTTATTGGTAAGTATGATTGGAAGTCAAAGAATTTTTTTGTCTTTGGCTTAATTTGTTTAATTGAAAAACTAGCATGTCAGGCAAGTGTTGTATGGAAAATGAGAGGAAAAATAAATAGCGGAGAAGTACGGAAAAGTGCAATGCAGATTTCTGATTTTCACTGCAGAGCTATAAACATTCAAAATGTCAAAAACCCCCACTTTATACACCGGTTAACCGAACCACCCCAACTATACTTTGGGCATAAAAATTCTGACCCGGGGCTGAACCGTCATTCTCCTAATAAATAGTCATCAAAAATTGCCTTCTTTTAGATGGGACTCTTGAAATGGCCACATACAATTGACCATGTGTAAATCCTAGAGTTTTCAAAAATACGCAAACATAGTGTTTATCCTTTACTTTTGTTGATTGCCATATCAAAAGCAAGTTTCAATGAGAACTGCCTTCTTCTAAGATTAAAGGGTAATCCTGTATTGGTTGGAGACGTGATGATTCTTGGTATACAAATTGTTTCTCCTATGTGGTTTCTTGTAATGATTTTTGCTTCAATATCCTTGTGCCAAGGTGTAAAATTATCAAACATATTCCATAGTCCATTTGACTGATCCAAATTGTGCAGCAACATAATAGGTGTGCCAATTTTTAATTGGAGTCCATTATACTTTAAAGAGTTAAGAAACTCTTGAGGATAAAGATCATATTCTTGGGATGAATCTACATTCATGGTGTCAGTACTTCGGTAAGAGTGGATACTTCCTAGCATTGCATTAATCTGATCAACTTCACCATTTGTTGGGGCCGGTATCACTTGTTCACAGAGATGAATTTTAGATCTAAATTGCATCTGCAAATCAGGATATATGGAATGAACAAGTGGTTCGACGCCATTCCCTTCATCTTGTATGTGCCTATTCCCATTCCTGACGTTAAGCACCCTTTTTGTAAAATCTGCAGATTCAATAGAATGGAGAGCATTCCTTTGATGCAACCTCATGTTTACATGAAGTTCTAATAATTTACAGGAAGACCATAAGGGAGATCTCTGTATTGATGCAGAAACAGTGTCGGCATGTTGTCCCTTTGTAATGACTGGTAGCTTTTGTCGAAAGTGGTACAACTGTTTTTCTGCCGAATAGTTGGTGATTTTCCTTTATTATGTCTCTCAAGGTACGATCCAAAGCCTTGAAAGCATAGCGATGTGCCATTGGTGTTTCGTTCCGTATAATTAAAGTTATTGCTTGTAACAAGGAGGCAATCCCCGTGGGAGGACTATTTTTCGATGTGCTCTCGACCTTGATATAATTGTTTTCTAAAGAAAAGTTTTCCCTGTTCCCCCACTTTAATACACCAAAAAAAATACCACCTTTGTTCTTCATGCAAAAGTCATTTAATGATTTTCCATTTTTCTCTAGTATCTTTTCAATTCCAAGCAAGGCCCGATTCTGCAAGTCTTCAAGGGTTTAAAATGGTCTTTTCATGCTTCAGGGTTTAAATAGGTCTGTTCAAATTTGAGCAGCATCCAGGGAAGGAATTAGGAAGGGGCATGGCTCCCTTTATAAACATACTTTATTATTTTATTCATTATCTAACAGATCCGTGAAAAAAAAATATCTAATGTCATCTGTTTTTGCCTTAAAAGTGCCCTTTCCATCATAGTTTGAGGGCAAATATGGCCGTTTTCGTTTTTAAGGGTCTAAAGTGGTTTTTCAGGAAAAGTGGTCTAAAGTGATAAAGGGTCAATTTATCACTTGTTTAAGGTTTTTGTTTCACAGTGCAGCTCATGCATTATGGATTATGCCTGAAAATAGAGCATTGCTATAGCATCTTCTGTTCAGTGTTTTAAAAGCGCAAGCTGCAAAAAAAATGCAAAGGCCAGTTTGCGCCTGAAGTGCAAGACGCAAGGCAAGGCACGCACCTTTTTAAGCAAGACGTAAAATTACAAAAAAAAAAAAAAAGCTAAAAAAAAAGTCAAAAATTTTAAAAATTTAAAAAATATTAAACATAATATTAATAAAAAATATAAACTTAAATTTTAAAATAAATGTTCTAAAAAACCTATTATCTAAGATTAAAATACATAGGCATAAGGCAATGGAAGTTGTAATTTTAAATAAGACAGCGTGGCCTCTCCCTGCTTTCATCATGTACACATGGTTGTATCTGATTTTCATTCCCTCTTCTATCGCAGTTGCGTGGAGCCATGAAGAATGCTGACAATGCTCCATGGTGGCATAGTTTTCTGGTTGAGTATGGTGATTTTTGAATAACGTTCAATGCATACTAATTCTGTACGGTTGTGTTTGATTGCAATGCAATTTTATTTGCACTGATACAAATGTATGGGAGTGCAAACAAATAAATGCAAATTCTCTTGTTTTGAGTTTTACTTTATTCTGCTTTATGTCTTAATTTATTTCATTTGTAATGTAATCAAACAAAATAAGCTAAAGTTTGAAATAAAAATCAGAATTTACACTCAAATTATTTGCACTGTCACAGCTTTGCATCAGTGCAAATTTATTTACATTGCAACCAAACACACCTATGTATGTATCTCCCTCGCTAGGGCATGAGCTCTCTTGCATTAATCATCACCATCCAAGTCCGAGCTATATGAGGTCAGTTAGATGAATCCTGTTTTGTGAGTCCCTTCTGTTTAATAGCATATCCATTACTATTTCTATCCATATCCCTTTTTGTCTATCGTATGCGCCTTCTAGCCCCTTACAACTTGGGGACACACTAACAAATGACGTGAAATAAGGAATCTAATCTTTCAGTCCAAATGAAGGAGAGATTTTTGTATCAAACGAGGGGGGTATTTTCTATCGGCAGAACTGCAGAAGCAGTCTTCAAGACCAATTTTTGTTTTATCCCAAAATTTGTTGGACCATGAAAAGGCATCGCCGATTAAACACTCTTCTGCGGTGTTGATTAATAATGTAAAAAACAATTGAGAGAATCAAACATAATGGAATATTATCTCGGTTGGATCATGGATGATCTAATAGAGCTTAATAGAAGTATTAAAAAAGAGAACTGCGCCCTCTTGAGAAATGAAATCAGGACAACTATTTGTAAAACAAACAAGAATGCTTAGATATGAACAAGCTATAAATTATATACCGTTATATTACTTTGGGAATTATCTGTACAACTTAGGCATCAATCATTTGCATCACAGAACCTGGAAGAAGAAAGTGAAACGGTTTTCGGTCCACAAGTATCAATATGGGTCCACGAGTGACTTTTTCTAACAGAGAACTACGTAGCTTTGCAGACAAATAGGCTATGTACATTGAAATAACACAGAGAAAGCTAGCTGACGTCGTACAGCTTAGAATAGAGATCATCAAGGGCAACGTACAGTGGCTCAGCTGCCTTCGGTCTTTCCACTATCCCCAGAAGAATATCCGTCGTTGTTAGATAGGGATCACCATAGAATTGCAGGTTAGTATCCATCCTTGTCGCAACTATGTTTCCCTCCAGTGAAATCCCCACAAATGCTCCTGTTTCATTTGCAACATATTCACTAAGAGAACTCAGGGTCAAATGCACAATAAAACGAGATGGGATTTGTACTTGAATGTGCAAGCATGGGGAAAAACTTGTTCCAGCACATACCTACTGCACATTGAGCTTTCTTATTGTTCTCAATGCAAATAGAAAATCTACAAATACACATTCATCTAACCATGAACAATGAAAGGAACCTCCTAAATTTTTTTTGACATTATTCTAACCTATAATCTTTCTTTTTTGTTTTTTGTGAAGGTAAAATATTGTATTAATATAAAAAAAAAAATTGGGAAATTATAGAGCATGGACATCCATGTGTGTATAGGAGATCATACAATGATATAGAAAATGAAGTCTGATATACAGTTTCACAAAGGTCTCTACCAGTTCCAGTGTAAAACAAATGGGCAAAGTGAAGTGGGACATAAGGCAGAACAAGGATCTCCTACCCACAAACACTTTCCACATCCCTACCCACAGGAAACTACAGGCGTGCATTGGGAATATCTCCCTTGATACATGGGTAAGTGTTTCCAATACACAGCGGTAGTGTCTTGTGGGTAGGGATGTGGGAAGAGTTTGTGGGTAGGACATCCAGAATGCACAAGGCAAGGCTTCAAAGTAGCAAATGGCATTATCCACAGTAATACATTGGAAGTTGTGAAGGGTAATACATGAAGCAGTACAAATAGGCAAATATTCTTGGGTTAACAATGAAAATGAATGAAACCAATAATTTTAATTAGTTTACGATATATTACCCTTGCTGCAACTGTATGTATAGCACATGCCTGACCCCCTATCTCCAGCTCGAAGATCTGCTTCCAAAACTCTGCCTACAGGTCCTGCTGCAGCACTGCAACCAGCTCCAAGGGAAAAATGCATGCGACTACAAAAAGTCTTCACAGCTTTAGAATCGTGGAGCACTATTATAAAGTCCGTAAGCTCACCCCCAACCTATATCACAGCATCAGCCAAGAAATACCTTAAATATAACCAAAATACAAACAACTTTCTCATTTATTTTTGAGGGAAAGGATCAATCATTTTCAAAGTGTACGCAAGGCCAATGCCCAATGTTCCATTTCTAGTTATCCCATTTTTACTCTGAAGGGAAGGAATGTTTCTACTGCCAGCATTATGATTATTACTATATAATGCAGGAGACCAGAAAACAGATATGGAATTTCCTGAAAACTGATGCACTTTTTTATTGTTAAGCAGCTGGGATATTTTAGTCATTTTACAGGCTGTCTGTGAGGCCTGGCCTAGTCATTATCTTTAATAGCCATATTTTAGTTCTGCTCAAAATCTCAGCTGTTGTTTAAGTACTAAGGTGGCATTCGGTAGCACCGAAAACAATCTCCAAGCATGTCTGGAGGTAGCGGACAAAATCTCACTTCCGACGATGCCCTTTTATAAATTAAAAAAAAAAAACCCAAAACTGGTCATTGTTTTCCTGTTCAAACAGGCTCCAATCCTCTCTCTCTCTTTCTCTCTCTCTCTCTCTCTCTCTCTCTCTCTCTCTCTCTCTCTCTCTCCCCTCTTGCTGCTGTTATGTGGTCTTTCATTGCATGAGTTGTATTCGGTCTTTAGAGTCAATGGTGCTCTGTTTCAATGTTCAGATTCATGGTTGTAAACTTGTAATTGGACAAGGGAGCTGAGGGGGTTGAGGGAGTGAAAAAGAAAGAATCTGGTTTCCATTTCCGTCCCTCTGTTAGTGATCGATCAATCAATTGGTGTTGAAGCTATACTTTGAAAACTTTGGGGCTTTCAATAATCTGGTTTCCGTAGTGATCGATCAATCGATTTTTGTTGAAGCTTGTTCAACAGGGAGGGAAAAGAAAGAATCTAAGCTGATCATCTGAAAAAATAGGATATTGAAGACCTGACTTTTCAAGGAACACATGTCCAAGCATCATCCTGATTTGATTATTCTCTAACAAAAAAAAATCCTGACTTTATTATTTGCAAAGAACAGCCCGGAATTCCATTGGGCGACTGTAAATTTGTATTCATATGTGCACCTCTGCACACGTGTCCTACACCCTTAGCACACTTGTCCAACTTTGTCATGAATATAAATATGGACCATTTCAAGGTCCATGCATAATCTGTAGAGGTGTGGAGAGATAGGGACGGCTGTCCAAAGATTTTTTTTGGAAAGTCCAAAACACATCTCTTCTATCAATGCAAGAAATATGACCTTAAGAAAGATAGATGTATACTTGATCTTTCTGTTGTTCTTTGCATTTATTTGATCCATGATATAGAATAGTGAAGGCTTCTGTTAAAAGAGCTTTGTGGAAATAAGAACAGAAATTTCCTTTTGGTGAATTTATCAAAAAAAAATTGTTTTGGTGATAATATAATACGAGGGAGACGGACTTGTTAATGAGTACTATTACCTTTTCTTGCAAGTTGTAATTAGCATTCCCCCTTAACTTTTTTATCTTTTTAACATTATTGTTAATTTTTTATAATATTATTTATTAATCTTTTTATTGTGTCTAAATTTATTTTATTTTTATAATATATTTCTATTTATTTTTAAATTTTAGTAATTTTTAATATTATTTATTAATTTATTTATTTTATCATTTCTTAAAATTTTATATTTTTTATTATTTTATAATATTTTCTTAATATCATAATATTTTAATCATTTTCATTTATTGTTATTTAAATAAAAGTTTGAGGGGTAAATTTGTAAAATAAATATTTGTCAGACATCATAGCATTCAGATTACCGAACAACTCCACTACATTCAGATGTTTGCAAAAGCAGAAAAACAAATTTCCCATGGATTGCTTTCTGAGCATTTTCAGAGTTTTTTTTTTTTTTTTTGCTTTCCAGACTTCAGATTTACCGAACATCTTTCATAGTGTCATATCCATGGTTGTCAAGGTGTTCTTGAAGGGTCACGTCACCCAAATGCCTACAAATTTATATGTAAGACACCACATAAGACTTTTATAGAGCGCTTAGGCAACTAGGTGACAGGGCGCTCCATTATCCCCTTGCTTCGCCTTGGCGCCTTGAAAACTATGGTCCTATCTTAGTCATTATCCTTTTCTTCAATTATGAACAGAGATAAGGCAGCTCAGTTTAAATCAAAAAATAAATAGGCATCAAGTCTAGTGAACTGAAAGTATGTATCTTTACCTGAGCTCCCCATCCTAAACCAAGAGACAAGATGGCTGATGGTGCAGACCATGATCCATCTGACCTCCGAGCAACAACCAGACCAGTACCCAGTTTGTATGTGACAAGTACACCAGCTTTAGCAACTGTAATAATTGCTAAGCCTTTGGCTCCTTTCAGAACTGCCAAGGGTATAGACCTCTCGGGGTTCAACCTAGAAACCTGCCAATTTCAACAATGACATTGTAGAAGTGTCAATCATGTAAAACTAAAAACAATAAGGGGAAGTACTTGCTGAAACAAATGAAAATAGATCATGTTGGCTCAGTTTGGCAGACTTCAAGGTCTCGTTCATCATCATCATTGATGCCTTATCCCAACATGGCCACTTTGTAATTGAATTACTAACAACATTACTCAAGAGATAAAAATAAAAGGAAAAAAATTAAACAATCATGGTGATAAGATAACTACATGGTAGAATCAATGGCCTAAGTGAGTTTCCATAAGCTTCCTAAATTTTATTTAAATCAATGGGATAGAGTTGAATACAACAAATTAAGCAAAGAGAACTTTTATGTGAAGAAATGTACCTGGCAGTAAGTCCTCAAGGTATTAGACGATTTGTATATTTCATGTTCCATGGATAACCCCACTGGCAAATTTAACCACCCTCTTGTACATGTCCAGTCCATGACATCGTGCTTTGCAACTTGCACAGCATTGCTGACAGAATGTATCAATACCCCTTGGAGTGGATCTAGTCTATCATAACAGGTGTCACACACTCTCTGAGGATTCCTCTCCCTAAACTTAACAGGCAACAAACACCTTCCCTTTGTGCATTCTCTGCAGAAAATACCTCCACAGAACCGACAATGATGCCTGCCACGAGTAAGTGCTGTAAAGCGTGCAGTGCACTGCATGCACACTGTAGTAGAACTATCCGGAAGCCATTCTGGAGGTTCAGCCTCCAAGACTTCCCTATAAGCACTGTAGTTGATCCCATTTGGCTCAAAAAGTGGTGGAGCACTTGGTATATAGACTGATGAATGCAAAAAACTATCTCCATTCTTTCCAGATCCCAGAAAGGACACATTAGAACTGGAGTTCATTGGACCATCAATAACACTTGAACTTTTATTGCGGCCCAGCAGAATAGCAACCATACCGCTCAACACATTTTTCAAATTCACCTCTGGAGGCATGCTAGGTGGCAGAGAATTCAATGCTTCCTCACTTGAATCATACTCTCCATCAAGAAAATCATCTGAATCAGCAGATAATTGATACGGGTTATCTTGTTTTGAGACCCTTGAGCCCATAATGCAGGTACTCCTGCCTTCATGCACAGTCCAGGCATCATCACCATAGTCTTCATCATACTGGTACCTAGTATTCTTTTTGTCAAGTGCAGAAAGTGAAGAATATAGAACCTTTGCCCCAGATGATTCCATGCCTTACTACTATGTGCAATTGGAATAAAAAAATACAAGCACTTCCACTACAGTTCACAACAAGTGCCCCAGTCAGAAGCTCTGTCAGATATAAAAAACAATGATTACTTGTCTGTGATTATCTCAATTAGACAATAATAATTTAACTAAATCAATGTAAATGAACTTTTGTTATTGATAAGTACATATTTTGATCAGAATTTCTCTGTTTCGTTTTTTGCCAGTATCAACTAAAATTGGCCGGGTGGCAGAGCAGAACTTGGTGATCTATAAAATATTAGCTATCTTACCATTTCACAAGTCCAAAATATTTAAAAAGGCACAATTTTTAAGAACAAAAAGAAATCAAATTCTGGAGTCCAGATAAGAAATTCTAATACAAGAAAATAAGATGAGCTGAATCAGCATATTAGTAAAATTCTAATTTCTCTAATTAAACATTGTCTTTATCAACACACATACAAAATCAGATGAAGAAAGAGAAAGCACCAGAAAAGAATTTGAAGCAAAAAAGTGTAAGGGAAACTGTAGAAAATAGGGTCGTACATGGATCGGTTCGGTTCGGTTGTATATAATTTACCCAACCGTACCGACAACCTCAGGTTCACTTTCTCAGCACCCGAAACCAACTGAGATAACCTGAAAACTGACCTAAGCATAGACTCCTCAATTTGGTCCGTTTCTCAGTTTGTTGATTGGTCAATACGAATTACCTATGTCCTATTGATTTTAATTAAATGAATAAATGGTCAGCAGCAGTTGTAACTCATAATCCCTATCTGCATACAAGTACATACACCGTTCCAAATCCACAGCTCTTTAATTTCACTCGTTTCTTTCCCTGCCTACTGCCTAGATGTACTCATAAGATTGATCTCCACTGTGTAACAGAAACAGTGGTGCGTTTGACAAAGTAGAATTTTTAACTTTTGAACTTTAGAATCCACCGACAGAGGCTAGAGGCTAGAGTCTAAATTCAAAAAAGTAAAAAAGAACAACATTTAATGTCACTCACTATACCATACATTTAATGCTCCAGCTAAATGATTAGATTGGGAACCAGGGGTTGAAAATAAGGATCACTTGGTTAATTGGGAATAGGTTAGTAGGCCAAAGGAGAAGGGGGACTTGGATTAGGTAATTTGGTTCAGAAGAATCTAGCTCTCTTAGGCAAGTGGCTATGGAGATTCCCACTTGAAAGTAAAAGGCTCTGGCACAGGGTTATTAAAAGCATACATGAGCAATCGGACTGTGGCTGGGATGCAAAGGTAGCCTCTAATGCAAATTTAACCTCTCCTTGGAAAGCAATCTATGAGGTATATCACATCTTCCTCAATCTCATTCGGTATGATGTGGGAAAAGGACTAAAAGTCTTGTTTTGGGAGGATATTTAGTTGGGGGACAATCCTTTCAGAATCCAGTTTCCTTTGCTTTATGCACTCTCCATTTACAAACTTGAACCTATCTCAAAATGGGTTTAAGTTGAGACTTTGGTTTTAGAAGAGGGCTTAGGGATTCAGAATATGATTCTCTTATGCTTTTGTTGGCTAGACTCGAATCAGTCTATTTGGACCAAAATTTGGAGGACAATAGGGTGTGGCCAATTTCCCCGGATGGATACTTCACTTGTGCCTCTTTTTTCAATTTCTTAACACAACTTACTACTTTCATTTTCTTTGTTTTTTTTTTTTTTTGATAGGTTGCTTTCGGGGTGAATTTCCTGGTGAAAGAAATTAGGAGGAAGCCTATCCCTCCTAAAATTCAGGCCCTTTGTTGGGAGATCTTTCTTGGAAAGATCAACACCTGTGATGTGTTGCAAAAATGAAGGCCAAGTGCCTATACCCTCACATGTGTTCTCTTTGCTAGAATGGTGGTGAAATAATTTCCTATTCCTTTGTCATTGTATTAGGGAGCAGCTTTGTTTTCTATTTGGGGTGCAGATGGACTCCTCCTCAAGATGTGGTAGGCCTTTTTTATCCTCATTTCTTGAGACAGCCAACAAAAAGAGGAAGGTTACCTTGGAAACCAATGAGAACAGCTATTGTTTGGACTATTTGGGAAGAAAGAAATGGGAGAGTTTACAATGATAAGAGTAGAACTCAGGCAGAAATCTTTGATTTAGTTAAACTAAAAACTGCATATTGGGTGAAAACATTGGATGACTTCAAAGCCTTTTTTTTATTGGAAACAGTAACTTTCATTGAATTAGTAAAGGAGTACAATGCCAATCACTCACAGCATGAGTGTTGACCCCATATTTTATCCCAAAATTTACAGTACAGCCCAAAAAAGATTTTCCCTTTGAGTTCCCTGTTTTGCCAAAACCTTTTCACTGAATGAGATTTTGAGAACTTAGAAAGAGGTGGCACTATCGGCTCTAGACAAGGCAAGGATAGTAATGGAGTGGAAGCCCCCAGCCCCCAATTTTATAAAACTCAACTTTGATGGAAACTTTATTAGCAATAGTAGATTGGCCGGGGTAGATATAAAAGGTAGAGTGGTGGCCTTGTATTCAGGACCCTTGGAGCATGGTGATGCATCGACAGCTGAACTGGTTAGTCTACTGTAGGTGTTAACGATTGCAAAACAATTGGGCTTCCACAATCTGGAGGTGGAAGGGGATTCCCAAACAGTCATTTCATGGACCAAGAACAGTACCCAGATTCCTTGGTTATTCCGGTATAAATTCAGGGAGATTGTAATCCTAACAATGGAGACAAATGTTGCCTTTAAGTGGGTCAGAAGAAGAGCAAATGGAATTGCAGGTTCTTTGGCTAAACAAGGGGCTGTGAGAGAGCAAATGTTTTGGGCAAATCTGTAATCTTCTGTTGTTTTGGGATGAAATTTATACCCAAGCTCTTGTAACTCCTAAGTTTTCATCAATAAATTTCTTCTTCTACTGATCAAAAAAAAAAAGAAAAACAATTGCATCAGAGGACAGACCCCTACCCACAGGTCTTCCCAAAAACAAATTTGTTACCACTCAAGGGATCATAAATTATGTGTTTAAGAAATAATGTTTGCTCTCAAATTTTGAATTGCCTTGGTTCATTCTTCATTAATCTTGAGGCACTGTCAATTCTTTCTCACACCCTTTCTTCCCTCTTCAAATTCTTTCAAGATTATGCTGAAGGAAGAAAAAGTGATTCTTTCATCAATACTTATTTCTCCATCACTAAAGACCATTATCTATGATGTAAAACTCATTCTAACATCATGAATTTGCATCTTCAATTAACTTACATGGAGTTTGGATTGTATACAATTGAATTGGATTATAAAGTTGAATCTCCAAATGGTTCATATTTTTCAAATCTTGACAATTTTTCCAAAATCTATGGTCCTATAATCAGGTTGTAGATGGATTAACTAGATCTCAGAATTGACTATAGAATCTATTCGTAAAATATGAAAACAACCTCCAAAATCTGACTTTGTGAATCCAGATTCTAGTATGCAACCTAAATGCCTTGATGCCCTCTTAGGGTTCCTAGAACCCTAGAAACATCCCTATGTCATCCCTATACCTTAAAATTAAATTTAGGGATCCCATTGTCTTTCCTGTGTGCATATGTTTTGGGAGTGGCACAAGTTTGGTTAAATAAGCAACTCTACCAGAAGCCCAAAACTTAGTGTGGTCAGCCATGTGTTCAAGTTCAAAAAGGAAACTTATTGAACATAACAACTAAAAATGGAATTAAAGTTCTGCATTCTGTTTAAATATTATTTAATAATTACCCAAATAACTATGTTGTCAAAGGTATTGCATATGCCAAGTTTGTTGATTGTCCAAAAAACTCTCCATGATCCCCCTCTTTATGCTCTATTAACTAGAGTTATCAATTCAGCGAGGCAATGGCTAGTCATTTTAGTCTCTCTGGTCAGTGCCTAGGTTCTGACTAGTTAACCAAGAAAAGATATGTTCTAAACTTAAGGCATTAACTAGTCAATATCTTGTGGCTAACAGAAACAAATAAAGTTTTAATATAGTTGTGCAACTTACTAGTTCGACTAGTCATTACTTATACAATGTTTCCTCATCCCAGGAGACAGCATCATGAGTATCAACTAACTAGTTAGTAAAGCAATTACTCTGGCCCTCGACTGACTAGTTAATGGCTAGTGAACACTTTGGTAACACTGTTGTTAACAGGGAAAATTTTAGCCCAAGTGCCCAACAAGAAAGCAAAGCACTCTGCTATGGATAACTTTTAAATTTCAAAAACTTAAGGACAGAAATATAGATGGCACAAGAGCTTTGATTGCAGTTTATAACAGATACACAATTTTGAAGCTCGCTCATGAAGATTTAAAACAGACAATTTGTTTTTTGACCATCATCAATTTCTCTTTCATTCTTTTTAAATAAATGAATCATCTATTTTCATCGCTAACCAAATCATGAACTACAGAAGCTTTCTTCGTCTGCCTACGACAAAGAAAGAAAAGAAAAGAAAAAAGAGTACAAGAAAAAGAACCTTTCTTCCTCTAAGAATCTTCTTTTTATGTTGGTATCATCAATTGTCAGATAGCCGAGCAGATTTGCGAGACTCATCCGAAATTTCTATCTAAAATGATTTTGCAAGCCTCATATGGTGAAAAATTACAATACTCTCCAACCAAAAGAAATTAAATCCCAAGCCTTATATACTTGGTAAAAGAAAAGAGATCGATTTTCCTAATTTAGGTTTACAAAATTCCAATTTCTCTATCAATCAGTGTTTCTACCAGCGATAATCCATAGAAACAAGGACAAAAAAGATGCAAGAATTTCATTTCAAACAAACAGATTTAAAAAGAAATTAAAAAGAACGATATAATTCAGAAGAATTGACAAACTTAACAAATTAAAAGAATTATTCCATAAACCTCAGAAATAAGAATAAGAGAAATGAAGGCGCGAACCTTAACGAGAAGGTTGAGATAGATCTCATCCGATACCGGAGCTGTTCGCTTCGTTTTCTCTTGGTGCGACTAGATTGTTATCCTGTAAATACAAAGCTTTCGAATCAAATAAACCGGAACCCTAGAAATGGAGAAGCAGCGTTTCTTGTTTCTTTCCGAGGAAGGCGACAAAGAGATCAAAATCCCTGTACAAACCCAGCCTAGGTGGGGGGAGTTGTGAAATGCCAGCGGTACGGTACCGCAAATTTACGTGATTTACAAGTTGTTAAAACAATAAAACTTCTAGCTAGCTTACGTGAGTTGCACGTTCGTTAAAACTACAAGCAAGTGAGCAACTACGGCTTCAAACGTATCGGAGCGAATCGAATCGGATATATTTTGATCCAAATTTAATTATTTTATGTATATTATAACCAAGTTTTTTAAAACCGATTCGAAGAACGAACAGGTCAGGGTCCAGTTCTTGGGTCGAACGGTCCGACCGTTTGATTCTAATAAAAAAAATTTAAAAATTTAAAAATTATAAAAAATAAAAAATGGTCAAAATCATTCAAACGATTAACCACCCAAGTCAATGGTTTATTGACCAAAATCAACAATTTTTTAAAAAATCCGATTTTGGGGGAAAATGGAACCGATCACCTGATTCCTGATTTTTCCGGTCTGACCATCCGATTCGGTTCGATTTTGAAAACCATGATTATAACTCATCGTGACTTTTTTACATTTCTCCTAAATTCACCATGACTTTTCAAAACATTCACATAACCACTCGTCATTGAGTTTTATTGTCCATAGCTCATATCCCGTTAAGATTTCAGTTAAAAGAGTGATCA